>NC_082639.1:117193208-117535451 GCF_028023285.1 Balaenoptera ricei | reverse complement strand
AGTTCATTTGTAACTTTTTTTTAGGTTCCACATATAAGTGATATCATATGATATTTGTCTTTCTCTGTCTGACTTAGTTCACTCAGTATGACAATCTCTATGTCAATCCACATTGCTGCAAATGACATTATTTTGTTCTTCTTATGGCTGAGTAATATCCCACTGTATATATGTACCACATCTTCTTTACCTATTCCTCTATTGATAGAGATCAGTGGAACAGGATAGAAAGTCCAGAGATAAAATCAAGCACCTATAGTCACCTAATCTATGACAAAAGAGGCAAGAATGTACAATGGAGAAGAGACAGTCTCTTCAATAGTGGCATTGGGAAAACTGGACAGCTACATGTAAAAGAATGAAATTAGAACATTTCCTAACACCATACACAAAAATAAACTCAAAATTGTTTAAAGACCTAAATGTAAGGCAAGATGCTATAGAACTCTTAGAGGAAAACATAGGCAGAACACTCTTTGCCGTAAATTGCAGCAAGATCTTTTTTGATCCATCTCCTAGAGTAATGAAAATTTAAAAAAAAATAAACAAATGGGACCTAATGAAACTTAAAAGCTTTTGCACAGCAAAGGAAACCATCAACAAAACGAAAAGACAACCCTCAGAATGGGAGAAAATATTTGCAAATGAAGCAACTGACAAGGTATTAATCTCCAAAATATACAAACAGCTCATGCAGCTCAATATCAAAACACAAACAAACCAATCAGGTTTGGAAGATAGGTGGAAGATCTAAATAGACATTTCTCCAAAAAAGACTGACAGATGGCTAAAAAGCACATGAAAAGATGCTCAATGTCATTAATTATTAGAGAAATGTAAATCAAAACTGCAATGAGGTATTACCTCACACCAGTCAGAATGACCATCATCAAAAATATCTTCAAACAATAAATGCTGGAGAGGGTGTGGAGAAAAGGCAACCCTCCTATGCTATTGGTGGGAATGTAAACTGGTACAACCACTATGGAGGACAGTATGGAAGTTCCTTAAAAAAATAAAAATAAAGCTACCATATGACCCAGGAATCCCACTCCTGGGCATATATCTGGAGAAAACCATTCAAAAAGATATATGCACCCCAATGTTCATTGCAGCACTATTTACAATAGCCAGGACATGGAAGCAATCTAAATGTCCATCAACAGAGGAATGGATAAAGAAGATGTGGTACATATATACAATGGAATATTACTCAGCCATAAAAAAGAACAAAATTTTCACTTTATTATTTGCGTTTTTTATATTTTGGTTAAAAATTTCCTCACTCTCAAGGTTATAAAGATATTCTTCTATTTCATCATCTAATAGGTTTAGTATGTCAAATTAATTTTTTTAATAGATTCAAATTCTCTGTTGAAATTCTCCATCTTTTCATCTATTGTGTACATCTTTTCCTCTATTTTCTTCAAAATATTAATCATAGTTATTTTAAAATCTTTATTTTATCTATATCTGTAGGTCTGCCTCTAATGTCTATTTTCTTTATTATCAACCATAGTTTTGTCTGCATAGAATTTTTTCAATATAATGCTGTATATTATGTATAAAAGAACCAAAGAAGCTTCAAATTATGTTATCTTTCAGCAGAAAAGGTTCCCTTTTTTTTCCTGTTAGGCAGATAGGGTAAGAGGCTGATCACCTCAGTGCAATCAGAGAGTTTGCTTGATTGGGCTGGGTTTCAATTAAAACAAGACTTAATTTATCTCTGCTTTACCCTGTCCTTTGGGTGTGGCTCTCATGCGCCTTTGATTAAGGCATCCACCTCCTCAGATCTGAAGGACAGTGGAAGATCTAGCTCTTCAGCCTCCATCCCACACAGCTTCAAAATCTAGCAATGAATTAAGGGAAGGACCGTCATGGCAGGTCTCTTTCACAGGGCTGCAGGACTGTGAAAGATTTCACTCTTCTCTTAGAAGATGTCAGTCTAGCTCGTCACCCTCCTATGTATTCCTGGAACCAAGCAAATATCTGTTCAGAAGATCAGCCATGTGTTAGAGACTGCCTCAGGTTTCCAATTTTCCCTCTAGATTTGCACAGTCAAAAATCCTTACTGTCCCTCCCTTCCTCAATCTGGACCAAGTTCAATATTCAGCTAATGAATAGAGTAAACCAATCTCCCCTACCTCCAAGTGTAAAAATGGCTGGTGATTGTCAGCTAACTTCAGAAAAGTTCTGCCTCTCTGGAATTTTAGGTCATGGGGTCCCATTCTTTCCACAGTCTTCTGATACCTTTAAAAATAAGACTTTTGTAATTCATCTGGCCTTTTAAAATTTGTTTAAAATGTTTGCAGCATTGACCTGGTGCAAACTGTTACATCCCACTTGGAAGTGGAAGACTTATGCTTTGCAATATCTTGACTTCTGCAAAGAATTTCTGAGTCAAATTCTTATTTTTAATTGGTTACATTTTTATTCTGCATCGGATTTGAATGAAATTAATAAGGCTTATAATTTTGTAGCACTTAAATTTAGCAAAATAACCAAAGAATTATAATTAGATATAATTTATTTGACAAACATTGTATCATAAATAATATTTTTAAAAGAAAATCTTTTGAATGGAGGTACTAATATGGAATTTGAAAATATTTGGGCTAAAATGTTCACAGGCTTTCATATAAAAATTTAGAATTCAGAGTATCCACTTAGCAGAATTTTCTCTGAGTTTACCATGAACCTTAGCACCTATGGAGAGATCAGCTTCTTAACTAAAAATACTGTATTTCTAGAAAAGTCATTTGAAGGTGCCAACAATTCAAAATAATAATAAAATGTAAATTTGAGGAAGCTTACAGGTCATTTTATAAGAGAATTAACCTAAAATGAAAAGATAAATGTTAGCTTAAAACACATTTTTCTTAAAAATTCCAGTGACCTGTCCTTAAAAATCTAAAGATAGAACTACCATATGACACAACAATCCCACTCCTAGGCATATACCCAGAGAAAACCATACTTTGAAAAGATACATGCACCCCAATGTTCATTACAGCACTATTTACAATAGCCAATACATGGAAGCAACCTAAATGTCCATCAACAGAGGAATAGATAAAGAAGATGTAGTACATATATACAATGGAATATTATTCAGCCACAAAAAAAACAAAATAGTGCCATTTGCAGCAACATGGATGGACCTAGAGATTGTCATACTGAGTGAAGTAAGTCAGACACAGAAAGACAAATATCATATGATATGGCTTATACGTGGAATCTAAAAAAATGGTACAAATGAACTTATTTACAAAACAGAAAAAGAGTCACAGATGTAGAAGACAAACTTATGGTTACCAGGGGATAAGGGGTGGGGGGAAGGATAAATTGGGAGATTGTGATTGACATACACAATACTCTATATAAAATAGATAACTAATAAGAACCTACTGTATAGCACAGGGAACTCTACTTAAGACTCTGTAATGGCCTATATGGGAAAAGAATCTAAAATAAGAGTGGATATATGTATCTGTATAACTGATTCACTTTGCTGTACACCTGAAACTAACACAACATTGTAAATCAACTATACTCCAATAAAAATTTTTTTTTAATGATAAAAAATTCCAGTGACCTGATATTAGAGACAGATATAACTGA
Organism: Balaenoptera ricei; assembly: GCF_028023285.1. NCBI lineage: Eukaryota > Metazoa > Chordata > Mammalia > Artiodactyla > Balaenopteridae > Balaenoptera > Balaenoptera ricei. The sequence goes on along the minus strand of NC_082639.1, from coordinate 117,531,830 downwards.
AAAACTAATGAAACTCTGTGACTATGTTCCAAGGATAATTATTCTATTTATGTTATTTTAAAATTTTATTTTATGCTATTTTTGATGTTCAGATGACCAATAATATAAATATAATTTAATGTACAAATAGTAATAAAGAAAGTTTTTATTTTACTTCAATAAACATAAACATGTCTTTTTAGAAAAAAATTTCATTTTGAAAATATTCTTACAAACTATTTTACCAGTTCACCATTATAATAAAAATCAATTTGTCATCCAAAATACTAATATTTCAAAAAATCAAATAGTATTAAAGTGCCCCTTTAAATCTCAAACATCTGGTTTCGATGATAAACTATACAATTATTTTAAAAAGAAGAGAACAAAGAATTGACCAATACAGTTCACAATGTGAAGGTTACAGATTAACTTGACAGGAAGAGTTTTAGCAGAGTCGAGATTTATTGGAGAGGGCTGAAATAAGAAAGTAAAGTAAGGACATGAAGACAATGACAATATTTTCATAGTTCAATAAGTCTTGCTTTTAATAGGAGGAAAGAAAATGAGATGGTATATGGTAGAGCAGTGGTCCCCAACCTTTTTGGCACCAGGGACCAGTTTCGAGGAGGACAATTTTTCCACAGACTAGGGTGGGAGGTATTGTTTGGGGACGATTCAAGCACATTACATTTATTGTGCACTTTATTTCTATTATTATTACACTGTAATATATAATGAAATAATTATACAACTCACCATAATGCAGAATCAGTGGGAGCCCTGAGCTTGTTTTCACTTGCCACTTACTGATAGGGTTTTGATATGAGTCTGCAAGCAATTGATTCATTATGGTCTCTGTGCAGTCAAACCTCTCTGCTAATGATAATCTGTATTTGCAGACACTCCCCATTGCTAGCAACACTGCCTCAGCTCCACCTCAGATCATCAGGCTTTAGATTCTCATAAGGAGCATGCAACCTAGATCCCTCCCATGTGCAGTCACAGCAGGGTTCAGGCTCCTATGAGAATCGAATGTTGCTGCTGATCTGACAGGAGGTGGAGCTCAGGCGGTAATGCGAGTGATGGGGAGCAGCTGTAGATACAGATGAAGCTTCACTCACTCACCCGCCACTCACTTCCTGCTGTGCAGCCTGGTTCCTAACAGGCCATGGACCGATATTGGTCCATGGCCTGGGGGTTGGGGACCACTGTGGTAGAAGATGTGAGGTTAGCATATGATACTGTGGGGATTAGTTTATAAAGCATGTTTGTGTGTGTATTTACATTGCTGTCCAGTGATGAGGTAGAAATTGGTGATGCAGGATGGAGAGAGGTAAAAGGGTAGAGTCCAAATAACAAGGAGGAAGATTGACCTTTCACTCAGAGCCACCATACTGTCCCTTCTGAAAAGCATATTTGTTTTCTCTTCTTTATTCCACTTAATTTCCATGATTATTTGCCTTTTTTTTTAAAGTCACATAAATAGAATAACATAAATAGAATAATTATCCCCGGTACATAGTCACAGAATTTTTTTAGTTTTTCATTTGTATCTGTCTCTAATTCCACGTTACTGGAATTTTTTAGAAGAATATACTTTTTAAACTAACATTGATCTTTCTGTTTTTAAGTTAGTTCCCTTACCTTCTCTTCAAATAATTTTTTTTTAAAAAAGTAGGAGAGAAATAAGAGACATGAGGAGAGAGGAAGAAAAAAATGAATTGTGTTTAAAAACTGAACCTCTCCCTATGCACAGAAGATATGGATTAGATGCTAATAATGGACTCTGAGCAAATAACTTAAGGAAGATGTGCACTTGAGCATGTGTGTGTGTGTGTGTGTGTGTGTGTGTGTGTGTGTAGGGGGCTTACTGTTCTCCACATGTTGTTTTCTCCAAACAACTGGAGAGAGCACTAGTAAGCTTCAGGTGTTTCACACTGTCTATGATTAACAATTAAACATATACATCTTTGTTTTTCATGACCCCAAAATAGATTTCCATATGTTGATATAAAAAGTGATTGGTTTTAGTTTGCATGCTGAAAATATCAAAATTGTTGCAGAATTTATCCCCTCCTCCATTGATATTTATCATTTTAGGTTACCCACAAGCTGCTGATGGTTTTTTAAGCCAGCTAGAAAAACAAAATCTATTGGATAAACAACCTCTAAGTTCATGGCCCCACACACTAAGTAGCTAGGGAGGATTTCATAAGAATGAAACACAGAATTTAAAAAATTTTGTTTGGGTACATTCAAGATTCAACTACAAAATGAGACATTCCCACAGCAGCATCTGCTTACTAGAGGTCCAGGTGTAGTCCTTGGGGAATGACTACACTTGTTGGTGGAGGCAGGAGGACCGGCAGGAAACATTATGTTGAACTGAAGTCCGCTTCCTGGAACAAGATCCATGGTGACTAGTTCTGCCTTATGGAGACACCTTGATGCCATCAACCAAACAACAGTGTTTCAAGTATCTGGCCACGGTTATTACACTGTTCCACTCCCCACCTTAATCCCAGCCCCCTCACCAGATTTTCTCTTTTCCAAGCTAATCAACCCCAATTCCTTCAAATATTTCTCATCTGGAATTGTTTAACATAGTCCTGGAAACAAACTCAGCAATCAATAAATGATAATTATGTCTTTCTTATTGTTGTCAGTGCCTCATGTTTCACCATCAGTTGCCCTCTGGTGGACAGTTCCCTGATCATTAATTTTGTTCAAATGATATGCTATTTATTATTCATTTCTTAGTAATGATAATATTAAGAACTAACACTTATTGAAAGCTCACAATGTGCCAAACACTTTGCTAAGTGTTTACAGACATTCTCATTGAATCTGCAAAACAAACTTAGGATACTATTATGGTTTGTCCTTATTTTACAAATCAGGAAACCAAGGCCTAGAATGGTTAAAAAAAACCTGATGGGGTAATATGGCAAAGGGGTGGGGACTGTGGTCTTCTGCATTTTCTCTCATGTTTTCAACAATTTGTACAACATTGTCATCTTATAACTTTCCCCTTGTTTCTCACTTAAATTGTGGTATCCTCCTTTCTCTTCCCTCTTGACAGTTTTTTTTGGGTTTTTTTTTTGTTAAGCTCAAAGCTATGGCCATACAGGTAAATGGATTTGGAGCCTTTTTATGCCACTTGGTTATTTGGTTTATTTCTTTCTCAGAACCTAAATTTTGCTTACATTATTTTAAAAATTGCATATACTCTTTCATTTCTCATTCAATTATCTGCAGAATTAAAAATGCTTCAACATTCCTTTCTTATGTAAACCCTTCTTTGTTTGAATTTCATGACATTACCTCTCCTGATTTCCTCTGAGCACTTTAACAATTCTTTCACAGTTTCCTTCTCTTCCAGTCATAGTTGTTTCTTACAGGGTTTTGTTGTTATGTTTTGGTTTTTTAGCATACACTTTTTCTAGTGTAGAGAATTCCCAAACATGGAATTAAAGATAATCATAAATCAAGAGTCAGGTGCAAATGGAGGCTAAGAAAAGACTCTTAGAAATCAATTTATATTACCAAAATTTAAAGCTCAAGCAAAAAGCTGAAGAGCAGTATGAACATGGTTGAAACCTGTGTTTGGAAGATGTTCCATAAGATGTCTATAAGGAATTATATCAGAATGTAAAACAGAAAGACAAAGAGAAAACTGGGAGATGTTAATTCATCCATATGGAGGATAGCTTCAGATATTTTAATAGGAATTTCAGTAAGAAAAAGTAGATAGGCCAGAAAAGAAGTAATAATCAAGGAAACAGAAGAAAATTGCCCTTTACTGAAGAAAAAAAAAAAAATCAGTGCCATACAGGAATATATTGAAGAAAAAAAAAAAAACCACACTTGAACACATCCTGGTGAAATCTAGAAATCCAAGTGTAACAAAGCAGGACCCTATGGGCCCTTCCCAGAACACCCCCCCCCAATATCCTCTGCTTGCCTTTTCTCTGTAGAAAAATTTTAATCAAAGAACAAAATGAATCAAGGAAGTGAGAGAACACAGAAAGAAAGGAAACCAGTCAAGCAAGACAAAATAATACTTCAGCCATTAATCAAAGTCAAGGGCTTTTAGTTCCTCCTCAAGAACTATAGATAATATTCTGAGCCCTGTCCTTTGAACTGTTTTGCAGATGCTGAAACCCCCACCAGGTGGGAGAAGTTAACTGTATGCTGCCCACAAGCATGTAGACCCCAGACCAGTTGGAACCAGAAGGTTGATGGTGTTGCCTCCTGATTACCTCACCACCAACCAATAAAAAGAATGTCCATGAGCTGATCACATACCCCACAGCCCTCTCATTCACCCTATCTTTAAAAACCTTTCCCTGAAAACCTTCCGGGAGTTCAGGCCTTTTAATCACTAGCTACCTGGACTCCTTGCTTGGTGCCCTGTAATAAACGTTACACTTTCCTTCACCACAACCTGACGTCAGTAGATTGGCTTTACTGTGCACAGGCAAGTGGACCCAAGTTTTGTTTGGTAACAATGTTGGCACCCCAGATGGGGTGGAAGTCCCAAGTGGGTGTCTTGCCCATGGCACATTGGCACCTGGATGATGGTGGCTCTTGAATCCTGTTCAGCAGCTGCCTGAGCACCTTTGTCTTGGGGACAGCCCCAAGTGCTTGCCATTGACCAGACATTGTTGGCTTACAGTGCTTTCAATTCTGTGATGAAGGAAAAAAGTTCTGGTTTTGATTTGTCTACTAATGAACAGACATTTGGGAGTTGAAAGACTCAGTGTAGGAGGGTAAGATGCTTTTGTGTGTAAAACCAAAAATTCCTTTCCTCTCTACCCTCGGCTTTTCCTCCCCAGAATAAGCCTGTTTGTTTCATGTTGGTGTGGGGTACCTTGTTGGAAAGAGGAATAGTTGTTGGACTTCTACCCTATTTGTGAACTGGTTCTTTGTTTATTTGGATGCTAACGTTTGGTTTTGGGGACACCATTTGTGTTTTGTTTCTCCTGTCTGGGGAACATGCCCTCTGGGGCATATTTTGGAAAAATGATCTTATTATAGCTATGAACATATGACTAAGGAAAAAATGATTTAAAACTGTGTGGCCACAATATTGCTTAGACTCTGGAGAGAACTGGTTAAGATGAAACTCTTTTGAAATTCCAAAACTGGTTCTTTTTGTGCAAGTAGTTAGAAAAAGCTGGCTTGATAAAATACTACAGAATTCTGACCCTGAGAAAACAAAAATATTCCTAGGAAAAAGCTTGAAGTTTTAACTCTTATCATGTCCTTGAAATACAAATACAGCCCACTTTGCCTGAGACGTTGGCTTTGGGTTAATTAATAGAACTTCAAACCAAGGAAAAAAGTATAAAGAGACCTTTTAAGCTCAAGTAAGTAAACTTAACTTATTCCTAATGTTATTTTTTTTGATTTTGCATTTGCCAAGTAAATTGCCATGACACGTGTGGTCATGATTCCCTATCTTTCCATTTACATGTTGTTTGTTGTTAAAAAGAGGGATCCTTGTTTGAAAAACTTTGAGAAAATTGTTGGACTTCACCCTTTTGTTTTTGTCCTACAGGAATTAGATTTTGTTCTTTGTGTGTATGTTTGCATTTTATCTTGTGTGTAAGTGTGCCAGCTGTGGGAAGCTCAAATTTGTTTCCCAGATGCAGCCCCTTGAGGTACATTCTCCAGAATTGGAGAATTTCATTTATAAGCCAGTGAAATATAAAAAGATGATTTTCCCTTGTCATATGGCCTGGCGGTAATACTCTTAAGATTCAGGGGAAAAAGTGACCCACAAGTAGATCCCTGAACTATGCAACTTATGCAATTACAGCTGTTTTACAATAGAGAGGGAAGTAGGTAAAATTTATAAACTAATAAGTTTTATATTAAAATATCTTATTCATGATTAAATTTTAAGATGAGGCTATGAGATCTCTGTCTGTCTGGATATATGCATGTCTCAATATGATTATGTGTCTTTGTCGTTGGATAATATTGCTGTGGTTAATTTGTAAATGAGCTCTATTTAATTGGCTTAAAGAAAAGTAAATGTTTACAAATCAATCATTTTAAAATACAACAGAAGAGACCTTCAAGATGGCGGAGGAGTAAGACTTGGAGATCACCTTCCTCCCCACAAATACATCAGAAATACACCTACAAGTGGAACAACTCCTAGAGAACACCTACCGAACGCTGGCAGAAAACCTCAGATTTTCCAAAAGGCAAGAATCTCCCCACTTACCTGGGTAGGGCAAAAGAAAAAAGAAAAAACAGAGACAAAAGAATAGGGATGGGACCTGCACTTCTGGGAGGGAGCTGTGAAGGAGGAAAAGTTTCCACACACTAGGAAACCCCTTCACTGGCAGAGTCGGGGGGTGGCGGGGGGAAAACTTCAGAGCCACGGAGTAGAACACAGCAATAGGGGTGCAGAGGGCAAAGCAGAGAGATTCCCGCACAGAGGATCAGCGCTGACCAGCACTCACCAGCCTGAGAGGCTTGTCTGCTCACCCACTGGGGCGGGTGGAGGCTGGGAGCTGAGGCTCGGGCTTTGGAGATCAGATCCCAGGGAAAGGACTGGGGTTGGCTGCATGAACACAGCCTGAAGGGGGCTAGTGCACCACAACTAGCCAGGAGGGAGTCTGGGAAAAAATCTGGAACTGCCTAAGAGGCAAGAGACCATTATTTCAGGGTCTGTGAGGAGAGGGGATTCAGAGCACCCCGTAAATGAGCTCGAGAGATGGGCACGAGCCGCAGCTATCAGCGCAGACACCAGAGATGGGCATGAGACGCTAAGGCTGCTGCTGCAGCCACTAAGAAGCCTGTGTGCAAGCACAGGTCACTATCCACACCTCCCCTCCTGGGAGTCTGTGCAGCCTGCCACGGCCAGGGTCCCGTGATCCAGGGACAACTTCCCCAGGAGAACACACGGCGCACCTCAGGCTGTTGCAACGTCATGCTGGCCTCTGCTGCCGCAGGCTCGCCCCGCATTCCATACCCCTCCCTCCCCCCAACCTGAGTGAGCTAGACCCCCCGAATCAGCTGCTACTTTAACCCCATCCTGTCTGAGTGAAGAACAGATGCCCTCAGGAAACCGACATGCAGAGGCGGGGCCAAATCTAAAGCTGAGCCCCAGGAGCTGGGCGAACAAAGAAGAGAAAGGGAAATTTTTCCCAGCAGCCTCAGGAGCAGCAGATTAAATCTCCACAATCAACTTGATGTACCCGGAATCTCTGGAATACTTGAATAGACAATGAATCATCCCAAAATTGAGGCAGTGGACTTATGGAGCAACTGTAGACGTGGGGTTTGCTTTCTGCATCTAATTTGTTTCTGGTTTTATTTTTATCTTAGTTTAGTATTTAGAGTTTATTTTCATTGGTCAATTTGTTTATTGATTTGGTTGCTCTTGTCCTTTTTTAAAATATATATAGATATATATATATTTTTTCCTTTCTCTATTTTTGTGAATGGGTATGTGTAAGCTTCTTTGTGTGATTTTGTCTGTATAGCTTTGCTTAAACCATTTGTCCTGGGGTTCTGTCTGTCTGTTTTTGTTTTTTTTTAATTATTTTTAAATTTTTTAAATTTTTAATAATTTTTTCTGTTTTAATAACTTTATTTCATTTTCCCTTTCTTTCTTTCTTTTTTTCTCCCTTTCTTCTGAGCCATGTGGCAGACAAGGTCTCAGTGCTCCAGTCATATGTCAGGTCTGTGCCTCTGAAGTGAGAGAGCTGAGTTCAGGACATTGGTCCACCAGAGAACTCCCGGCTCCATGTAATATCAAATGGTGAAAGATCTCCCTGAGATCTCCATCTCAACACTGAGACCCAACTCCACTCAACGACCAGCAAGCTACCATGATGGACACCCTATGCCAAACAACTACCAAGAAAGTAACACAACCCCACCCATTAGCAGAGAGGCTGCCTAAAATCATAATAAGGTCACAGGCACCCCAAAACACACCACCAGACGTGGTCCTCCTCACCAGAAAGGCAAGATCCAACCTCATCCACCAGAACACAGGTACTAGTCCCTTCCACCAGGAAGCCTACACAACTCACTGAACCAACCTTAGCCACTAGGGGCAGAAACCAAAAACTACGGGAACTATGAACCTGCACCCTGCAAAAAGGAGACCCCAAACACAGTAAGTGAAGCAAAATGAGAAGACAGAGAAACACAGCAGATGAAGGAGCAAGGTAAAAACTCATCAGACCAAACAAATGAAGAGGAAATAGGCAGTCTACCTGAAAAAGAATTCAGAATAAGGATAGTAAAGATGATCCAAAATCTTGGAACTAGAATGGAGAAAATAAGAGAAACATTTAACAAGGACCTAGAAGAACTAAAGAGCAAACAAACAATGTGAACAACACAATAAATGAAATCAAAAATTCTCTAGAAGAAATCAATAGCAGAATAACTGAGGCAGAAGAACGGATAAGTGACCTGGAAAATAAAACAGTGGAAATAACTACCACAGAGCAGAATAAAGAGAAAAGAATGAGAAGAATTGAGGACAGTCTCAGAGACCACTGGACAACATTAAACACACCAACATTCGAATTATAGGGGTCCCAGAAGAAGAAGAGAAAAAGAAAGGGACTGAGAAAATATTTGAAAAGATTATAGATGAAAACTTCCCTAATATGGGAAAGGAAATAGTTAATCAAGCCCAGGGAGCACAGAGAGTCCCATACAGGATAAGCCCAAGGACAAACATGCCAAGACACATATTAATCAAACTATCAAAAATTAAATACAAAGAAAAAATATTAAAACCAGCAAGGGAAAAACAACAAATAACATACAAGGGAATCCCCATGAGGTTAACAGCTGATTTCTCAGCAGAAACTCTCCAAGTCAGAAGGGACTGGCAGGACATATACAAAAACAAAGTGAAGAAAGGGAAAAACCTACAGGCAAGATTACTCTACCCAGCAACCATCTCATTCAGTTTTGACAGAGAAATTAAAACCTTTAAAGACAAGCAAAAGCTAAGAGAATTCAGCACCACCAAACCATCTTTAAAACAAATGCTAAAGGAACTTCTCTAGGCAGGAAACACAAGAGGGAGAAAAGACTTTTACAAAAACAAACCCAAAACAATTAAGAAACTGGTAACAGGAACATACATATGGATAATTACCTTAAATGTAAATGGATTAAATGCTCCAACCAAAAGACATAAACTAGCTGAATGGACACAAAAACAAGGCCCGTATATATGCTGTCTACAAGAGACCCACTTCAGACCTAGGGACACATACAGACTGAAAGTGAGGGGATGGAAAAAGATATTCCATGCAAATGGAAATCAAAAGAAAGCCGGAGTAGCAATTCTCATGTCAGACAAAATAGACATTAAAATAAAGACTATTACAAGAGACAAAGAAGGACTACATAATGATCAAAGGATCAATCCAAGAAGAAGATATAACAATTGTAAGTATTTATGCACCCAACATAGGCGCACCTCAATATATAAGGCAACTGCTAACAGCATTAAAAGGGGAAATCGACAGTAACTCAATCATAGTAGGGAATTTTAACACACCTCTTTCACCAATGGACAGATCATCCAAAATGAAAATAAATAATGAACCACAAGCTTTAAATGACACATTAAAGAAGATGGACCTAATTGATATTTATAGGACATGCTATCCCAAAATGGCAGATTACACTTTCTTCTCAAGTGCTCAAGGAACATTCTACAGGATAGATCATATCTTGGGTCACAAATCAAGCCTTGGTAAATATAAGAAAATTGAAATCATATCAAGTATCTTTTCCGACCACAATGCTATGAGACTAGATATCAATTACAGGAAAATATCTGTAAAAAATTCAAACACATGTAGGCTAAACCATACGTTACTAAATAACCAAGAGATCACTGAAGAAATCAAAGAGGAAATTAAAAAATACCTAGAAACAAATGACAATGAAAACACAATGACCCAAAACCTATGGGATGCAGCAAAAGCAGTTCTAAGAGGGAAGTTTATAGCAATACAATCCTACCTCAAGAAACAAGAAACATCTCAAATAAAGAAATTAACCTTACACCTAAAGCAACTAGAGAAAGAGGAACAAAAAAAACCCTCCAAAGTTAGCAGAAGGAAAGAAATCACATGGATCAGATCAGAAATAAATGAAAAAGAAATGAAGGAAAGAATAATAAAGATCAGTAAAACTAAAAGCTCTGTTTTTGAGAAGATAAACAAAATTGATAAACCATTAGCCAGACTCATCAAGAAAGAAAGGGAGAAGACGCAAATCAACAGATTAGAAATGAAAAGGAAGTAACAACTGACACTGTAGAAATACAAAGGATCATGAGAGATTACTACAAGCAACTATATGTCAATAAAATGGACAACCTGGAAGAAATGGAAAAATTCTTAGAAAAACACAACCTTCTCAGACAGAACCAGGAAGAAATAGAAAATATAAACAGACCAATCATAAGCACTGAAATTGAGACTGTGATTAAAAATCTTGCAATAAACAAAAGCCCAGGACCAGATGGCTTCACAGGCGAATTCTATCAAACATTTAAAGAAGAGCTAACATCTATCCTTCTCAAGCTCTTCTAAAATATAGCAGAGGATGAACACTCCCAAACTCAGTCTACGAGGTCACCACCACCCTGATACCAAAACCAGACAAAGATGTCACAAAGAAATAAAACTATGGGCTAATATCACTGATGAATATAGATGCAAAAATCCTCAACAAAATACTAGGCAACTAAGAATCCAACAGCACATTAAAAGGATCATACACCATGATCAAGTGGGATTTATCCCAGGAATGCAAGAATTCTTCAGTATATGCAAATCAATCAATGTGATAAACCATATTAACAAATTGAAGGAGAAAAAACATATGATCATTTCAATAGATGCAGAAAAGCTTTTGACAAAATTCAACACCCATTTGTGATAAAAACCCTCCAGAAATTAGGCATAGAGGGAACTTACCTCAACATAATAAAGGCTATATATGACAAACCCACAGCCAACATCGTTCTCAGTGGTGAAAAAATGAAACCATTTCCTCTGAGATCAGGAACAAGGTAACGTGGTTCAGTCTCACCACTATTATTCAAAATAATTTTGGGAGTTTTACCCACAGCAATCAGAGAAGAAAAAGAAATGAAAGGAACCTAAATTGGAAAAGAAGAGGTAAAGCTGTCACTCTTTGCAGATGACATGATACTATACATAGAGAATCCTAATGATGCTACTAGAAAACTACTAGAGCTAATGAACGAATTTGGTAAAGGAGCAGGATACAAAATTAATGCATAGAAATCTCTTGCATTCCTATACACTAACGATGAAAATCTGAAAGAGAAATTAAGGAAAAACTCCCATTTACCATTGCAACAAAAAGAATAAAATACCTAGGAATAAACCTACCTAAGGAGACAAAAGACTTTTATGCAGAAAACTATAAGACACTGATGAAAGAAATTAAAGATGATACAAACAGATGGAGAGATATACCATGTTCTTGGATTGCAAGAAGCAACTTTGTGAAAATGACTATACTACCCAATGCAATCTACAGATTCAATGCAATCCCTATCAAACTACGAATGGCATTTTCACAGAACTGGAACAAAAAATTTCACAATTTTTATGGAAACACAAAAGACCCCGAATAGCCAAAGCAATCTTGAGAAAGAAAAAGGGAGCTGGAGGAATCAGGCCCCTGGATTTCAGACTTTACTACAAAGCTACAAAGTGATCAAGACAGCATGGTACTGGCACAAAAATAGAAATATAGATCAATGGAACAGGATAGAAGGCCCAGAGGTAAACACACACACATATGGTTACCTTATTTTTGATAAAGGAGGCAAGAATATAGAATGAAGCAAGGCAGCCTCTTCAATAAGTGGTGCTGGGAAAACTGGACAGCTACATGTAAAAGAATGAAGTTAGAACAGTCCCTAACACCATACAGAAAAATAAACTCAAAATGGATTAAAGACCTAAATGTAAGGCCAGACAGTATAAAGCCCTTAGAGGAAAATATAGGCAGAACACTCTATGACATAAATCGCAGTAAGATCCTTTTGACCCCCCTCCTAGAAAAATGGAAATAAAAACAAAAATAAACAATTGGGACCTGATCAATCTTAAAAGCTTTTGCACAGCAAAGGAAACCATAAAGAAGACGAAAAGACAACCCTCAGAATGGGAGAAAATATTTGCAAATGAAGCAAATGACAAAAGATTAACCTCCAATATTTCCAATCAGCTCATGCAACTCAATATCAAAAAAAACAAACAACCCAATCCAAAAATAGGCAGAAGACCTAAATAGACATTGATCCACAGAAGATATACAGATGGTCCACAACAACACATGAAAGAAGGCTCAACATCACTAATCATTAGAGAAATGCAAATCAAAACTACAATGAGGTATCACCTCACACCAGTCAGAACGGCCATCATCGAAAAATTTACAAACAGTAAATGCTGGAGAGGGTGTGGAGAAAAGGGAACCCTCTTGCACTGTTGGTGCAAATGTAAATTGATTCAGCCACTATGGAGAACAGTATGAAGGTTCCTTAAAAAACTAAAAAAAGAACTACCATATGACCCAGCAATCCAACTACTGGGCATATACCCTGAGTAAACCATAATTCAAAAAGAGTCATGTACCACAATGTTCATTGCATCTCTATTTACAATAGCCAGGACATGGAAGCAACCCAAGTGTCCATCAACAGATTAATGGATAAAGAAGATGTGCACATATATACAATGGAATATTACTCAGCCATAAAAGGAAACGAAATTGAGTTATTTGTAGTGAGGTGGATGGACCTAGAGTCTGTCATACAGAGTGAAGTAAGTCAGAAAGAGAAAAACAAATATCGTATGCTAACACACATATATGGAATCTAAAAAAAAAAAATTGTTCTGAAGAACCTACAGGCAGGACAGGAATAAAGACGCAGACGTAGAGAATGGACTTGAGGACACGGGGGTGGGAAGGGTAAGCTGGGACCAAGTGAGAGAGTGGCATGGACATATATACACTACAAAATGTAAAATAGATAGCTAGTGGGAAGCAACCACATAGCACAGGGAGATCAGCTCAGTGTTTTGTGACCACCTAGAGGTTTGGGATAGGGAAGTTGGGAAAGAGATACAAGAAGGAGGACTTATGGGGATATATGTATATGTATAGCTGATTCACTTTGTTATAAAGCAGAAACTAACACACCATTGTAAAGCAATTATACCCCAATAAAGATGTTAAAAAAATTTTTTTTAATAAATAAATAAATTAAATACAACAGAAAATAATCCAAATGACTTCCAGCTTCACGTGATCTGGGAAATATTCAGTATTAAACTAATATGTGGTATTAAATTTTGATTAAGTTTATTAATTAATACAGACATGTCTTTAGAGTCATCAACATTAAGTATAATAGTTTTTTACTGTACCTAGGTATCCTGAAAGTCAATAAGTTCATATTATATTTATTACAAAATTTGTCAGCAAGAAAATTATCTTGATATGATGATATTGTCATAACTAATGAAAAAGAGATAAATGGTAAAGATGTCTTACGTGAAATCTTTAGAAATAATTATGTTTTAGTTTTTCTAGATTCTTAGTAACTTGAAACTTTAAGGTTTCGCTAAGTTAACTTCAATGATAAAAATTCATTGAAAGTCTAGGTCATTTTAATTAAGATAAAATGCTAGAACATTGTTTGCCAGACAAGTCTTTTTATTAAGAGAAAAAAACTAAAGATATTTGGGTTTATTAGGTACATGTCTTGTACCACATTAAAAGTTATGCTATAGAAATGTGTGTTTTTAGAGGTTATGGTATATGTTGTTAAGTTCTTTGCTATTCAGGAATTACTGGCATGACATACAGTTCACAATTGCTTGTTTCTTGATTTTCATTTGAGATTAAGGTTTTTAAGGGTTAAAAATGGTAATATATGTAATTCAAGCTACTAAAAATGACAAAGGAAGCATTTCAGTGTGTAAAGAATGGAGGATATAGGTTGTCAGTGATAGAAAATATGAAGACTAGAAATACATTTGTTGGAGAAAAAAGGAGAATAATTTTTTCTTAGAGTTGGTTATTTCTGGATGGAAAAATGGGACAATATGGATTCAGAAAACTATGAAAAATTTGTAGAAAAGAACCTTGAAAAAAGAGTTTTGTACATGGTCAGGATTGATTAAGATTTTAGTGAATTTAATTAGTTAAATGAATTTTGTTATTAACAGTAAACTAATTTAAGTCTGGAATCTGGTTCTCTCTCTCTGTTAAGAACAAAGTTTTCTTAGAATGCTGCTTTTGATAACAGGCTAAATCTCTTTCTCTAGCTAACTTTAGGATGCTTTACAGGGCCCCTGAAGCATCTCAGAAAAATATTAAACTAACTAGGATTATTTGGTAGATTGGATTACAGGGGAAGCATTGTCAAATAAAAGGTAACGTTAAGCCTTCTTATGTTATGTCTATATAAGTATATATTATAGGTGTTCCAGAAGTTATATGAAGTTCCTGGAAATCACATATGTCCTAGCATAAAATGTTATCTGTCCTCAAAACTGAGGCTCACTCTAAAGGGACTGAACCCGAGTATTAAGGAAATGCCCTAGCTGACTTTCATGTAAAGGCAACAACAACAGAATCTGTAAAGATTATGGCACATGTAGATAAAGTCCATTCTACTTCTACAAAAAATTAACCCCTCATGTCAGACTTTTGCCATCCTGATATCCTTGTGTCATGGCAACAGTCTGCTCCTAAATCAGAGAAATTAAGATAGGTAAACAATAGTTGTGAATTAAATAATCAGGGCTATAGGAAACCTAATACAGCCAATTGGCTCTTCCTGGCTCCCTGGAAAACCCCATTTTTCTATTTGGTGGGTTAAAGCCTTCCCTTGATGCAATGCTGATGCCCTCACAGTAAAAAAAAGAAATGGTTAAAAATGTATTTTCTACTTGGGGTATACTTTCTACAGTCTCCAGTGATCAAGGCACGCACTTCACTGGACAAAACATACAAGCCTTAAAAAAATCCCACAAACTTGTTGAAATTATCACTGTCACTATCATTCTCAATCATCAGGCAAGGTCAACAAAACTAATGGAAAAAGTGGACTCAAACAGAACAAAAATTAATTACATGGGACTGAATGAACTGAAAAATATATTATAATTTTTATGATTTTTTGTCTGACATATTACTGGCTTTCAATCTTTGTTTTTCAGATGTAAGGGAACCTTTCGCCTTAAGCTGATTATGATTTATAACAATTTGGTAAATTATACCTTATAAATTGAAATATTTATCTTTTCTCTCTACCTGATCCCTCCAGAAATTAGAAACTCTCTGGTTCCCAGAAGCCTTATGAGATGAATAAGGAAGGCCACCTCTTAACAAGTTCAAGAATCTCAAGGGAGTTCCCTGGTGACCTAGTGTTTAAGATTCAGTGCTGTCACTGCTGTGGCATATGTGTGTGTGTGTGTGTGTGTGTGTGTGCATGTAAAATCTCAAGCTATTTTGGGGACCTTGAGAAGAGAAGAATTCACCCAAGTCTATAGATATTGCAGGCAGAATCTGTGACAACCCTTGGTGTGGCTTTACTGGCCTTGAGATTCTTTTTAAAAGTTCAGTCTGAGTTTCCTTATGAAAAGTTTAAGCACAGCCAATTTTTTAAAAGCCTATGTGATCAATTAATCAGACTTATTTTACGAACAAATTAATCTTAATTTGGTTATATTTGGTAAAAATGAGGGTAAATTTAGAGAGAAAAAGATTGTGTTTTGTTATATATTAAATTCTAGTTTTGTTCATTGACATAGTATTTACTGTCTAAAACTCATTTCCCAAATAGCTCTTTGTTGCTATGTTACATTATTGTAAAACTCAATTGAGTTATTAAGAAGATATTCTAAGCTTGTTTCTGATCACTGTAATCTATTTTTGGCTGAAGATCAGATGCCCCATGATCTATAACCAGGGAATTATGCATACCAGAAAAAAGCATCATTTAAAGGACTGTCTCCAACCTAGATGAAAGACTACTTATCAGGTATTCTTAAGTACGTGATGAACAAAGAAACTGAAGTGGATTAACTCAAATTCATATTTCTTACTTAAGAAAGGCCTCTGCGGGCTTCCCTGGTGGCGCAGTGGTTGGGAGTCTGCCTGCCAGTGCAGGGGACACGGGTTCGTGCCCTGGTCTGGGAAGATCCCACATGCCGTGGAGCAACTAGGCCCGTGAGCCACAACTACTGAGCCTGCGTGTCTGGAGCCTGTGCTCCACAGCAAGAGAGGCCGCGACAGTGAGGGGCCCGCGCACCGCGATGAAGAGTGGCTCCTGCTTGCCACAACTAGAGAAAGCCCTCGTACAGAAACGAAGACCCAACACAGCCAAAAATAAATAAATAAATAAATTTATAAAAAAAAAAAAAAAGAAAGGCCTCTGCATTGGACTGGTCTATAGAAAGGACTGCTGACCCCAAACAATATTAATACCAGAATGAGAAAAAGACAACAGCAGTGGTAGGCAGTTGAACCAGACTGGACCTGTAAGACCTATCATACAAATCTAATGGAACTATTCACCAAATGTTTGTCTCCCTATCAACATTGAAAGTTACTGTTTTACTTTTAACCACACTGCTGCCCTCAGTGTTTAGGATAGGAACACAATTCTCTAATGGAGCTTTCACAGAGTATAACTACTCATGATGTGTAAAACTGCTGGCTTAAACCTATTGCTGAAAGCACATGTACAATGCTTATGTGACAATTGATTTTTGTGACAATTATTGATAAAATGTATAGCCTATAAAATGTTTCCCCATTAACATACCTCTGAACCTGTTCACAATATCTGATTAGTTTTCCCCAATGTGGATACCTAGGCAAATATAAAGGAGGCCTAGCACCTAGGGACATGATCTAACCCTGGGGCAGGCAGCTGAACCACCCCAGCATCAAGAGACAGATATTCTGATTATCAATACTTTCTATTGAAAGATTTGCAATCAAAAGTTGAAAATAATGAAAGAAATTTTTACATATTGAGGTACGTGGAGGTCATTCTGGCTTTAGGCTAACCAAAACAGCCTGTTTGTGGGCTATTAAACATGCATTGTATATCTGCTTTAGCCATTAAGGAAAAATACATTTAAAAAATCAGAATGGAATAACTGTGGTTCAGACATCCAAAATGGAGATAGGTGGCCTTTGTGGACCTGGGTTCAGACACATTCCTATATTACTGAGAACTTGTTTTCTAAACTTTATTAGACTTAAGGACATCACCAGCTGTTCTCAAAACAATATCTGCTAACAGCTGCCAACTGCAACCTTATGGTTTCAAGGTCTTGTAACTATGAAACATTTTCCCACTTTAGAAATAGTATTGGCAAATTAGACAGCTCAAACTATAGCCTCCCAGCAAAAGGCACTTGTTTCTTTAGTCAGAATAATATTAGCTAATAAAATTGCTTTAAATTATATTTTGGCCAAAAAAAAGGGAGACATGTATAGTGGCCAATAGTTACTGTTATGTATAATTAGTACCCCTGGAAAAGTTAAAACCCAAATATAGAACAATTCAAAAATCTACTTGATTACTGAATGTATGTAAAGAGGAAACACTCTAAAACTTATTTTCCTGGTTGCCATCTAAAGTAGGAGGACTCTTTTGAAAAATACTATAAGGGTGTAGTTTGATCATTATCCTCATTGTAATATGTCTATTAATATTCAAATATTTGTCCAGGTGCTATAACAAAACAATCAAAGATGGAAGTACTGTTTTCATAATACAAAATATTGATGCTGAGCTTGGAACTAGAGACTATTTCCAATTCTGTGTCCATTTCCCAAATTAGGCAGGACTATGCCCCATTTCAGCAGGAAGTAGCCAGAGTGGTCATCACCCCATTCCCTCAAAGAGTTGGGGAAAATTGAAACAGAAATGGAAACTAAAACTGAGTTCCTCTGCCAAGTTTATGATTAACCTCTCAATCCAAAACTTTATTCCCTTTCTTGTTCTGCATCTGTTCTCTCTCAAGACTGAGGAGTATCCAAGGAAATGGGGGAATTGTAACTGAGCAGGTCTCTATGGGGTCTTTCCTGAACATACCACCCACCATGTCCTCTGCCTGCCTTTTGTCTGTAGAAAAACTTTAGTCAAAGAATAAATTTAATCAGAGAAGTGAGAAAATGAAGAAAGAAAGGAAAACAGTTTGGTTTAGTAACCTAGGATAAAGAGAAAGTCCAAAATATTTCCAGACAGAGAAATTAAAGAACAAGAATAAAAATAGCATACTTTTGTATGCAAGTCTAAATGCTACTCACACATAAAAAAGAATAAAATTTTGCCATTTGCAACAACATGGATGAACCTGGAGGATACTGTGCTAAGTGAAATAAGACAGACAGAGAAAGATAAATACTGGATGTTATCATTTATATGTGGAATCTAAAAAATAAGACAAATGAATGAATATAACAAAACAAAAAAATTAACAGGCATAGAGAACAGACTGGTGTTTACCAGAGAGGAGAGGGAGGTGGGGAGAGGTGGGATGGGGTGCAGATTGAGAAATACAAATGTGTAAAACAGATAGGCTACAGGGATGTATTGTACAGCACGGGGAAATATAGTCATTATTTTATGGTGACTTTCAATGGAGTATAATCTATAAAAATGTTGAGTTGCTATGATGTATGCCTGAAACTAGTATGATGTTGTAAATCAACTATACTTCAACTTAAAAAATAGATTAAAATAAATATTTCCAAAAAGAGGGGCAAGTTATGGAACTCAAGATATACTGGTGAGCAAAGAAAACAGTAATAGTAAATTCCCAAACTGCTGAGAATAAAATTTCTAACATAAGTATTACTAGGAGAGGATTCATAAAACAGGAAATGATTTTTTAAAGTAATAAAGGAATACAATTTCAGCTTATTTCAATGAAATGAAGAGATTGAGAGAAATAAATGCTAATATTTCATCTTGCTGGGAGTTAGGGATATCAACACTAATTAATTCTCATTACTGATAGAAAAATATAGATTTGTATGTTTCTTAAAATGTTATGTGTAACCACTAATAGAACAGATTAGTTTCAAAAGTTAGCCCAGTCTGTTAAGGCATTATGACACATTGGTGAAAGAACTTGGCAGTAGAAAAACTGACTTCTGGCTAACCAGTTTGTGAATATGAGGCTAGATAGCTCCACCAGATAGAAATTAGAAGAAACCACTGCAGTGAGCAGGACAAGAGACACCGTCATGAGACTGTTAACTGGCCAAGTTAATTAGAATGAAAAGAAACATAACCATCCTTCTGACAAATTTTACTTGTATTCTAAGCAATTTTTTAATATAGGAACGTAAATGCTATGTTGTTAGGTGCCTAATGTTTTATGATCACTATATCTTTTAAGTATATTGCATATACTTTTTATCATCATGCATTTTCTCATTCAAACAACATACTACAATGTGTTTATTGCACAAAGTTCATATTAAAAAGGAAATTTAGAAATTATGTTGGAGGCTTGGTGACACCCAGAGTCTTGACAATTTAATGTAAATTTGAGGACTTGGAACTAGATTATGCACAAGATGATGCACAATCTACCATTTTCCAAGGAGAGGTGGAACTAATTATTTAAAATGTCTAATAGTAATATTGAGAGTATGATATTTGGGGGTATTCAGTCAAATCTGCACACTTAAGAAAAAAATTGAAAATAGTGTAAATTGAGTTTCAGGTACCCAAGTTGCTCTCTACTCAAGGGAACAGATGTAGGAGACTTCAAAAGTTCTTTGCTTAAATGTGTGAATACATTAAATGTGATCATTAATTTCTAAATAATTAATAAATGTGATCATTA
Organism: Balaenoptera ricei; assembly: GCF_028023285.1. Classification (NCBI taxonomy): domain Eukaryota; kingdom Metazoa; phylum Chordata; class Mammalia; order Artiodactyla; family Balaenopteridae; genus Balaenoptera; species Balaenoptera ricei. Next base: position 117,511,908 of record NC_082639.1, on the reverse strand, counting down.
ATTTCTAAATAATTTCTCCAACATAATTTCTTAATTTCCTTTTTAATATGAGCTTTGTGCAATAAGCACATTGTAGTATGTTGTTTGAATGAGAAAATGCATGATGATAAAAAGTATATGCAATATACTTAAAAGATATAGTGATCATTAAATGTGTGAATACATTAAATGTGTGTATACATTTCATGTATACACAATGAAACATTACTACATTCAAGATAATGAACAGATCCATTACTGCCAAAAGTTTTTTTGTAACCACTAATCTGCTTTCTATCCCTATAGATAAGTCTCATTTTCTAAAAATTTTTTATAACTGGAATTTAGAGTATGTTTTATGTTTGACTTCTTTCACTTGGCATAATTACGCTGATTCATCTACGTAGTCATGTTTCATGTGTATTAATGGTTCATTCCTTTTTACTGCTGAGTAGTATTGTATTCAATGACTATAACACAATTTATTTATTCATTCACTTGTTGAGAGACATTGGGGTTGTTTCCAGTTTTTGGCTATTACAAATAAAGTTGTACTGAACATTCATCTACGAGACTTTGTACAGCCATATGCTTTCATTTTCTTTAATAAATACCCAGAAGTGGAATAGCTGAATTTTATGGTAGGTGTAGCTTAACTTTTTAAGAAATTGTCACTGTTTTCTAAGTGGTTGTCCATTGTTTTAAGTCCATTCAGGCTGCTATAAAAAAATACCATAAACTAGGCAGCTTATAAACACCAAAAACTTACTTCTCGCAGTCTTGGAGGCTGGGAAGTCCAAGATCAAAGAGCCAAGAGATTCGGTGTCTGGTGGGGGCAAAATTCCTGGTTCATAGATGGCTGTCTTTTTGCTGTGTTCTCACATAGTAGAAGGGTGGAGGAAGCTCTCTGGGACCTCTTTTTTTTTCTTTTAGATTTTATTTATTTTTTAATTGAGATATAATTGACATATGACATTATATTAGTTTTTTAGATAGATCTTTATTGGAGTATAATTGCTTCACAGTACTGTGTTAGTTTCTGTTGCACAACAAAGCGAATCAGCCATATGCATATGAATGTCCCCATATCTCCTCCCTCTTGAGCCTCCCTCCCATCCTCCCTATCCCACCCTCTCTAGGTCATGACACAGCACCAAGCCGCTTTCCCTGTGCTGTGCTGCTGCTTCCCACCAGCCAACTATTTTACATTCCGTAGTATATATATGTCAATGCTACTCTCACTTTGCCCCAGTTTCACCTTCCCACCCCATGTCCTCAAGTCCATTTCCTATGTCTACCTCTTTATTTCTGCACTGCATCTAGGTTCATCAGTACCTTTTTTTTTTTTAGATTCCAAATATATGCATTAGTATACGGTATTTGTTTTTCTCTTTCTGACTTACTTCACTCTGTGAAGTACAAATAACTCACTACAAATAACTCAATTTCATTTCTTTTTATGGCTGAGTAATATTCCATTGTATATATGTGCCACATCTTCTTTATGCATTCATCTGTCGATGGACATTTTGGTTGTTTCCATGTCCTGGCTATTGTAAATAGTGCTGCAATGAACATTGTGGTACATGACTCTTTTTGAATTATGGTTTTCTCAGGGTATATGCTCAGTAGTGGGATTGCTGGGTCATATGGTAGTTCTATTTTTAGTTTTTTAAGGAATATTGATACTGTTTTCCATAGTGGTTGTATCAACTTACATTCCCACAAAGAATACAAGAGGGTTCCCTTTTCACCACACCCTTTTCAGCATTTATTATTTCTAGATTTTCTGATAGTGGTCATTATGACCAGCGTGAGGTGATACCTCATTATAATTTTGATTTGCATTTCTCTAATAATAGTGATGTTGAGCATCTTTTATGTGCCTCTTGGCCATCTGTATGTCTTCCTTGGTAAAACATCTATTTAGGTCTTCTGCTCATTTTTTAACTGGATTGTTTGTTTTTTTGATATTGAGCTCCATGAGCTGTTTGTATATTTTGGAGATTAATCCTTTGTCTGTTGTTTGATTTGCAAATATTTTCTCCCATTCTGAGAGCTGTCTTTTTGTCTTGTTTATGGTTTCCTTTGCTGTGCAAAAGCTTTTAAGTTTAATTAAGTTCCATTTGTTTATTTTTATGTTTATTTCTGTTACTCTAGGAGGTGGGTCAAAAAAGATCTTGCTGTGGTTTATGTCAAAGACTGTTTTCCCTATGTTTTCCTCTAAGAGTTTTATAGTGTTTGGTCTTACATTTAAGTCTTTAATCCATTTGGAGTTTATTTTTATGTATGGTGTTAGGTAGTGTTCTAATTTCATTCTTTTACATGTAGCTGTCCAGTTTTCCCAGCACCACTTATTGAACAAGCTGTCTTTTCTCCATTGTATGTTCTTGCCTCCTTTGTCATAAATTAGGTACCCATATGTGGATGGGTTTATCTCTGGGCATTCTATCTTGTACCATTGATCTATATTTCTGTTTTTGTACCAGTACCATACTGTCTTGATTACTGTAGCTTTGTGGTATAGTTTGAAGTCAGGGAGCCTGATTTCTCCAACTCCGTTTTTCTTTCTCAAGATTGCTTTGACTGTTCAGGGGTCTTTTCTGTCTCCATACGAATTGCAAAAATTTTTGTTCTAATTCTGTGAAGAATGCCATTGGTAGCTTGATAGGGATTGCATTGAATCTGTAGATTGCTTTGGGTAGTATAGTCATTTTCACAATATTGATTCTTCCAATCCAAGAACATGGTTTATTTCTCCATCTGTTTATGTCATCGTTGATTTCTTTCATCAGTGTTTTATAGTTTTCTGAGTACAAGTGTTTTGTCTCCTTAGGCAGGTTTATTCCTAGGTATTTTATTCTTTTTGTTGCAACGGTGAATGGGATTGTTTCATTAATTTCTCTTTCTGATTTTTTGTTGGTGGTGTATAGGGATGCCAGAGATTTCTGTGCATTAATTTTGTATCCTGCAACCTTACCAAATTCATTGATTAGTTCTAGAGGTTTTCTGGTGGCATCTTTAGGATTTTCTATGTATAGTATCATGTCATCGGCAAACAGTGGCAGTTTTACTTCTTCTTTTCCGATTTGTATTCTTTTTATTTCATTTTCTTCTCTGATTGCTGTGTCTAGGACTTCCAAAACTATGTTGAATAAGAGTGGTGAGAGTGGACATACTTGTCTTGTTCCTAATCTTAGCGGAAATGCTTTCAGTTTTTCACCTTTGAGTATGATGCTTCCTGTGGGTTTGTCATATATGGCCTATATTATGTTGAGGTAGGTTCCCTCTATGCCCATTTTCTGGAGAGTTTTTATCATAAATGGGTGTTGAATTTTTTCAAAAGCTTTTTCTGCATCTATTGTGATGATCGTATGGTTTTTATTCCTTAATTTGTTAATGTGGTATATCACATTGATTGATTTGTGTTTATTGAAGAATCCTTGCATCCCTGGGATAAATCCCACCTGATCATGGTGTATGATCCTTTTAATGTGCTGTTGGATTCTGTTTGTTAGTATTTTGTTCATCAGTGCATCTATGTTCATCAGTGATATTGGTCTATAATTTTCTTTTTTGTGTGATATCTTTTTCTGGTTTTGGTATCAGGGTGATGGTGGCTTCATAGAATGAATTTGGGAGTGTTTGTCCCTCTGCAATTTTTTGGAAGACTTTGAGAAAGATCGGTGTTAGGCCTTCTCTAAATGTTTGATAGAATTCAGCTGTAAAGTCATCTGGTCCTGGACTTTTGTTTGTTGGAAGATTTTTAACTACAGTTTCAATTTCATTACTTGTGATAGGTCTGTTCATATTTTCTAATTCTTCCTGGTTCAGTCTTGGAAAGTTTTACCTTCCCAAGAATTTGCCCATTTCTTCATGGTTGTCCATTTTATTGGCATAAAGTTGTTTTGTAGTAGTCTCTTATAATCCTTTGTATTTCTGAAGTGTCAGTTGTGATTTTTCCTTTTCACTTCTAATTTTATTGATTTGTGTCCTCTCCCTCTTTTTCTTGAGGAGTCTGGCTAATGGTTTATCAATTTTGTTTATCTTCTCAAAGAACCAGCTTTTAGTTTTATTGATCTTTGCTATTGTTTTCTTTGTTTCTATCTCATTTATTTCTGCTCCAATCTTTATGATTTCTTTCCTTCTACAGACTATGGGTTTTCTTTGTTCTTCATTCTCTAGTTGTTTTAAGTGTAGGGTTAGATTGTTTATTTGAGATTTTTCTCATCTCTTGAGGTGAGATTGTATTGCTATAAACTTCTTAGAACTGCTTTTGCTGTGTCCCATAGGTTTTGGATCGTCATGTTTTCATTGTCATTTGTTTCTATGTATTTTTTAATTTCTTCTTTGATTTCTTCAGTGATCTCTTGGTTATTTAGTAGTGCACTGTTTAGCCTCCATGTATTTGTGTTTTTTACAGCTTTTTTTCCTGTAATTGATTTCCAGTCTCATAGCATTGTGGTCAGAAAATATCCTTGATACAATTTCAATTTTCTTAAATTTACTTAGCCTTGATTTGTGACTCAAGATCTGATCTATCCTGGAGAATGTTCCATGTGCACTTGAGAAGAAAGTGTATTCTGCCACTTTTGGGTGGAATGTTGTATAAATATCAATTAGATTTATCTGGTGTATTGTGTCATTTAAAGCTTGTGGCTCCTTATTTATTTTCTGTTTGGATGATCTGTCCATTGCTGTAAGTGGGGTGTTAAAGTCCCCTACTATTATTGTCTTATTGTCAATTTCTCCTTTCATGGTTGTTAGCATTTGCCTTATGTTTTGAGGTGCTCCTATGTTGGAAGCATAAACATTTATTATTGTTATAACTTCTTCTTGGATTGATCCCTTGATCATTATGTAGCATTCCTTCTTATCTCTTGTAAGAGTCTTTATTTTAAAGTCTATTTTGTCTGATATGAGTATTGCTACTCCAACTTTCTTTTGATTTACATTTGCATGGAATATCTTTTTCCATCCCTTCACTTTTAGTCTGTATGTGTCCCTAGGTTTAAAGTGGATCTCTTGTAGAAAGCATATATATGGGCCTTGTTTTTGTATCTATTCAGCCAGGCTGTGTCTTTTGGTTGGGGCATTTAAACCACTTACATTCAAGGTTATTATTGATATGTATATTACTATTATCATTTTCTTAATTGTTTTGGGTTTGTTTTTGTGGGTCTTTTTCTTTTCTTGTGTTTCCCACTTAGAGAAGTTTCTTTAGCATTTGTTTTAAAGCTGGTTTGGTGGTGCTGAATTCTCTTAGCTTTTGTTTGTCTGAAAAGCTTTTGACTTCTCCATCGAATCTGAATGAGATCCTTGCTGGGTAGAGTCATCTTGGTTTTAAGTTTTTTCTCTTTCATCACTTTAAATATATCCTGCCACTCCCTTCTTGCTTGCAGAGTTTCTGCTGAAAAATCAGCTGATAACCTTATGGGGATTCCTTTGCAGTTATTTTTTGTTTTTCCCTTGCTGCTTTTAATATTTTTTCTTTGAATTTAATTTTTGCTATTTGATTAATATGTGTCTTGGTGTGTTTTTCCTAGGGTTTATCCTGTGTGGGACTCTCTGTGCTTCCTGGGCTTGATTAACTATTTCCTTTCCCAAGTTAGGGAAGTTTTCAATTATAATCTCTGAAAATATTTTCTTAGACCCTTTCTTTTTCTCTTCTTCTTCTGGGACCCCTACAATTAGAATGTTGGTGTGTTTAGTGTTGTCCCAGAGGTCTCTGACATTGTCTTCAATTCTTTTCATTCTTTTTTCTTTATTCTGTCCCTTGGCAGTTATTTCCACCATTTTGTCTTTCAGCTCACTTATTTGTTTTTCTGTGTCAGTTATTCTGTTATTGATTCCTTATAGTGTATTTTTCATTTCAGTTGTTGTGTTGTTCATCTCTGTTTGTTTGTTCTTTTGTTCTTCTAGATCTTTGTTAAACATTTCTTGTATTTTCTCAATCCATGCCTCCATTCTATTTCCGAGATTCTGGATCATCTTTACTATCATTACTCTGAATTCTTTTTCAGGTAGATTGCCTATTTCCTCTTCATTTATTTGGTCTTGTAGGTTTTTACCTTGCTTCTTCATCTGTGATACATTTTTTGCTGTCTCTTTTTTTTTTTTTTTTTTTAATGAGTGGGATTGTTTTCCTGTCTTACTGGTTGTTTGGCCTGAGGCTTCCAAAACTGGGGTTTGTAAGCTATTGGGTAGAGCTGGGTCTTGGTGCTGAGATGAGGAACTCCGTGAGACCTCACTCCAATGAATATTCCCTGGAGTCTGAGGTTCTCTATTAGTCTAGTGGTTCGGACTCAGAGCTCCCACCGCAGGAGCTTTGGCTGGACCCTGGGCTCGTGAACCAAGATCCTGCAAGCTTCCTGTGGTGGCAAAAAAAAAAACAAAAAAAAACAAAGTAAAAAATAAAATTAGACTAGGAAACTAACAGACATGTTAGGAAGAATATAAAAATAAAAATATAGATGAATTGACAACTGGATGGTACATCAGTACCACAATAGTTAAAAAGAGGAGGAGGGAAAGAAAGAAAAAAAATGGGGGGAGGGACGGAAAGGCCTTGGCTGTGTGGGGCGGGGCCAATGCTCAGGACCCACAGGGCTGGAAAAGACCCTGGGGGCTGTGGGGGGTGGGGCTTAGGCTCAAGGAACAGAAGAGACCCTGGTGTGACCCCACCCCTGGTCTCAGAGGGCAGGGGACCTCACCTGGGAGCTCAGCAGGTTTCCTGTGCTCTAGTGGGTGGGACAAATGCCCTCCTCTCCTCTCCTGCTCCTCTGGTCTGGGAGGGACCCTCCCGCCTGCCTCTCCTGATCTCCCTGGCCTCCCTCCTATGCCCCCAAGGACCCACGCAGTCCAGAGGGTACTTTGGAGGGCAGGGGGCTGGCCTGGGAGCTCAGCAGGCTCCCCAGCCCAAGTGGGCCAGGCAATCGCCCTCCACTCCTTTCCCACTCTTCTCGGAGAGTCCCTCCCACCTGCCTCTCCTGATCTCCCTGGCCTCAAGGGCACCAATCCTGTCTGGCCTCCACTTCTCCTCCCCCCTCAGTCACCCTACATCCTACCAGTTCACTTTTGGGTTCCTTCCATCTCTTTGGGCATCAGAGCCTCCCACCAGTGGCTGGCAGGTGCCCTAGTTGTAGGGAGATGCTAACTCCACATCTTCCCACACCATCATCTTGACTCTGCCTCTCTGAGACCTCTTTTATAAGGGCACTAATTCCTTTTATGAGGGCTCCAGCCTCATGATCAAATCATTTTCCATGGCCCCCACCTCCTAATACTGTCACATTGGGGGTTAGGTTTCAACATATGAATTTTAGGGGGCACAAACATTCAGTTTATAGCAACCATTTAACATACATACACACCAGAAGTGTATAAAAGTTCTAGTTCCTCCATATCCTTGCCAACATTTGGTATGGTGAGTGTATTAGTCAAGGTTCTCCAGAGAAACAGAATCAATAGAATATATACATATATAACTAGAATGAGACTTATTATAATGAATTGATTCACATGATTATGGAAGCTGTAAAGTCCCACAGTCTGCTGTCTGCAAGCTGGAGAACCAGGAAAGCTGGTGGTGTAAATTCCAGTCTGAGCCTGAAGGCCTGAGAACCAAGAACACTGATGGTGTAAATCCCAGTCCGAGGGCAAAAGACGAATGTCTTAGCTCAAGCAGTCAAGCAGAGAGAGCCAGTTCAACCTTCCTCTACCTTTTTGTTCTATTCAGACCCTCAACAGATTGGGTCATGCCCACTAACAATGGGGAGAGCAATCTACGTTACTCAGTCCACCAATTCAAATGTTAATATCTTCCAGAAACACCCTCACAATACACTCAGAAATAATGTGTAACCAGATATCTGGGCATCCCATGGTGCAGTCAAGTTGACACATAAAGTTAAACATCACAGTGAGTCTTTTTAATTTTAAAGCATGTTTAAATGTATCTCATTGTAGTTTTAATTCAATTTCCCTAATTAATGAAGTTGATCATCTTTTCATTTGCTTAGTTGCCAGCCTTATACCTTCTTCAATGAAGTGTCTATTTAAACTTTTGTCCATTTATTTTATTGGGTTGTTTGGTTTTTCCTATTATTTAGTTTTGAGATCGCTGCATTTTCTGGATATAAGTCCTTTGAGAGATACATAGTTTGCAAAAAATTTCTCTCTGTTTGTGGCTTTTCTTTTCATTCTCTTAACAGTGTCTTTTGAAAAGCAGAAGTTCTTAATTTTGGTGAGGTTGGATTTGTCAATTTATTCTTCTGTGGATCGTGATTTTGGTGGTGTGTCTAAGAAATCTTCATCTGCCACAAAATTACAAATATTTGACAAATATTTTCTTTTATGTTTTCTTCTAGAAGTTTTATAATTTTAAGTTTTACCTTTAGGTCATGGTCTATTTTGAATGGATTTTAAAAATATGGTACAATGTATGAATCAAAGTTATTTTTCTATTTTTTCCTTTCCTTTCTCTCTCTCTCTTTTTTTATTTTTGGCTGTGTTGGGTCTTCATTGCTGCACGCAGGCTTTCTCTAATTGCTGCGAGTGGGAGCTACTCTTCATTGCAGTGCACAGGCTTCTCACTGCGGTAGCTTCTCTTGCATCAGAGCATGGGCTCTAGGTGCACGGGCTTCAGTAGTTGCAGCACATGGGCCCTAGAGCATGCAGGCTTCAGTAGTTGTGGTGCATGGGCTCAGAAGTTGTAGCACATGGGCTCAATCGTTGTGGTTTGTGAGCTCTAGAGTGCAGTCTCGGTAGTTGTGGTGCACAGGCTTAGTTGCTCCATAGCATGTGAAATCCCCCTGGACCAGGGATTGAACCCATTTCCCCTGCACTGGCAGGCAGATTCTTAACCACTGCACCACCAGGGAAGTCCCTCTTTTCTTTTCTTTCTTTCTATTTCTTTTTCTTCCGTCCTTTCTTTATCTTCTTTTTCATATGGATATTCAATTATTCTAAAATCATTTGTGGGAAATACTGTCCTTTATGCATTTCATTTCTTCTGTGCTTTCATCAAAATCCATTTGTCCATATATGTGTGAGTCTGTTTCTGGACTCTCTATTTTATTCCATTGATCTGTTTGTCTATCTTTAAACCAATACTACACTATTCAACTCTAAATTCATAATTATTATTGGTAGCTCTCCAATTTTGATTTTCTTTTTCATAGTTGTTTTGCCTATTTAGGTTTTTTGCATTTCCATTTTAGAATCAGCTTGTAAATTTCTGTTAAAAATCCTGCTGGTTATGAATAACTATACAACTACAAATTAGACAACTTAGAAGAAATGAATAAATTCATAGAAACATACAACATACAATGTACATACATACATACACATTCTTTCTTCATCATGAAGAAATAGAAAGTCTGAACAGACAAATAGTGAATAAGGAGATTGAATTAGTAATCAACAATCTCCCAACACATAAAACCCCAGGACCAGATGACTTCACTGGTGAACTCTTCCAAGCATTAAAAGAAGAATTAATATCAATCCTCAATCTCTTCCAAAAAATAGAAGAAGAGAGAATACTTCCAAACTCATTTTACAAAGTCAGTATTACCCTGATACCAAAACCAGACAAGGACACTACAAGAAAAGAAAATTACAGACCAATATCCCTGATGAACATAGATGCAAAATTCCTCAACAAAATTTTAGAAAACGAATTCAACAATACATTAAAAAGATGATACACCATGACCAGGTGGGATTTATCCCTGGAATTCAAGGATGGCTTAACATCTGCAAATCAGTCAGTGTGATACATCACATTAATAGAGTGAAAAGTAAAAATAATATGATCATTTCAGTAGATGAAAAAATATTTGGAAAAATTATCATTAATTCATGATAAAAATTCTCTAAAAAATGGGTATAGAGGGAATGTACCTTAACATTATAGAGGCCATATATGACAAGCCCACAGCTAGTGTCATACTCAACAGTAAAAACATAAGTTCCTCTAAAATCAGGAACAAGACAAGAATGTCCACTCTCACCACTTTTATTCAACATAGTACTAGAAAACTTAATACTAGCCAGAGTATTTAGACAAGAAAAAGAAATAAAGGCATTCCAATTGAAAAGGAAAAAGTAAAGTTTTCTCTGTTTGCAGATGACATAATATATGTAGAAAACCCTAAAGGCTTCACCAAAAAACTCTTAGAAGTAATAAGCAAATTCAGTAAAGATGCAGGGTACAAAACTAATATACAAAAATCATTTGCACTTATATACACTAATAAACTATCAGAAAGAGAAATTAAGAAAACAATCTCATTTACAATTGAATCAAAAAGAATAAAATATCTAGGAATAAATTTAATGAAGGAGGTGAAATGTCTATACACAAAAACTATAAGACATTGATGAAAGAAAGTGAAGAAGACACAAATTAATGAAAATGTATTCCATGTCCATGAATTAGGAGAATGAATAGTTAAAATGCCCATACCATCCAAAGCAAACAATAGAGTCAATGCAATCCCTATGAAAATTCCAATGGCATTTTCACAGAAATAGAAAAAGCAATATAAAATTTATATGAAACCAAAAAACACCCAGAATAGCCAAAGCAATTCTGAGAAAGAAAAGCAAATCTGAAGCATTACAAGTCCTGTTTTCAAACTATATTGCAAAGCTATAGTAATCAAAACAGTCTGATATTGGCATAAAAACAGACACATAGATTAATAGAACAGAATAAAGAGCTTAGAAATAAACTTTATGGCCAATTACTTTGTAACAAAGGAGCCAAGAATGTGCAATGAAGGAAGGATAGTCTCTTCAATAATTGTATTGGGAAAACTCGATATTCACATGCACAAAAATGAAACTGGACCCCTATTTTACACCACACACAAAAATCAACTCAAAATGGATTAAAATGTAAAACCTGAAACCATAAAACTCCTGGAAAGAAGCATAGGCAGTAAGCTCCTTGACAGTAGTCTTGGCAATGATTTCTTGGATTTGACACCAAGAGCAAAGGCAACAAAAGAAAAAAAATTAAAAAGTTGGACTCATCAAACTAAAAAGTTTCTGCACAGTGAAGGAAATCATCAACAAAATGCAAAGATAGCCTAAGGAATTCGAGAAAATATTTGCAAAACACATATATTGTAAGGGATTAGTATCGAAAACATGTAAAGAACTCATATGAGTCAATAGCAAAAAACCCCAAACAATCCAATTTAAAAATAGGCAGAGGTACTAACTAGACATTTATCCAAAAATGGCATACAAAAGGCAAACATGTACATGAAAATGTGCTCAACCATATCTTGTATTTTCACAGAAAGAACCTTTGCTGCAAGCAGTTTCATCACAGCAGTTTTGTTGCCCAACTAGTTAGCCATAAGGCAATTTTGCCATAAAAGAAAATAACAGAAACAAATCAGGGCTTCCCTGGTGGTGCAGTGGTTGAGAATCTGTCTGCTAATGCAGGGGACACGGGTTCGAGCCCTGGTCTGGGAAGATCCCACACGCCATGGAGCAATTGGTCCCGTGAGCCACAACTACTGAGCCTGCGCTTCTGGAGCCTGTGCTCCGCAACAAGAGAGGCCACAATAGTGAGAGGCCTGTGCACCGCGATGAAGAGTGGCCCCCGCTTGCCGCAACTGGAGAAAGCCCTTGCACAGAAATGAAGACCCAACACAGCCAAAAATAAATAAATAAATAAATAAATTTAAAACAAACAAACAAACAAACAACCGTAAATGAGTTAAAAAAAAAATCAAAGATGGATATAAAAAGGACATAATGAAACATGAAAAATTAATAACAAAACATTTAAAAGATTTTATTGTGAAACAAATGAACCTGTCTATGAAACAGAAACAGACTCACAGACATAGAGAACAGACTTGTGGTTGCCAAAGGGGAGGGGGAGTGGGAGAGGGCTGAACTGGGAGTTCAGGGTTAGCAAATGCAAACTATTATATGTAGAATGGATTTAAAAAAAAGGTCCTGCTGTATAGCACAGGGAGCTATATTCAATATCCTGAGATAAACCACATGGAAAAGAATACAAAAATGAATTATATATATATATATATTTATATAAAATCATATATATATATATAAAATTTTTCTGTACAGCAGAAATTAACACAACATTGTAAATCAACTACACTTCAATTAAAAATATTTTATTGTGGAAAATAAAAATACAAAAATATTTGAAAACACTTTAAATATGTGTAGATTCATAATTGTAGCTGTATTCAGGTATATCTTAAAGAGAAAGATGATACTTCCTTTCTCAAGGTCAGTCATTAAGGATTCAGGATCTAATGTTGGATGTTTAAGTTGTTTATAATATAAGAAAGTCTGCTGTAAATCTCTTCAGATTTCCCTAGAAGTAAAATGAACAGATAAGGAATGCTGTTATCTCTTATCAATGCATATAACCTATACAACTGGTAGGACACATCTGGACTACATTTAAATGTTCCATCACATGCCCAGTCCTCATATTTCACCAAATCATCTAAGCCAGATTCTGTGCCAAATGCAAAATTCTACATCACATTATCCACTATCAAGTAGAAAAAATTTCCACTATTTTCAAGAAACTTATACTCATCAGGAATCTTGTAATTTGGCAGGGGTAGGGAAAGTTTGATTCTTCTGTCGTCTCCAACATCTAATATTGCTTGATACATTTGGTAAAGATGAGATTAGAGAACAAGTGGTTGTATCTAAATCAGGTAAAGAATTGATAATTAATGCTCTTGAAGACTGTTGTGAATTACTAACCATCTCTTTCATATTTGCTATAGCTTGGTAAACTTTTGGTTTTGATGGAGGGAGGGATGACTGTGCTCACCAAAGGATTTTTCAATTTTAGTTTTTTCCACAGGTTTTCTCAGGATAGTATAGTAATCATCACAGTGATTATGAAGAACTAGGCTATAGTAGGGTCTACATGTTTGTAATTATTACTTGTTTAATATAATTACAGCATTTTATTATATGTATTTAGAGAAATTTATATACTAAATAAAACAAGTGTCTTACAATGTTCAAAAACAAAAAAACCTACTGGGATTTTGAGTGGGATTTTGTTGGATCTATAGATCAATCTGGGGAGAACTAACATCTTAACAATATTGAATCTTCCAACACATCAATAGGCATTCCTTCCCACTTATTGCTAGTTTCCAGTGTCTTTTGTCAGATTTATCCTTAAGCTTTCATCAAATTTATCTGTAAATATTTCATATTTTTGATCCCCTCTCTACTTCAGTTTGAATAGTTTTTATTGTCTTGACATTCACTGACCCTTTCTTCTGCAGTGCTTATTCTGATATTAAGTCCATCTAATTAAATTTTGTTTCATATATCATATTTTTACACTTTAGAATTTCCAGTTGGTTCTTCGTTGGGATTTTGATTTCTCTCCGGAAACAGGCCATCTTTTCAAAGTTTCAACACATTTTCCTGTAAATTCTTCAAAATATTTACAGCAGTTGTCTTAATGTCTTTACCTGCTATTTCTCAAACCTGCTCATCTGTGGTTTATTTCTGTTGATTTAGCTTTCTTCTGATTATGAATCACATTTTCTTGCTTCTGAACAATTCTCATAATTTTTATTGTATTCAAATAGTTGTATAAAAGAATAATATAGTGTTAAGTATAATGCTTTTTTTTTGGTTTTACTTTATTTATTTCCCTAGGAATGCAATCCCTTCCCTCTGCCTGGCATTTTGAGTGAGAAGGTGATCATTAATATTCTCCTTAGAATTAAATTGAGCTGGGATAGTGTCATAGCTTTAATTAGATTGAGTTCACTTACAATTAGCCTAACCCCCAACCTCCTTCACCACCACTGCCTTTCAGATCTTATTAATATTTGAAGTGGGAAGGGGTTGGGCTGTAGTTTCATTATTTTTGGTTCACTTTTATATTAAAACTCCAACTACATGTGTCATACAATCTGCCTCTGTTTTCCAGATCCTTCTCAGTGCCACTTTCTCAGCAAAATTCTGGAGGGCATGGGAAATGTTGGACAAAAAGAATTTGTTTTTGCACTGGAGGCTTTTCCAGATTCCAGCTTGTCCTGCCAGCCCACAGAGTCACCTAAGTTTTATCTAATTTGCCTGTCTTCTCAAAGTTTCTGTCTGTGGCAGACTCTCTCTTCTATTGGTCTGTACCCCAGACTGGCCTCCTGCCCCAGATCTCAAGCTATTTGGCTCTTTGCTCATCTACAAAGGGCACATCAAGAGAAGAAGTCTCAAAAGCTAGTATCTTCTTGATAAAAAAAAAATACACTATTGTGTGGCAGGTTAAGGCTGAAAGACAGAGATAAGACACTGGTTCAAGCTTAAGAGAATATAAGTCCTTGAATAAGATACCAATATAGGAGTTCTTGTCTATGGCCATACCACCCTGAATGTGCCCTATCTCATCCAATAAAGGAGTTCTAAAGACATACACATGAGACCAAACAAGAGTTTTAAATGCAAGGAGGATTGGGGCAAGATGGCGGAAGAGTAAGACGCGGAGGTCACCTTCCTTCCCACAGATACAGCAGAAATACATCTACACGTGGAACTGCTCTTACAGAACACCCACTGAACGCTGGCAGAAGACGTCAGACCTCCCAAAAGGCAAGAAAATCCCCACGTACTTGGGTAGGGTAAAAGAAAAAAGAAATAACAGAGACAAAAGAATAGGGACGGGACCTGCGCCAGTGGGAGGGAGCCGTGAAGGAGGAAAGGTTTCCAGGCACTAGGAAGCCCCTTTGTGGGCAGAGACTGCGGGTGGCAGAGGGGGGAAGCTTCGGAGCCACGGAGGAGAGCGCAGCCACAGGGGTGCGGAGGGCAAAGCGGAAAGACTCCCGCACAGAGGCTCGGCGCCAACCAGCACTCACCAGCCCGAGAGGCTTGTCTGCTCACTCGCCGGGGCGGGCGGGGGCTGGGAGCTGAGGCTCGGGCTTTGGTGCTAGCCGGGAGAGAGTCCGGGAAAAAGTCTGCAGCTGCTGAAGAGGCAAGAGACTTTTTCTTGCCTCTTTGTTTCCCGGCGCGCAAGGAGAGGGGATTCAGAGTGCTGCCTAAACGAAATCCAGAGACGGGTGCGAGCTGCGCGGCTATCAGCGCGGATCCCACAGCAACAGGGGCGCAGAGGGAAAAACGGAGAGATTCCCGCACAGAGGCTCAGCGCCGAGCAGCGCTCACCAGCCCGAGAGGCTTGTCTGCTCACCCGCTGGGGCAGGCGGGGCTGGGAGCTGAGGTGCGGGCTTCAGTCGGATCGCAGGGAGAGGACTGGGGTTGGCGGCGTGAACACAGCCTGAAGGGGTTGGCGTGCCGCGGCGAGCCGGGAGGGAGCCGGAGAGGAGGTCTGCAGCCGCCGAAGAGGCAAGAGACTTTTTCTTGCCTCTTTGTTTCGCGGCACGCAAGGAGAGGGGATTCAGAGCGCCGCCTAGACGAACTCCAGAGGCGGGCGCGAGCCGCGGCTAACAGCGCGGACCCCAGAGACTGGTAGGAAACGCTAAGGCTGCTGCTGCCGCCACCAAGAAGCCTGTGTGCGAGCCCAGGTCACTCTCCACACCACCCCTCCCGGGAGCCGGTGCAGCTCGCCACGGCCAGGCTCCCGTGATCCAGGGACAACTTCCCCGGGAGAACACACGGCGCGCCTCAGGCTGCTGCAACGTCACGACGCCTCTGACGCCGCAGGCTCGCCCCGCCTCCTCCGTACCGCTCCCTCCCCCGGCCTGAGTGAGCCAGAGCCCCCGAAGCAGCTGCTCCTTTAACCCCGTTCTGTCTGGGCGGGGAACGGACGCCCTCAGGCAACGTACATGCAGAGGCAGGTCCAAATCCAAAGCTGAACGCTGGGAGCTGTACGAACAAAGAAGAGAAAGGGAAATCTCCCCCAGCAGCCTCAGAAGCAGCGGATTAAAGCTCCACAAACAACTTGATGTGCCTGCATCTGTTGAATACCTGAATAGACAACGAATCATCCCAAATTCAAAAGGTGGACTTTAGGAGCAGGATATATTAATTTCCCCTTTTCCTTTTTTTGTGAGTGTATATGTGTATGCTTCTGGGTGAGATTTTGTCTGTATAGCTTTGCTTTCACCATCAGTCCTAGGGTTAGGTCCGTCCATTTTTTTTGTTTTTTTGGTTTTTTGTTTTTTTTACTTAGAAAAATTTTTTTTCCCTAATATATGCTTTCTTAATATTTTTTTCCGTATTTTCTATTTTTAGAAATTAAAAAAATTTTTAATAAGTTTTTTCATATTTTGTATTTTAAAAAATTAAAATTTTTTTCTAAATAAATTTTTTTCTTAAAAATCTTTTTCTTATTTTTTACTATAAAAAATTAATAAATCTATTTCTAAAAATTAAAAAAAAATTTTTTCTGAATACATTTACTCTTAATAATTTTTTTTCTTATTTTTTATTATAATAGCTTTATTTTATTTTATTTTATCCTCTTTTTATCTTTCTATTTTTTTCTCCCTTATATTCTGAGCTGTGTGGATGAAAGGCTCTTGGTGCTCCAGCCAGGCATCAGGGCTGTGCCTCTGAGGTGGGAGAGCCAACTTCAGGACACTGGTCCACAAGAGACCTACCAGCTCCATGTAATACCAAACGGCAAAAATCTCTCAGAGATCTCCATCTCAACATCAAGACCCAGCTTCACTCAACGACCAGCAAGCTACAGGGCTGGACACCCTATGCCAAACAACTAGCAAGACAGGAACACAGCCCCATCCATTAGCAGGGAGGCTGCCTAAAATCATAAGGCCACAGACACCCCAAAACACACCACCAGACGTGGACGTGCCCACCAGAAAGACAAGATTCAACCTCATCCACCAGAACACAGGCACCAGTCCCCTCCACCAGGAAGCCGACACAACCCACTGAACCAACCTTACCCACTGGGGACAGATACCAAAAACAACGGGAACTACGAACCTGCAGCCTGTGAAAAGGAGACCCCAAACACAGTAAGATAAGCAAAATGAGATGACAGAAAAACACACAGCAGATGAAGGAGCAGGGTCAAAACACATCAGACCTAACAAATGAAGAGGAAATAGGTAGTCTACCTGAAAAAGAATTCAGAATAATGATAGTAAGGATGATCCAAAATCTTGGAAATAGAATAGACAAAATGCAAGAAACATTTAACAAGGACGTAGAAGAACTAAAGAGGAAACAAGCAACGATGAAAAACACAATAAATGAAATTAAAAATACTCTAGATGGGATCAATAGCAGAATAACTGAGGCAGAAGAAAGGATAAGTGACCTGGAAGATAAAATGGTGGAAATAACTACTGCAGAGCAGGATAAAGAAAAAAGAATGAAAAGAACTGAGGACAGTCTCAGAGACCTCTGGGACAACATTAAACGCACCAACATTCGAATTATAGGGGTCCCAGAAGAAGAAGAGAAAAAGAAAGGGACTGAGAAAATATTTGAAGAGATTATAGTTGAAAACTTCCCTAATATGGGAAAGGAAATAGTTAATCAAGTCCAGGAAGCACAGAGAGTCCCATACAGGATAAATCCAAGGAGAAACACGCCAAGACACGTATTAATCAAACTGTCAAAAATTAAATATAAAGAAAACATATTAAAAGCAGCAAGGGAAAAACAACAAATAACACACAAGGGAATCCCCATAAGGTTAACATCTGATCTTTCAGCAGAAACTCTGCAAGCCAGAAGGGAGTGTAAGGATATACTTAAAGTGATGAAGGAGAAAAACCTACAACCAAGGTTACTCTACCCAGCAAGGATCTCATTCAGATTTGATGGAGAAATTAAAACCTTTACAGACAAGCAAAAGCTGAGAGAGTTCAGCACCACCAAACCAGCTTTACAACAAATGCTAAAGGAACTTCTCTAGGCAAGAAACACAAGAGAAGGAAAACACCTACAATAACAAACCCAAAACATTTAAGAAAATGGGAATGGGAACATACATATCGATAATTACCTTGAATGTAAATGGATTAAATGCTCCCACCAAAAGACACAGACTGGCTGAATGGATACAAAAACAAGACCCATATATATGCTGTCTACAAGAGACCCACTTCAGACCTAGAGACACATACAGACTGAAAGTGAGGGGATGGAAAAAGATATTCCATGCAAATGGAAATCAAAAGAAAGCTGGAGTAGCAATTCTCATATCAGACAAAATAGACTTTAAAATAAAGAATATTATAAGAGACAAAGAAGGACACTATATAATGATCAAGGGATCGATCCAAGAGGAAGGTATAACAATTGTAAATATTTATGCACCCAACATAGGAGCACCTCAATACATAAGGCAAATACTAACAGCCATAAAAGGGGAAATTGACAGCAACACAATCATAGTAGGGGACTTTAACACCCCACTTTCATCAATGGACAGATCATCCGAAATGAAAATAAATAAGGAAACACAAGCTTTAAATGATACATTAAACAAGATGGACTTAATTGATATTTATAGGACATTCCACCCAAAAACAACAGAATACACATTTTTCTCAAGTGCGCATGGAACATTCTCCAGGATAGATCATATCTTGGCTCACAAATCAAGCCTTGGTAAATTTAAGAAAATTGAAATCGTATCAAGTATCTTTTCCGACCACAACGCTATGAGACTAGATATCAATTACAGGAAAAGATCTGTAAAAAATACAAACACATGGAGGCTACACAATACACTACTTAATAATGAAGTGATCACTGAAGAAATCAAAGGGGAAATCAAAAAATACCTAGAAACAAATGACAATGGAGATACGACGACCCAAAACCTATGGGACGCAGCAAAAGCAGTGCTAAGAGGGAAGTTTATAGCAATACAAGCCTACCTCAAGAAACAGGAAACATCTCGAATAAACAACCTAACCTTGCACCTAAAGCAATTAGAGAAAGAAGAACAAAAAAACCCCAAAGCTAGCAGAAGGAAAGAAATCATAAAGATCAGAGCAGAAATAAATGAAAAAGAAATGAAGGAAACAATAGCAAAAATCAATAAAACTAAAAGCTGGTTCTTTGAGAAGATAAACAAAATTGATAAACCATTAGCCAGACTCATCAAGAGAAAAAGGGAGAAGACTCAAATCAATAGAATTAGAAATGAAAAAGGAGAAGTAACCACTGACACTGCAGAAATACAAAAGATCATGAGAGATTACTACAAGCAACTCTACGCCAATAAAATGGACAACCTGGAAGAAATGGACAGATTCTTAGAAATGCACAAACTGCCGAGACTGAACCAGGAAGAAATAGAAAATATGAACAGACCAATCACAAGCAGTGAAATTGAAACTGTGATTAAAAACCTTCCAACAAACAAAAGCCCAGGACCAGATGGCTTCACAGGTGAATTCTATCAAACATTTAGAGAAGAGCTAACACCTATCCTTCTCAAACTCTTCCAAAATATTGCAGAGGGAGGAACACTCCCAAACTCATTCTACGAGGCCACCATCACCCTGATACCAAAACCAGACAAAGATGTCACAAAGAAAGAAAACTACAGGCCAATATCACTGATGAACATAGATGCAAAAATCCTCAACAAAATACTCGCAAACAGAATCCAACAGCACATTAAAAGGATCATACACCATGATCAAGTGGGGTTTATCCCAGGAATGCAAGGATTCTTCAATATACGTAAATCAATCAATGTGATACACCATATTAACAAATTGAAGGAGAAAAACCATATGATCATCTCAATAGATGCAGAGAAAGCTTTCGACAAAATTCAACACCTATTTATGATAAAAGCCCTGCAGAAAGTAGGCATAGAGGGAACTTTCCTCAACATAATAAAGGCCATATATGACAAACCCACAGCCAACATTGTCCTCAATGGTGAAAAACTGAAACCATTTCCACTAAGATCAGGAACAAGACAAGGTTGCCCACTCTCACCACTATTATTCAACATAGTTTTGGAAGTGTTAGCCACAGCAATCAGAGAAGACAAAGAAATAAAAGGAATCCAAATCGGAAAAGAAGAAGTAAAGCTGTCACTGTTTGCAGATGACATGATACTATACATAGAGAATCCTAAAGAGGCTACCAGAAAACTCCTAGAGCTAATCAATGAATTTGGTAAAGTAGCAGGATACAAAATTAATGCACAGAAATCTCTTGCATTTCTATACACTAATGATGAAAAATCTGAAAGTGAAATTAAGAAAACACTCCCGTTTACCATTGCAACAAAAAGAATAAAATATCTAGGAATAAACCTACCTAAGGAGACAAAAGACCTGTATGCAGAAAATTATAAGACACTGATGAAAGAAATTAAAGATGATACAAATAGATGGAAAGATATACCATGTTCCTGGATTGGAAGAATCAACATTGTGAAAATGACTCTACTACCCAAAGCAATCTACAGATTCAATGCAATCCCTATCAAACTACCACTGGCATTTTTCACAGAACTAGAACAAAAAATTTCACAATTTGTATGGAAACACAAAAGACCCCGAATAGCCAAAGCAATCTTGAGAACGAAAAATGGAGCTGGGGGAATCAGGCTCCCTGACTTCAGACTATATTACAAAGCTACAGTAATCAAGACAGTTTGGTACTGGCACAAAAACAGAAATATAGATCAATGGAACAGGATAGAAAGCCCAGAGATAAACCCACGCACATATGGTCACCTTATCTTTGATAAAGGAGGCAAGCATATACAGTGGAGAAAAGACAGCCTCTTCAATAAGTGGTGCTGGGAAAATTGGACAGATACATGTAAAAGTATGAAATTAGAACACTCCCTGACACCATGCACAAAAATAAACTCAAAATGGATTAAAGACCTAAGTGTAAGACCAGACACTATCAAACTCTTAGAGGAAAACATAGGCAGAACATTCTATGACATACATCACAGCAAGATTCTTTTTGACCCAGCTCCCAGAGAAATGGAAATAAGAACACAGATAAACAAATGGGACCTAATGAAACTTAAAAGCTTTTGCACAGCAAAGGAAACCATAAACAAGACCAAAAGACAACCCTCAGAATGGGAGAAAATATTTGCAAATGAAGCAACTGACAAAGGATTAATCTCCAAGATTTACAAGCAGCTCATGCAGCTCAATAACAAAAAAACGAACAACCCAATCCAAAAATGGGCAGAAGACCTAAATAGACATTTCTCCAAAGAAGATATACAGATGGCCAACAGACACATGAAAGAATGCTCAACATCATTAATCATTAGAGAAATGCAAATCAAAACTACAATGAGATATCATCTCACACCGGTCAGAATGGCCATCATCAAAAAATCTAGAAACAATAAATGCTGGAGAGGGTGTGGAGGAAAGGGAACTCTCTTGCACTGTTGGTGGGAATGTAAATTGATACAGCCACTATGGAGAACAGTATGGAGGTTCCTTAAAAAACTACAAATAGACCTACCATACGACCCAGCAATCCCACTACTGGGCATATATCCTGAGAAAACCATAGGTCAAAAAGAGTCATGTACCAAAATGTTCATTGCAGCTCTATTTACAATAGCCAGGACATGGAAGCAACCTAAATGTCCATCAACAGATGAATGGATAAAGAAGATGTGGCACATATATACAATGGAATATTACTCAGCCATAAAAAGAAATGAAATGGAGGTATTTGTAATGAGGTGGATGGAGTTAGAGTCTGTCATACAGAGTGAAGTAAGTCAGAAAGAGAAAAACAAATACAGTATGCTAACACATATATACAGAATCTAAGGGGAAAAAAAGCCATGAAGAACCTAGTGGCAAGACGGAATAAAGACACAGACCTACTAGAGAATGGACTTGAGGATATGGGGAGGGGGTGGGGTGAGATGTGACAGGGTGAGAGAGTGTCATGGACATATATACACTACCAAATGTAAAATAGATAGCTAGTGGGAAGCAGCCGCATAGCACAGGGAGATCAGCTCGGTGCTTTGTGACCACCTAGAGGGGTGGGATGGGGAGGGTAGGAGGGAGGGAGATGCAAGAGGGAAGAGATATGGGAACATATTGTATATGTATAACTGATTAACTTTGTTATAAAGCAGAAGCTAACACACCATTGTAAGGCAATTATACTTCAATAAAGATGTTTAAAAAAAAAAAAAAGAGTTTTAAATGCAAGAGAAGACGAAACATTTTTTCAGAGAATGAAGAAGGGAAAAAGAGGATACAAAGTCAGGTTTCCAGCAGCTCTTGGCAACTTCATAGTCTTTCTTCCTTCTCTGTACAACTAATACAAGATAGATGTGTTTTTGCAAATGTATTAATTATATATTTCAGGAAGATATGCTTGCTAAAACTGTGACAGTAATATGGTTTTATCTTGTGAAAGGAAATCATAAAATTAGGAAATTTTATTTTTATTTTAATCCTTCTTTGGTCTCAGCTTCCCAGTTCACTATATCTACATAATGGCACTCAACTATTCAATACTGAATAAGTATATATGGAGAATTATGAGCAGGATTGTTCTATAAATGACTCCAGTTGCTCAGGACCCCTGGAAATGAGCTAGCTGGCTGAGGGAAAGGCTGCATAAAATCTTACTTCCCCAGGTCTCAGGACCTATCTCCCCAGTTTTCCTAGCACTCCCCAAAACAGCTGGGTCCAAGTTCAAACTGCTTGGCATCTGGTCCCAAATATTTACTCACATTACCACTCTCCAACACACCCCACACAGACAAGGCCCTTGTTATACTTCTAACAGGGATTGGCTAGGAGCATAACTAGAGAAGTATCCTAAAAGTATACTAGAGAACAGTCCTGTGTTACATCTAGCTCAATCATAACATAATTATACAAATTATACATTATATACATTATTTATGTATATACATATATGCATTACAATGTATAATATAATTTATATATTTATATATAACTATATATTATCTGATAATATACATTATATTACTATTACATATAATATAATTATTATACAGTATAAATAATTTTACAGTTATATACAATTATACAATTATATAATAGAATTATACATAATTATTATTACATGCAACTATAATTATGTAATATTAACTGCTACCACTTATTAAGCTCCTATAGTGTTAACACATTCTTCCTATTCATAATCCCTACCACCTTTCTCCTAATAATGTTAACTTACCCTTCAGACCTGACTCAGCTTGGTTGTCGGTTCCTTCAGGAAGCCTTCCCTACACTGTCCTAGTCTGGGTTAGAAGTCCCCACTGCCCTCTCAGTTCCCGTTATTTTCTCTTCGGCAACACTTATCGCACTATATTGCCTGTTAATATTGATCTCCCCAACAAGGATATGAGCTCCATGAAAGGAGGGTGATCAATTGCTTTGTTGCTCTTTATATTGCCAGTGCCCAGAAGAGTGTCTGGCACATAGTAGGCATTCAATAAATATTTGTTGAAGAAATAATTAATTATACAATAGACAAAAAAAAAAAAAAAAACTAGCATGTCCTTCATCAGCTAACTCACTTCCTTTCTTCAATGTGTTCTATAAAAAGGGGCATGAAAACAGAAGTGAGACTGATTCTCTGCAGGAAGAGAGCCATACTTTTGCACAGAAGTTTATACTCTGGAAGAAGATGGCTCTTCACCACCTATGGATCTTGCTCCTTTGCCTACAAACCTGTGAGTTCTGACCCTTGCTGATCCCCTCCTAATTTTCTGTTGTTTTAGAAATTTCCCTTAAGGAAGACATTGAAATGCCCTTTTGATCTGCTTTAACAGAAACACACTGGGTCTCAAAAAGGATCCAACTGACTGGGGAGAGACCTAAGATCCAAACCTAACTGTTTTTCAGCTTTAGAGTTTATATTTCTGAATTTTATTTGTATTCAGTCTCTAAAGATCTGAGACAAACCCTTCTACTCAGAAGAGTCAGCACATGGTATACCTGCCCAGAAAACCAACAGAGGAATAGATAATCCAAAACCTTCAAAAACTTAAAAGCAATTTGTTTTTGGTGTTAGAATGTGTTATATAGATTTTAACAGAGATAGACCCTTCTCAATTATTTCATTGCTCCAGCAGATTAGAGAGATGCATGACTATAATTATCATTGTAAAAACTTCATCTCTATAAGCCCCCTTTATTTTCAAAGCAAATTCAGAGCTATTACTCTGCTTCTGTCCTCCAAAAACCCTAAAATAAATGGAGAAGAGATTATTATCCCTGTTTTACAAATAAGTTAGTTCTCAAAAAAGAAACAGAGACGTTGAACTGAAAATTCTGTTTTTCTTACTTATGGCTTAACAGTAAAGTATAAAGGTCAAATGAATATTGGTTGTTGTTAGTACAAAGAAAACTATGTAACATTAACATAGTTCTAGGAGTGTTTTGTCATTGCATATATTATCTCATTGAATCCTAACAATTGCCTTATTTACGTAAAAACTGACTATATTTGGCATTTCTAAATCTACTTATAGTGTCTCTTACCAGCTTTGGAAATGCACTAGCAAATTCCTGGCATGGGTTAGAACACAGAGAATCTAGTGGGTTAGGATTTCTTGAAAAGGTAGAATCCATGCACCTTGGTCTCTCTGGTTCTTTAACCATTTAAAGCTGTGGCTCATTTAATGTGAGCTTCATAGAGATTGTATCCACTGGGCAGGCCAAGTTTTTAGAGCCTATGTTAGTCATCCTGACATACAAGTAAAAAATGCAAGTAGATGGGGAAAAAAGTTGGATAGAACCTAAGTGTAAATCTAGGGATGTCCCCAATCTTCCAAAGAAGGGCTGGACAGGGTGGTACTTGATACCACTTAACTTGGAAAGCATTTTACAATTTTTATGCCCACATTCTTATGTGATACCTACTAAAATCATTTAAATAAGCAAGATAGATATTATTAATTCCATTATGCAAAAAAAGTGTAATCTAAGATTCAAGTCAAACAATTCACCTGAAATTTCACAACCTGAAATTGGTAGAGCTGGAAATGGACGTTTGTTCTGTTAACCCCAGGGCTATAGTTCTTTCTGCTCCACACTTTTCTGACCTCTTCACTCATTCAGTTTCTGCGTCCTTGATACTCTTCAAAGGGCAATACATGCTATGATGAAAGGCAGCTCTAAGATACACTTGCCTCATCTACTGAAACTGAAATCGAAGTTGTCAAATCAGCTAGTAGTGAATCATTCATCCATTAGCTTTAGGACTTTGGGAAAGTTATATAAACTCCACCTGTTGTCGGGAAGGGGAATATTTCCCCTCTTCCCCCTCTTGAGTGCTTGTGGCTGGACTAATAATAAAATTGACACAAGACAGATTATAGGAGAAAAGAGACAAATTTTAATTTGTGCACACAGAAGTCTCTTAGAAATTAGACCTAGCAAGTGGCCAACACAAACAGCTTTTATACTTTTTAGACAAAGAAAAAATAAACTGGGCTTCCCTGGT
Organism: Balaenoptera ricei; assembly: GCF_028023285.1. NCBI lineage: Eukaryota > Metazoa > Chordata > Mammalia > Artiodactyla > Balaenopteridae > Balaenoptera > Balaenoptera ricei. The sequence goes on along the minus strand of NC_082639.1, from coordinate 117,486,495 downwards.
GGCGCAGTGGTTGAGAGTCTGCCTGCCAATGCAGAGCACATGGGTTCAAGCCCCGGTCCGGGAAGATCCCACATGCCGCGGAGCAACTGGGCCCGTGAGCCACAATTACTGAGCCTGCGCGTCTGGAGCCTGTGCTCCGCAACAAGAGAGGCTGCCATAGTGAGAGGCCCGCGCGCTGTGATGAAGAGTGGCCCCCACTTGCCGCAACTGGAGAAGGCCCTCGCGCAGAAACGAAGACCCAACACAGCCATAAATAAATTAAATAAATAAATAAATAATTTAAAAAAAAAATAAAATAAAATAAACTTGTGAAGATTCAACAGGACAAAGAAACTTAGGCTTTGGATGCTCAATCAGTGAAGAATGTAAACAGAGTTTGGGCTTGGAGTAGTAAATTAAAGTAACAAGGTTTGTTTATACAAGCTTCTTGCCCCAAATTCCCTGTCTCTGGCGATAAGGATGTCCTTGTACCTCCAGATATAGGGAGTGCACCTTTCACATGGGATATTTATTTTCTGCTTTCAGGGGGACAGAGAAGAGTCAGAGTTTCCCTCTTGCATTGGCTGCTTCTTAAGGAACTTCAATTCAAAATAATCAACATAGGGAGTTCCCTGGTGGCCTAATGGTTAGAATTCCGGGCTTTCACTGCCATGGCCCAGGTTCGGTCCCTGGAAGGGGAACTGAGATCCCTGCAAGTGGCACAGCCAAAAAGTAATAATAATAATCAATATGCCATTGTGGCATATTTGGGAGCAGCCCATCCTGGGCCCCAAAAATGTTATTTAGACTTCAAATGGGAGAACTATTAGTACAATAGGATTGTTTTGAGAACCAAAATGATAATCCATGTACAACACTTGGCACAGTATCTGAATGTAGTAGGTGTTTAATAAATATTAGCTAATGCTGTTGTTTTTCACACTTGCTTTTCACATGGTTTGAGGAGGAGCCAGGGCTTTCTTGCACTGAGATCCTGGGTGAGACTCCTCTGTTTAGGATGATCCAAGGAACATGAGCAGATGAAAAGATGGTGGGAATTTGAGCTTAGGTGTGGGCTTTTGGGGTTCCATAAGAGAAAACCAGGGATGAAATATTCATTTTGTCAGGGATCCATAAATGAGAGATGGGGACTTGTTTTTATAGCAGTAAAACTAAAAGTACTTTCAGGTACAATTTGCCTTTGCTGAATGGATCTCTTTACCTTTTAAAGTTTATTCCACCAACATTTCCTGAGTCAAAAATATACCTGAAATCCCTCCTGCTGCTATTCCTGACAAAGTTGGTCCCTTATATTTAGCACTGGGCTTAGACATCAACACTGACTTTACTTACTTCCCTGGAATTCAGAGCAGTGGAAGCAGCTGAAATGCAGTGGGAAAAGGGGGTTGGAAATCCCATTTTCCCTTGAAATCACTGAAATAAGAGGAGTCTGAATGTGCAAAGCTCATGACCATTCCATGTTGGAAAAGTTTTCTCTAAGAACCAAGACTCACAGTCTTATGCTCTGTAATCTCAGCTTCCTCATCGTGACCTGTGAACACTGTGACTCTGACTGTCCCTCCAAGTATTCTACTAGCCACCTACCCTTTGGGGTAGAAAACAAGAATCTACCACTTTTGCTTCATGCCCCTCTATGAGTTCTTTCTCATACCCCTTTAATTCTTCCTTTTCTCCACACCTTTCTCACTTCTCTTTCTTCAGCCCCTCCACTTGCTCCCTTCTCCTCTCTCCTGTCAATAATAGTAATAATTAACCATTTATGAAGCAATCATTACATGTCTGGCATTACTCTAAGTAGCGTACGTTTGTTATTTTGTCTAATCCTCACAACACCTTATGAGATGGATACTATTAATATCCCAATTTACAGATGAAGACATTGACACAGAAAATCAGAAGTCATTTAACCAAAAAGTGGGGGATGTATGATTTGAACTCCAGTGTCTTTAGGCTTAACCACTGAGCAGTGCTGCCTTCACCCACTTTGATGCTGAAGTAGAATTGTCCCTGAGATTGATGGTTATCCCACTTTGGGATTTATCATGAATGGTGATTTATTCCCAACAAGAAAGGATTATTCAGCAGAGGCTGGGCCTATCTCTATACCTACCTACAGAGGAGGATGGGGGTTAGAGGCCAGGCCTTTGCCAATAACAGAGGTTTAGGCAGGCCAGCAAGGCAGAATATCCAAGGAAATGACCATATCCAGACATGGTTCAGGTATCATTCACATGAACATGGTTATGTGTTGACTTGAATTTGCTTTTTCACAACAAACAAGGGTCCAGTATCAACAAGGTCTTGATGCCTTATTGAACGTAGAGCACAGTCATGGTGTGTTCCAGCAGGTGATACTTAAAAGTACAAGAGAAGTGAATGGGCCCCTCTGGATATCTGTTCCTGGATAAGTAGGCCCCAAACATCATGCTGGGGGTTAGAGACAGGACTTCATGCCTGGAGAAGGATCTTGGCAAGAGTCAACTTGCCACTAGTCCCAAGTCCTAATAAAGAGGGGCCTTCAAGATAAAGACAAAGCCTCTGTTCTAGAAAGCGATTTGAGCAGACTACTACCATAGACACTCAGAAAGGGCTTAAAAGCAAAAGCCCAAACTAACACACCATTGTAAAGCAATTATACTCCAATAAAGTTTTTAAAAATAAAAACTACTATGTATACAACAGACAAGCAAAAGGGTGTATTGTATAGCACAGGGAAATATAGCCATTATTTTCTAATAATTTTAAATGGAGTATAATCGATAAAAATATTGAAAAAATAAATAAAGCAAATCATTGTAAAGATTCAATGATACAGAGCTTAGCACAAATGTCTGGCACATAGTAAGTGCTCAATAAATATTGGCTATTGTTCAAAAAAAAAAAAAAAAGCAAAAGCCCAGTTATAGACAAGAAAAAATATATTAAGTATGGGGAAAACTAGGTGTCAGGACATTAGCTTAACAATCCAGTCTCCAAGTAGAGGCTCGAAGCTGCATCCTTGTGACAACACGGGACTCCAGTAGAGGGAGTAGTGACCCACCACACCAACCCAATCCACAAAGCAGCCCTAGAGATCAATACGGTGACCCACAAAGCAGCCAGAGTGCCTTCACAACAGGACCCCAAAAGTCAGTGCTAGGCCACTTGGGCTACTCAAGTATTTCCTAAATCAAACCTTTCTTCTCTTGAACCTAAGAGAAGGAGGAATCTGTAAGTTTGGGGGTATCTAAACTCATCTATGTGGAAGTTGGAAAAGAAGGAGTTGTGAACAATCAATTGGGGGGCTGATGTTAGTAGAGGTATGTACCCGCATTTCCTTTGTTATACTCGACTTTTGATTATATGCTTATAGTGCCGAGTAGTGATAAAACAATGGGTGGCCAGGACCCCATCTCTGTTTTGAGAATCTGTGTGTGTGTGTGTGTGTGTGTGTGTGTGTGTGTGTGTGTGTGTTTTGCAGAAGTGGATTCAAGTCAACCCAAATGTCAATAAAGATAATATAAAGTAAAAAAAAAAAAAAAAATCCAGCAGAAAATAACATACTATTGATGGGGGTGGTAGGTTCCTTTTTTTTAAAACCTCATAACCAAGGACTTTCCATCCTCATGCAGAATGACACAAAACTTCTGGCTGCTAACACTTTGTTTCCTCTTTGCTACTTCCCTTCACTCAGAATAACTGCTTACAACCACCTCTTTTCTGGGTGCCATTGGGTGGTGCTACGTCTGGTCACCCTTCCAGGCCTGCAATATTCAAGGAGACAGTGAATGGGAGAAGAGGAGGGGAAGGTTAGCTGGAGTCAAAAAAGGACAAGAAATACTGACTTGAAGAATCCTAAAGAAGTGTGGGGGTTTGGGTCACTATTAAGCAAAAATCTACCCTTTCTTATTTCCACTCCCATGAATAGCTTCATGTTGGCCTTCTCTAACATCTCCCCAGTACTGCAGCTCTTCTTTTGGAACACATAAGAGTTGTCTGGGGGTATTATCTTAATCTCTGTAATAGTACTTTCGTTTTACATAACAAACGCACATGGTGCCTAGTATATGCCAGGTACTTTTCCAATAGGCTTACAAATATTAACTTTAACTCTCATAACGCTTCTATGAAGTAAGTGCTGCTATTAGTCTATTGGCTTCATTTAGAAGCTGATAAAACTGAGACACAGAGAGGTGGTTAAATTTCCCAAGGTCTCATGGCTAGAACCTGGCAGAAGCAGGATTCAAGCTCAGGCAGTCTGGATCTTCATCACTAAGTCATGGTGCCTGACACGGGGGCAGAAAGAGGGTGCTCCTCATGGCAAGACTCCCTTTGGGGTCTCTAGATTCTTCTCTGTTGATATATACACCTGAGAGCACTCTAGTGTCATTTTTTTTTAATTGTATTTTTTTTTATATACAGCAGGTTCTTATTAGTCAGCAATTTTATACACATCAGTGTATACATGTCAATCCCAATCGCCCAATTCAGCACACCACCATCCCCACACCCCCGTGGCTTTCCCCCCTTGGTGTCCATACGTTTGTTCTCTACATCTGTGTCTCAACTTCTGCCCTGCAAACCGGTTCATCTGCACCATTTTTCTAGGTTCCATATACATGCATTAATATACGATATTTGTTTTTCTCTTTCTGACTTACTTCACTCTGTATGACAGTCTCTAGATCCATCCACGTCTCAACAAATGACTCAATTGTGTTCCTTTTTATGGCTGAGTAATATTCCATTGTATATATGTACCACATCTTCTTTATCCATGCATTTGTCGATGGGCATTTAGGTTGCTTCCATGACCTGGCTATTGTAAATAGTGCTGCAATGAACATTGGGGTGCATGTGTCTTTTTGAATTATGGTTTTCTCAGGGTACATGCTCAGTACTGGGATTACTGGGTCATATGGTAATTCTATTTTTAGTTCTTTAAGGAAACTCCATACTGTTCTCCATAGTGGCTGTATCAATCTACATTCCCACCAACAGTGCAAGAGAGTTCCCTTTTCTCCACACCCTCTCCAGCATTTGTTGTTTGTAGATTTTCTGATGATGCCCATTCTAACAGGAGTGAGGTGATACCTCATTGTAGTTTTGATTTGCCTTTCTCTAATAATTAGTGATGTTGAGCAGCTTTTCATGTGCTTCTTGACCATCTGTATCTCTTCTTTGGAGAAATGACTATTTAGGTCTTCTGCCTATTTTTGTTTTTGTTTTGTTTTGTTTTGTTTGTTTGTTAATTTTTATTTATTTATTTATTTGTGGCTGTGTTGGGTCTTCGTTTCTGTGCGAGGGCTTTCCCTAGTTGTGGCAAGTGGGGGCCACTCTTCATCGCGGTGCACGGGCCTCTCATTATCGCGACCTCTCTTGTTGTGGAGGACAGGCTCCAGACGCGCAGGCTGAGTAATTGTGGCTCACGGGCCTAGTTGCTCCGTGGCATGTGGGATCTTCCCAGACCAGGTCTCGAACCCGTGTCCCCCGCATTGGCAGGCAGATTCTCAACCACTGCATCACCAGGGAAGCCCCTTCTGCCCATTTTTGGATTGGGTTGTTTGTTTCTTTAATATTGAGCTGCATGAGCTGTTTATATATTTTGGAGATTAATCCTTTGTCCATTGATTCGTTTGCAAATATTTTCTCCCATTCTGAGGGTTGTCTTTTCTTCTTGTTTATGGTTTCCTTTGCTGTGCAAAAGCTTTTAAGTTTCATTAGGTCCCATTTGTTTATTTTTGTTTTTATTTCCATTACTCTAGGAGGTGGATCCAAAAAATCTTGCTGTGATTTATGTCAAAGAGTGTTCTTTCTATGTTTTTCTCTAAGAGTTTTATAGTGTCTGGTCTTACATTTAGGTCTCTAATCCATTTTGAGTTTATTTTTGTGTATGGTGTTAGGGAGTATTCTAATTTCATTCTTTTACATGTAGCTGTCCAGTTTTCCTGGCACCACTTATTGAAGTGACTGTCCTTTCTCCATTGTATATCCTTGCTTCCTTTGTCATAGATTAGTTGACCATAGGTGTGTGGGTTTATCTCTGGGCTTTCTATCTTGTTCCATTGATCTATGTTTCTGTTTCTGTGCCAGTACCATATTGTCTTGATTACTGTAGCTTTGTACTATAGTCTGAAGTCAGGGAATCTGATTCCCCCTGCTCCGTTTTTTTCCCTCAAGACTGCTTTGGCTATTCGGGGTCTTTTGTGTCTCCATACAAATTTTAAGATTTTTTGTTCTAATTCTGTAAAAAATGCCATTGGTAATTTGATAGGGATTGCATTGAATCTGTAGGTTGCTTTGGGTAGTATAGTCATTTTCCCAATATTGATTCTTCCAATCCAAGAACATGGTATATCTCTCCATCTGTTGGTATCATCTTTAATTTCTTTCATCAGTGTCTTATAGTTTTCTGCACACAGGTCTTTTGTGTCCCTAGGTAGGTTTATTCCTAGGTATTTTATTCTTTTTGTTACAATGGTAAATGGGAGTGTTTCCGTAATTTCTCTTTCAGAATTTTCATCATTAGCGTATAGGAGTGCAAGAGTTCTAATTTCTCTTGTGGTCAGAAAAGATGCTAGATATGATTTCAATTTTCTTAAATTTACTGAGGCTTGATTTGTGATCCAAGATGTGATCTATCCTGGAGAATGTTCCATGCGCACTTGAGAAGAAAGTGTAATCTGCTGTTTTTGAATGGAATGTCCTATAAATATCAATTAAATCTCTCTGGTCTATTGTGTCATTTAAAACTTCTGTTTCCTTATTTATTTTCATTTTGGATGATCTGTCCATTGGTGCAAGTGAGGTATTAAAGTCCCCCACTATTATTGTGTTACTGTCGATTTCCTCTTTTATAGCTGTTAGCAGTTGCCTTATGTATTGAGGTGCTCCTATGTTGGGTGCATATATATTTATAATTGTTATATCTTCTTCTTGGATTGATCCCTTGATCATTAGGTAGTGTCTTTCCTTGTCTCTTGTAACATTCTTTATTTTATAGTCTATTTTATCTGATATGAGTATAGCTACTCCAGCTTTCTTTTGATTTCCATTTGCATGGAATATCTTTTTCCATCCCCTCACTTTCAGTCTGTATGTGTCCCTAGGTCTGAAGTGGGTCTCTTGTAGACAGCATATATATGGGTCTTGTTTTTGTATCCATTCAGCAAACCTGTGTCTTTTGGTTGGAGCATTTAATGCATTCACATTTAAGGTAATTATCGATATGTATGTTCCTATAACCATTTTCTTAATCTTTTACATTTGTTTTTCTAGGTCCTTTTCTTCTCTTGTGTTTCCCACTTAGAGAACTTCCTTTAGCATTTGTTGTAGATGTGGTTTGGTGGTGCTGAATTCTCTTAGCTTTTGCTTGTCTGTAAAGCTTTTGACTTCTCCATCAAATCTGAATGAGATCCTTGCTGGGTAGAGTAATCTTGGTTGTAGGTTCTTCCCTTTCATCACTTTAAGTATATCATGCCACTCCCTTCTGGCTTGTAGAGTTTCTGCTGAGAAATCAGCTGTTAACCTTATGGGAGTTCCCTTGTATGTTATTTGTCGTTTTTCCCTTGTTGTTTTCAATAATTTTTCTTTGTCTTTAATTTTTGCCAATTTGATTACTATGTGTCTCAGCGTGTTTCTCCTTGGGTTTATCCTGTATGGGACTCACTACGCTTCCTGGACTTGGGTGGCTATTTCCTTTCCCATGTTAGGGAAGTTTTCGACTATAATCTCTTCAAATATTTTCTCTTGTCCTTTCTCTCTCTCTTCTCCTTCTGGGACCCCTATAATGCAAATGTTGTTGCATTTAATGTTGTCCCAGAGGTCTCTTAGGCTGTCTTCATTTCTTTTCATTCTTTTTTCTTTATTCTGTTCTGCAGAAGTGAATTCCACCATTCTGTCTTCCAGGTCACTTATCCGTTCTTCTGCCTCAGTTATTCTGCTATTGATTCCTTCTAGTGTAGTTTTCATTTCAGTTATTGTATTGTTCATCTCTGTTTGTTTGTTCTTTAATTTTTCTAGGTCTTTGTTAAACATTTCTTGCATCTTCTTGATCTTTGCCTCCATTCTTTTTCCGAGGTCCTGGATTATCTTCGCTATCATTATTCTGAATTCTTTTTCTTGAAGCTTGCCTATCTCTACTTCATTTAGTTATTTTTCTGGGGTTTTATCTTGTTCCTTCATCTGGTACATAGCCTTCTGCCTTTTCATCTTGTCTATCTTCCTGTGAATGTTGTTTTTGTTCCACAGGCTGCAGGATTGTAGTTCTTCTTGTTTCTGCTGCCCGCCCTCTGGTGGATGAGGCTATCTAAGAGGATTGTGTAAGTTTCCTGATGGGAGGGACTGGTGGTGGGTAGAGCTGCCTAGTGTCATTTAATCTTCATAATTCCTCAAAGTGGTAGAGGAATTTTATTTCATTTACCAACTAGAATCCTGAAGTTTAGCAGGTAGGTGACTTAGTCATGGTCATTTAGCTAGTTGGCAACAGAGCCTTGACTAGAACATGTTTCTTGATCCCTAGTTCAGAACACTTTTACTAACCATGCTATGAAGCCTCAGTCTCTGGACCTATGCAATTTTTTTGTTGTTGTTAACAACATGAGAATATTGGAATGGAAAGAAGTTACAGTTAGCCAACTGCCCCTTCTTATTAATCAGTTTACACCATGGACCTTCCACACCAAGACCCAGAGACCAGTAGAGTTATCTCTTGCCCTCACTCTCTCTCTTGCTCTGAGTTTTCTACCTTGCTTTTTATTGCTAGAAAAAGAGTAACTGTGTCAGTAGCCCCAAAAGTATTTATTCTTTCAACAAATATTTAATAATCATCCACTAATTGTTAGGGAAATACTAGTGACCAAAACAGACAAGGACTGCATGGCAATTATATTCTCATGAGGGTGCAAAGTGGGGAAGACAATAAGTAAATATGCACATACAATGCTTTAGTAGTCATAACTGCTATGAGGAAAAATAAAGTGAGGCAAGGCAATAGGGAGTGATGGGAAGGAGACTGTTACTTAAACAGGGTGATTAAGAAAGCTCTCTCTGATGAGATGACATTGGAGCAGAGTTTCACGGTAAGGGAGTGCTGGAAAGAGTGTAGAAAAGGAGGACAGCAAGTACAAAATCTCTAAGACAACAGCAGTTGGTTTGAAGAATGAGGAAGTCAGTGTGGTTGGAGTGAGTAGGGGAGAGAAGGGTAGGAGATGAGGCAGGAGGGCAGGGGCCAGACCAGACAGGATCTAGTAGACGGTGGCAAAGTATATGAAAGGAGACTAGGGAGCCCCTCAAAACCCCAAATGTACACTGTCTTTGTTTTTTGTTTTTTTTTTTTAAACATCTTTATTGAAGTATAATTGCTTTACAATGGTGTGTTAGTTTCTGCTTTATAACAAAGTGAATCAGTTATACATATACATATGTTCCCGTATCTCTTCCCTCTTGCATCTCCCTCCCTCCCACCCTCCCCATCCCACCCCTCTAGGTGGTCACAAAGCACCAAGCTGATCTCCCTGTGCTATGCAGCTGCTTCCCACTAGCTATCTATTTTACTGCCGCAGACCGGCTGCAGAAAGCTAGAAGTTCCTGGCGGTGAGGGGTAAGGAACTGAAAAGCACCAGTATGGGGTCAGAAGGGCCAAGACAACTGATGGTTGCAAGGCAAGTTTATTCAAAGAGCATGAATGTATATATAGGTTCAGCACGGAACGAATACCAGACAACAAATCAGCAAACCTTGTATTTCCACATAATTCTGTCGCCACTATCTATGCGCCATTATCTATGCGCCACTATCTATGCACCACTATCTATGCACCACTATCTATGCGTCAGCATGCCTTATGGGCCATTCTTTGGAGATACAGACTTCCCCCTCAGGGCAGCACGTCCTTCTTCTGGGGAACAACCAGGGGCTCTTAGATCCAGAGCAGGCACCTGGAACGAAACTAGCCGCAAGCCATTTTCCTTTTTTACGCTCAATACTGCAGCGTCAGGAGTGCATACCAAGAAAGAGACAAGCAGTTCTCCGGAAAGCAGAAAGCTGAATAAGCTTACAGCTTGGGGGCCACCACATTTTACATTTGGTAGTGTATATATGTCCATGACACTCTCTCACCCTGTCACATCTCACCCCTCCCCCTCCCCATATCCTCAAGTCCATTCTCTAGTAGGTCTGTGTCTTTATTCCCGTCTAGCCACTAGGTTCTTCATGGCCTTTTTTTTTTTCCTGTCTTTGTTTTTAATAGACTCTAAGGAGAACTATGAGGTTTAAGCCTAAACATGCTCTTTGTTGTCATCAATATTTGATATTTCAAAATCTCTTTGGATTCCACCCAACACTTCTTAGTAAGTTTCCCTTGCTCAGCTATGAAGAATTTCCCTCTATTCAGTTAATGTTCTCCTGCCCCATCAATATTTCTAACCCAGGTGAAGTTTCTGATTCTTTATTTTTTCCAAACACATTTCTTATTCTCATATTCTCTATTGCCTTCTTCCAGTCAATGAGTCAGTGATTTTTGGCAGCTACTTTATCATGAAATGTACATTTGTAAAGTCCACCCATTCACATGGGTTCATCCAGGGGAACAGGAGTTATCACCTAATACACGAAAGATATATTAGGCTGGAAAATGTGCCCAGCTTCCCTTCCAGGAGGGGAAATCCAGCTCCAGTGAATAGCCTGTCCACAGTGCTCTCTGTCTAAGCTGGTGTCATCCTGCCCCTCCGGTCCCCTCTTCACCATAGCTACCTAGGGGTCACAGTGAACATATTTTCCCATCCAAGCCCACATCCCAGGGTTCCAGCCTTTTCTTGCTTTTGCTTCTCCTCTGGAAGTAATGCCTTTCTCCTACCCACCCCTGTTGTGGTCTGGCTATGGGAGTCAGGAAATCACAAACAGTGGGAAATGTTATAAATGTGCATCATCTCTTCTTCGTTAGGCTTCCAAGCCTGCTCAGCAGTACCTTCATCCGCTTAATCAATCTCTTGTTAACTCCCTGAGGTGTTCCCTGGAGCAGCATTTCCTCAAAATTTTTACATTCATCAAAATGATAATAGCAACTACCATTTTTATGTGCCAGGCATTGTGCTAAGTGCTCTATCTTTATAATTGCGTTGAATAATTATCCACATTTTAAAGGTGAGGAACCTGAGGATCAGAGAATTTCAATAATTTTCTCAAGATAACATATGTAGGTTCAAATATACCTAGTTTCAAAACGTGTGTCCCTAACCTTTATACTTCCTAACTAGTCCCACTCTTGCCTCTTCTTATCTCCTACATTACTGAAGAGATGAAGGCCATCAACCATGACTGTCTACTATTTTATCTTCTCTACTCCAAAATGTCCACTACATATTAAGCACCTTCTGTGTGCCCTCACAACAATTCCATGAGGCAGGCATTATTATATGCTATCTTGTAGTTATGTAATATAAGGGCCTCAGTAAATGTCAGGGATTGAACTTGAACACAGGTCCATCTGGCTCAAACCTATGTTGCCTCCACCTCACAAAGCAGCCTTTCTTCTATCACTACTCCCAACAAGACCTCAAAATACCCGTATGCTTTCACTCATCCTTTCCTTTTTTTCTTCCACTTCAGATGAAGGCATTACCCTCCTCTGATTGAAAACCTATACCTTTCTCTGCCCACCATTTCCATTCCATCTTTTGTTCCACACAAGCATTAGTGGCCTGTGTATCCTGCACTGTGCTAGGTGCTTGGGATTTGAAGGCAAGGTCCCTGGATTCAAGTGATTCACAGTGTCCAGAAACAGACACACGGATTCATGACTACCAGCCAGTGTGGCAAGTACTATCAGAGAGAAACACCGAACTCCATGAGTAGGAGCATGTAACCTAGAGCAGACATGATCAGGGAAATCTCTATCTTCTCTCCCTCCCTACCACACTTCCCCCACCAATACCTTCTATTTTAAAACAAAATCAAATAAATTAATTTTGCTTGACCCTCTAGCTATTATTCTATCTTATAACATTTCTTTCACTATCAAGCTTTTCCACTTCTTTACCGCATATTCTATCCTCAATCCTCTGTACTCTGGCCTCCATATGAATCATCTTAACTTGCACTACATTCTCAAGGGCCATCAATAACCTCCTAATGGACAAATCTAGGGATCATTTTCAGTTTATCTTACTTGAAGACTCTGAATCATTAGACATCAGTTACAGCCCCCTTCTTGAGATTTTTTGTCCTCCTGGATTTCATGATATTGTCCACTATTGGTGCCTCTCTTGCCACTCCTACCACTTGGTCTATTCAGTTTCTTTTGATAGTGTCTCTTTTAGAACTGTGAGCACTGTTCACAAGGCTCAGCCTTGGACTTCAGCCAACTCTTCCTGAGTGACCCTCTTCTTCAATCATCTCCTCTCCATAGATGATTCCTAAACACTTGAATTTCAGTTTGATGGCAAATGACAGAGACTCAAAAAAAAAAAAAAAAAAGAATTCCTTAAAGAAGAAAAAAGTTCATTTCTTGCTCATGTAAAATGTCTGGAGTTGGCAGTTCAGTTGGTAGAATAGTTCACAAGGTCATCAGGAATCCACACTTTTTCAGTCTTCCTGCTCCACAGTTCTCAGTACTTGGCTTCCTCTTCTTGATCCAAAATGTCCAAGATCCAGTTGTCATGGAATTCCAGCCTGCAAGAGTCAAGGAAGAGATGAAGAAAACAAAGCATCCTCTTCTTAAAGACATAAAAGTTGATACAATACTTTCACTTTCATCCTATGGACCTGAACTTAGTCACATGACCAAACTGAGCTAGCAGAAGGCTGGGCAATATAGTCTTTTTTTTTTTTTTAACATCTTTATTGGAGTATAATTGCTTTACATTGGTGTGTTAGTTTCTGCTTTATAACAAAGTGAATCAGCCATACATATACATATATCACCATATCTCTTCCCTCTTGTATCTCCCTCCCTCCCACCCTCCCTATCCCACCCCTCTAGGTGGTCACAAAGCACCGAGCTGATCTCCCTGTGCTATGCGGCTGCTTCCCACTAGCTATCAGTTTTACATTTGTTAGTGTATATATGTCCATGCCACTCTCTCACTTTGTCCCAGCTTACCCTTACCCCTCCCCGTGTCCTCAAGTCCATTCCCTAGTAGGTCTGCATCTTTATTCCCGTCCTGCCCCTAGGTTCTTCATGACTTTTTTTTTTTTTTTTTTTAGATTCCATATATATGTGTTACTAAGAATGGAGATGAAAACAAATGTTGGAAAACAACTAGCAGATTCTGTCACAGCCCCCCAAACAATACTTTGAATCCATTAACTTTTGTTATCTGCCATCCTTCCAACTCCTTATTTAGATGGTCCACCATCATCTCACATTCAATATTTCTGACACTATACTTGTCTTCTCCTTTTGACTTCTTTCAAGCATAAACTTAATCAATTTCCAGTAGCTATTAGTTTTCCACTGACATGAAGTAGACACTCAAAATATATTGTTGAATTCTGTGACATGCCTCCTTATTCCTTGCCTTTATTTGTGCTCTCTCTCAAATTCCACCCTTCCTTTCCAGTCTCATTATCATCCCCCGATTCATGCCCAGATGGCTACAATAGCATATGAAATGGTTTCTTAAGCCCAGCTTCTCTTTCTTCTTATTCTTCCTATGTGTTATTACCATATTACTATGACCCTAAAACATCATTTAATCTTTATTCTCAAAAACCTTAATAGCTCTCCTCTGTCTGTGGTATAGACTTCAAACTCAGGGCTGTCCCAAGTCTAAACAATTTATATCTCCAGCCTTATTGCTCTCTACTCTGTTATGCAAATCTATACTTATTCAACCTATAACACACATTCTCCTGTTTCTAAACTTTTATTCAGAACCTGAAGACCCAAGACACCCATCCTTTCCCTTTCTATCCAATAAAATTCTATTCACTCTTCAAGGTCCTCCTCAAACTCTATTTCTTCCAAGAAGTTTTCTCTAACCACTGCAGATCAAAGTGATCTCTCCCTTCCTTGAAATCCTACTGCAATTATTGTCTCTACCATTTGCTTAAATTTACCATTTACCACTTCATATTGTAAAGGAGAGTTATGTGTGTCTGTGTGTGTGTCTTATTTCCCTAAGCATATATGAAATTTCTGAAAAAGACAGAGAACTTGTCTTGGTCATAGACTTGCATACTGCATTTCATAGTAAGTCCTTAAGACATTTTTGTGCCACAAATTCTCTCTGAAATTGAGTTTTCTTAAGGTCTCCTCCCACACTAATATAATGTTTGAGTCCCCTCAGCACCTAGAAAAATAAATATTAGGGTTGGTTGATATGGAGATTCTTTTTTTAAAAGACTGAAGTCTTTAAGAGAAGAATAAAGGCCACTAAGTGGAATGGTGCTGAAAACTCTATCCCTCTGTGCTTTACTTGAATTAGCCCTTAATAATGGCTCTTCATACATTCTTCAGTATGGCCCTGGTGTCATGAAGGCCATCATAGAGATAGACTAGGGAAGCCCTAAAGGGCATGTCCTAATTGTTAAGGTGAGAATGAGAATGAGAATCATTACTAACATTTATTTTGGCTTGATGGTTACCGGAGTTTCTACTCTTATGATTTTCTGATCACTAATTAGATAGGCAATTTTTATAGTTATTATTTCCATTCTGTGGATGAAAATACTGAGACTCAGAAAAGTCTTTGCCCAGCTCATAAGTAGAAGTACTAGCACCTATGTCTTCAGCCTCCTTATCTTTCCGCTGCATGCTATGGTTTTGCAGCCGCCTCAGACCTCAGATGGAATGTCCAAAGGCGCATATTACGCTTGTGCAAGCCCTACACCTTTTCTCAGCAAGCCCAGGAATCTCACCCCCAGCACCACAGCACAAAATAGCAGCAGGGCTTCCGCTAGCTTAGCGTATCTGCCACCCCCACTGCCTTATCCTTTGATGCCCCAGCATCGCTTCCTGAATGACTTGCTGCAGAAGACAAGACATACTTCAAAAACAACACCACACACCAATCATTTTGTGACCTCACAACTATGCTCCTATTAAGAAGGCCTCAGCCTTAGCAAACTTCCCACCACTTCCTGGGGTTTGATAAGAGAATTATGAGTCTATGGAACCCACACCCTTTCCATCTTCTCACACTGAACCTGAATCCAAAGAGCAGAATGGAAATTAGGCACGAGAACCTGACTAAAAAAAAAAAGCCTTATGAGACGTGGGAGATCTGGCACCAGGACCAACCATATAATTTGTGGAACCCAGTAGAACATGAAAATATGGCGTCCCTTGTTCAAATAATATTAAGAAGTTCAAAGTGACATGGCAGCATTAAATCAAGTTCAGGTCCTTCTGAGCTCAAGGCTCTGTACGACTGCACAGGTCACATGTCCATGTCTGGGACATCCAACAATTCAGGCTGGGACACTCTAAGTGCTCCTCTACTCGACCTTGTCAGCCCAGCAGAAGAGTTTTTCTGGGGAGAATTAATGTTCAAGGAATGGATTTTAATAAACTCTGACTCCTGTCACCAAAGGCAAGCTTAGTCTCTCCTGTTGCCCCAGTGGTTTGTTCCTTTTGCTTTTACCATTTAGTACTCATCATATTGCATTATTGTTCACTTGAATGCTCATGTGTCTTATTCTCTGGGCTGTGAGATCCTCAGGGCTGCCACCATGTTCTATTCATCCCTGAGTCCCTAACACAGCATCTGGCACTTAATTAGCACTTAATAAATGTTTGTAGATAGGGATCATTTGTGTCGCTCTTTCCCTCAGGGCCCTGTTACGTCTCATTCTGTACTTAGCCCACCCCAACTAAGTCACCAGTCCTTGCCTGGGATATTCCTCCTAAGGGAAAATCTTGGATGTTCTGAAAGGAAAGAGGTTTATATTAGCAGTCCCTGGCTCATTAAGGAGTTACTGTGCTGAAGAGTGGGGGTGGCCATAGTGAGACAGCACCATCAGGTTAAGAAATATCTTTGCTTTTCTGACACTTCAAAATGACTTGTATTCTCAATGACCTTTATTCTTGCCCTCTTTTCTTTTTTTAATTAATTAATTTTATTTTTGGCTGTGTTGGGTCTTCATTGCTGTGCACGGGCTTTCTCTAGTTATGGCGAGCAGGGGCTACACTTCGTTGTGGTGCGCAGGCTTCTCATTGTGGTGGCTTCTCTTTGTTGTGGAGCATGGGCTCTAGGAACGTGGGCTTCTGTAGTTGTGGTACATGGGCTCAGTAGTTGTGGCACACAGGCTTAGTTGCTCTGCAGCATGTGGGATCTTCCCGGACCAGGGCTCGGACCTGTGTCCCCTGCATTGGCAGGCAGATTCCTAACCACTGTGCCACCAGGGAAGCCCTATTCTTGCCCTCTTTATGCCAAGCCTGGATAAACTTTAGGGTCCATCTGAACTCACTTACATGGGAAACTTTTGTTCTGCTCTTTGGGGCTTACATGCAGCCAGTACTCATCAGAATGGCCCTGTTACTCTTTATGGCTGAAGCCCTACTTGATTGGTCAGGGACTGTACTTATTGGTTATTAAACATTTTGAATATCACACATTCTGCCTTAACACACTATTTCACACTATATAGCTCAGTGAGAATAACAAAGTGATGAAAGAATAGAAGGAAGAGGAGAAAAAACACCTTATAATTATATTGCCTTTCATTTTACAAACTATGTATTAAATCAATTTATCTTCATAAGGTAATGGAGGAGAAGAGAAAAAAATAAACATTTCATTTTTATCCATGTTAGATTTTAAAAGCATTCATCCTTCAGCTTTTACCCAAAAGTATTCCTGGATTCCCAGAACAAATCAAGTTCCCCTTCTTATTCTCTCTCAAAGTACCATAACACTTAATACCATTTGCACTTAGCCAATCAAACCTGTTCTCTTCCTTTAACTGTTAAGTTCCAGAGAGCAGGAACTATGCCTATTTTTACTCACCAGTGTACCCCCATCTCCTTATATCATGCTTTAAGGAGTAGATGCTCAACAAACTTTTGTATTATAATTAAATTAATAAATACCTGCCATAGTATCAGGAACAAAGCTGACCTTGAATAAATACATTCATTCATTCATAAAAGTATAAATGAATAAACAAAATTTGCTTACTTCAGAAGTTGCTCCAAAAGATCCTAGGCAACACATAAGTTAATTCCATTTATTAATTCATTCCACAAATATTTACTAAGCACCCACTATGTGTCAAGTACTCGTCTAAAGACTGGGGATATAGCAATGAACAAAAAAGACCCCCCAAAATCACCAGCTTGGGGAATATTTACTCCAGAGCCTCTAAAGCACTCTCTGCCTATATCTTCTAGGAATAGAGGCATACATGTAGCTCTTTATTTGCACAGACCACAGTAGCCATCGTAGGCTCTTGCCCCAGCTCTTCGACCACTTGGCAATATGATCTTGGGAAAGAAAGAACATTTAATATCTCAGACCTCGTGGAAGTTTATGGCCTTCATCTCTCAAATTCCATCTAGCTCTCAGACTCTATACGTCTAGATAAATAAATTTTAATGAAATGGATCCCTTAAAATTCACTGGGAAACTTAGTTTTTGAAAGAGAATCTTTTAGAATATTTAGCCATCATATTAAATATATTTAAAGCAGAATGTCCCCCACCAAAAAGAAGATATCATCAAGAAACTGGATGAGCTGCTCCTTGGGGAGATTCAAGACTGGGGAAACAGGGAATTCTAAAAGGTGCAATAGTCAAATGGTTATGATTTTCTATTTATGTCCTCAGGTCTGGAAGCAGCTGGAAGTGACACAGACATCTTCATGGTGAATGGGATTCTGGGGGAGTCAGTTACTTTCCCCTTAAATATCCAGCAATCACAGAAAGTTATCAGCATTTCTTGGAATTCCAAAACATCTGTCGCTTTTGTAACACCAGGAAACTCAGGAGCAGCACCCACAATTTCCATAACCCACCAAAATTACCATGAACGAATAAATGTCTCAGGTCAGAACTATAACCTGGAGCTCAGAAATCTGAGGATGGAAGACTCAGGGATCTACAAAGCTGACATAAATGTAAAGACCTCTGAAATGATCACCACCACCACCAGGTGCTACAATCTTCAAGTCTATCGTAAGTTGTAGGAAGACAGAGGGCTTGTTTTTTTATTTTTACTTTGCAATTTGCTGTCTAAAGAACACTTTTATTTCTGACAGCTGGGTTCCCTAAATCTTTTTATACTTATAAATACTTACATAAACATATCAGTACATAAGAGGATGTGGCTTTGCTTGCTTTTAGCTATGTACTCTTCCTGTGGACCTTGTTTCTCTTTTCTATAAAATGTAAATAATCATACTATTTACTTCCCATAGTTATTGTGAAGATCAAGTAAGATAGTGTATGCAAAGTACTTTTTAAAAACCTTTTTATTTTGAAATAATTATAGATGCATAGAAAGGTGTAAAGAAATGTATAGGGAGGGCCTGTGTGCATTTCACCTCCACCTCTCCCAATGGTAACATCTTACATAACTAGAGTACAATATCAAAACCAGGAAATCGACATTGGTACAATCTGTAGAGCTTATTTATTGAATAGATTTCACCAGTTATATAGGCACTTATTTATGTGTATGTGTGTAGCTCTGTACAATTTATTCACATAAATAGCTTTATGTAAACACTACCATAATCAAGATACTTAACTGTACCGATGTCACAAGATTTCTTCATCCCTTTATAGTCACTCATTGCCACCCCCTTTCCCCTCCCAAACTCCTGGAAGACATTAATCCATTCTTCATATCTAAAATTATGTTACTTCACAAATGTTACATAGATAGAATCATGCAGTATGCAAGCTTTTGAGATTGGCTTTTCTCATTCAGCATAATTTCTTTGAGCCGTCCTAATTATTGCAAGTATCAATAGGTTATATATTTTTATTGTTGGATAGTATTTCATGGTACAGATGTACTACTTTGTTTAACCACTCACCTATTGAGGGATATATTAGTTGTTTCTAGTTTGGGTGTTATTACAAATAAAGCTGCTATGAATATTTGTGTACAAGTTTCTGCATGAAATAAGTTTTTGTTTCTTTAAGATAAATGTCCAAGAATGAAATCATATGGTAAATCCATTTTTCTTTCTTTAAATGGTTTATTGTGATAAAATATACATAACATTTAACATGTTATTCATTTTTAAGTGTAACATTCAGTGGCATTAAGTACGTTTACATTATTGTGCAATCATCACCACTCTTCAACTCCAGAAATTTTTTTCCTCTTTTAGATAGATTCTATTTTTTAGAGCAGTTCAAGGTTCATACAAAAGTTTAGTAAAAAGTACGGGAGTTCCCATATGCACCCTGCCACCTATGACATACATAGCCTCCTACGTTATCTACATCCCCCACCAGAGTGATACATTTATTACAATTAATAATGTACATTGATACATCATTAGCAACCAAAGTCCACAGTTTACATTAGGTTTCACTCTTGGTGTTATACATTCTATGGGTAATGACAAATATATAATGACATTTATCCACCATGACAGTATCATTCAGAATAGTTTCACTGCCCTAAAATCCCTCTGTGTTCTGCTTATTCATCCCTCCCCCCAAGCCCTGGCAACCACTGATCTTACTGTCTCCATGGTTTTGTCTTTTTCAGAATGTCATGTAGTTGGAATCACACAGTATGTAACCCTTTCAGGTTGGCTTCTTCCACTTAGTAATATGCATTTAAGTTATCTTTGTATCTTTTCATGGCTTGATAGCTCTCTCCAGAACTTTTAAGAGTCATTTTTAGTGTTAAAAGGATTGCCAAATTATTTTGCATTCCCACCAAAAATGTACGAATGATCAGTATCTCCACATCCTCACAGCATTTAGTGTTGTCACTGTATTTTATTTTGGTCATTCTGATGAGTGAGTAGTATAGTTCATTTTGGTTTTTAATTTTAATTTCTCCAGTAGCTAATGCAAAATGCTTTTAAAAGGTAAAATATTAGTACTGTTATTATCACTAAAATTGCCGCAATTCACTAGGAGATGTGTGTGGTGTGTTACGCAATGTTACTCAAAGCGTGGTCTGTGTGCTGGCAGCGGCAGCATCACCTGGGAACTTATTGGAAATGCAAATTCTCAGGCCACAATCCTTACCATTGGTGGTGAAGCCCAGGAATCTGTGTTTTAACATTCTCTCTGGACTATTCCTGTGTGTGCTGAAGTTTGAGAAGTGCTAATCTAGAACTGCCCTGTCCAATATGGTAGTCAGTAGCTACATGTAGCTATTAAGTATATGAAATGTGGTGAGTACAAATTGAAATGTGCTCTAAGTGTAAAATACACACTAGATTTCAAAGTCTTAGCATCAATAAAGAAACCCATAAAATATCTCATTAATCAATTTATATTGGTTCCAGGTTAAGATAACATTTTGGATCTATTGAGTTAAATAAAATACATTACTACATCACCTGTTTATTTTCACTATTTTTATTATTATTATTTTAATTTTTAAAATTTATTTATTTATTTATTTTTGGCTGTGTTGGGTCTTCGTTTCTGTGCGAGGGCTTTCTCTAGTTGTGGCAAGCGGGGGCCACTCTTCATCGCGGTGTGCGGGTCTCTCACTATCGCGGCCTCTCTTGTTGCAGAGCACAGGCTCCAGACGTGCAGGCTCAGTAGTTGTGGCTCACGGGCCCAGTTGCTCCGTGGCATGTGGGATCTTCCCAGACCAGGGCTCGAACCCGTGTCCCCTGCATTGGCAGGCAGATTCTCAACCACTGCGCCACCAGAGAAGCCCCTATTTTCACTATTTTTAATGTGGCTATTAGAACAATTTAAATTACATAAATGATTAACATTTTATTTCAGCACTAATTTCTAGCATAGAGAAATTTGAGCCATGTCTCAAGGAATTTACTGTCCATCTGCCCCACAGCAGGAAAACACAGAAATGCGACTAATAGATACAATTCAGGTATATAGTTAATCCACTAAAGTTCAAGCTCCATAAAGGCAGAGACTGGTATATGATACACTTCATGTCCCCAGCTCCTACCTTGTCGGGCACATAGTGGTTGCTGCAGAAGTATTTGTTGAATGAAAAAATGAATTAATCATAATAGTCCCAGGTCCTAATACAGTGCCTGGCAACTGTAAGTGCTCAATTAGTATAGCATAATTCAATCGGGTTGCATCTGGATAGGACGCATACTGTAAAGAACATTAATGTTAGAATTAGAACCCTTGCCAACTGTGTGACCTTGGGCAAGTTGTTTACCTTGTCTGGGCCTAAATTTCCTTATCTATAGAATGTAGATTGTAATAGATGGGATTAATTGAGATAGTGTTAGTTGAGCTCCTAGTACAGTGCAAGCCTTAAAGTAGATGCTCAATAACCAGCTATTGTTATTAATTTTTTAACCCTTGTCCCCTTTTTAGATTCTAGTTAGGAAGAACTTCCTAGATGAAGAAGGCTCTGAACTGGGCATGAGCGACAGAGTCAAAGAACCGTACCCAAGTGTGGACACTTCAGAAAATATCTGACTCATTCAAGAACTAAGGCTGAGAAAATAAAGAGGGCATTCAATTTTATGATGTTTGTTTTCATCCCTTTATATGTTTAGTTTTACCCACTCAGTCTTTAGGGGGTGTTATACCATCTGCAATTAGGGCAGACTACTGTAAAATCTTAGAGAAAGCCCATACAACAAAATCTGCACTTTTTGGGTAGTTAGCTGAGAAGATAAAGAGAAAGAAACTGACATTTAATGAACACTATCTATTTGTATGGCATTCTACCACCTAATTTTTAAAAATACATAAAGATTATACATATTTAGGCAATATATGCACAAACAGAGCAATAGATAATACAGTGAAATGCAACTCTTCCTTTTCAGAGGCAGTCACTATTGCCAGTTTATTTTGCTTCTTCAGTAGAAAATTAGAGTACATATAAGCATAGATAGATTGATGTTGGATAGATAGATAGATGATAGATAGATAGATAGATAGATAGATAGATAGATAGATAGATAGATGATAGATGGATAGTAGAGTGGTCTTTATATATAATAGCTCATCTTATCCTCACAACCACCCTAGCTAGAGAAAATTGTTGTCCCCGTGTTATAATTGAGGAAACCAAAGCTCAGTGCAGCTGGATACCTTCTCCACCATTCCATAGTTAGAGAACAGTGGAGCCTGGATTCTGAACCTGGTCTCCAATGGCTTCTCCACACTTTGACTTGGGAGGATGAAGGCCTGTCAGCCACAACCCTGACCTTCTCTGCCCATCAGCTTTGTGTAGGTAACATCTGTGTTCCTGCAGAGAAAAATGAGATGGAATCCTATTCTTCACCACTATCCCCCACCTTGACACCCACAAAAAAAAAGTCTTTCTAAAAATAAGTGAACAACAAGCAGAGACTTAAACACTGTTGTAAATCAAGTTTCTACAGAAACACACACACACCATTTGGTTCCTTTTTCACTATACATATCTGTATCTATCACTGTTATAGCTAATCAAGGTCTTTACTCCAAACTTGTTTAGAAGTTCTTTGGCAAGTTATCACTAATTCTGATCTGGAATGGTTCCCTCTAAGAGACTCTTAGGACCAGAGTATCTGGTTAGGTTGGAATCAAAGACTTTACAGCTCTTAGTTCCCATGTTCTACTCCTTCACAGGTACAGACAAATGGTTCCTATATTTACAGTGCTGAATATATTGCCTTTACAGACTCCACATTAATTAGAAAGTTATGTGCCAGTTCCTTCCTCTATTTCCTCCCTCACATGGCAATGGTGGGAGGAGCAAACCACATTGCAGCAGTTTTCACAAGAATGAACTAAACTTATCAGCTCTGCAAGTGGTCCTTTTCTTATCTCCTGGTAAAAGGTTTTTCCTTTCCTTCTGCCAGCTCCAGATCTAGCTATTGCCTCAACTTATATATAACTGGTTTTTTGGTAACCCTTTACTACCTACAACTTTTATCATTTACTTTTTCATTGCTTTAGTAAAAACATTTTTTAAAATGAACTTTTTCTTTTTTCTTTTTGAACATCTTTATTGGAGTATAATTGCTTCACAATGGTGTGTTAGTTTCTGCTTTATAACAAAGTGAATCAGCTATACATATACATACATCCCCATATCTCCTCCCTCTTGTGGCTCTCTCCCACCTTCCCTAACCCACCCCTCTAGGTGGTCACAGAGCACCGAGCTGATCTCCCTGTGCTATGTGGCTGCTTCCCACTAGCTATCTATTTTACATTTGGTAGTGTATATATGTCCATGCCACTCTCTCACTTCATCCCAAGCTTACCCTTCCCCCTCCCTGTATCCTCAAGTCCATTCTCTACGTCTGAGCCTTTATTCCTTAAGAACCATTTATTTATTATTTATTTTTAAAATTCCATATATATGTGTTGGCATACGGTATTTGTTTTTCTCTTTCTGGCTTACTTCACTCTGTATGACAGACTCTAACTCCAACCACCTCACTACAGATAACTCAATTTCGTTTCTTTTTATGGCTGAGTAATAGTCCATTGTATATATGTGCCACATCTTCTTTATCCATTCATCTGTCAGTGGACACTTAGGTTGCTTCCATGTCCTGGCTATTGCAAATAGAGCTGCAATGAACATTGCGGTACCTGACTCTTCTGGAATTTTGGTTTTCTCAGGGAATATGCTCAGTAGTGGGATTGCTGGGTTGTATGGTAGTCCTATTTTTAGTTTTTTGAGGAACCTCCATACTGTTCTCCATAGTGGCTGTATGAATTTACATTCCCACCAACAGTGCAAGAGTGTTCCCTTTTCTCCACACCCTCTCCAGCATTTACTGTTTGTAGATTTTTTTGATGATGTCCATTCTGACTGGAGTGAGGTGATACCTCATTGTAGTTTTGATTTGCATTCCTCTAATGATTAGTGATGTTGAGCATTCTTTCATGTGTTTGTTGGTGATCTGTATATCTTCTTTGGAGAAATGTCTATTTAGGTCTTCTACCCATTTTTGGATTGGATTGTTTGTTATTTTGATATTGAGTTGCATGAGCTGCTTATAAATTTTGGAGGTTAATCCTTTGTCAGTTGCTTCATTTGCAAATATTTTCTCCCATTCTGAGCGTTCTCTTTTCGTCTTAATAGTTTCCTTTGCTGTTCAAAATCTTTTAAGTTTCATTAGGTCCCAATAGTTTATTTTTGTTTTTATTTCCATTTCTCTAGGATGTGGGTCAGAAGTACCTTGCTGTGATTTATGTCATAGAGTGTTCTGCCTATGTTTTCCTCTAAAGTTTTATAATGTCTCTCCTTACATTTAGATCTTTAATCTATTTTGAGTTTATTTTTGTGTATGGTGTTAGGGAGTGTTCTAATTTCATTCTTTTACATGTAGCTGCCCAGTTTTCCCAGCACCACTTATTGAAGAGGCTGTCTTTTCTCTATTGTATATTCTTGCCTCCTTTGTCAAAGATAAGGTGACCATATGTGTGTGGGTTTATCTCTGGGCTTGCTATCCTGTTCCACTCATCTATATTTCTGTTTCTGTGTGAGTACCATACTGTCTTAATTACTGTAGCTTTGTAGTATAGTCTGAAGTCTGGGAGCCTGATTCCTCCAGGTCCGTTTTTCTTTTCTGAAGATTGCTTTGGCTATTCGGGTCTTTTGTGTTTCAGTACAAATTGTGAAATTTTTTTTTCTAGTTCTGTGAAAAATGCCATAGGTAATTTGATAGGGATTGCATTGAATCTGTAGATTGCTTTGAGTAGTATAGTCATTTTCACAATGTTGATTCTTCTAATCCAAGAACATGGTATATCTCTCCATCTGTTTGTATCATCTTTAATTTCTTTCATCAGTGTCTTATAGTTTTCTGCATACACGTCTTTTGTCTCCTTAGGTAGGTTTATTCCTAGGTATTTTATTCTTATTTTTGCAATGGTAAATGTGAGCGTTTCCTTAATTTCTCTTTCAGATTTTTCATCATTAGTGTATAGGAATGCAAGAGATTTCTGTGCTTTAATTTTGTATCCTGCCACTTTACCAAATTCATTGATTAGCTCTAGTAGTTTTCTGGTGGCATCTTTAGGATTCTCTATGTATAGTATCATGTCATCTGCAGTGACAGCTTTACTCTTCTTTTCCAATTTAGATTTCTTTTATTTCTTTTTCTTCTCTGATTGCTGTGGCTAAAACTTCCAAAACTATGTTAAATAATAGTGGTGAGAGTGGACAACCTTGTCTTGTTCCCACTCTTAGAGGAAACGGTTTCAGTTTTCCACCATTGAGAACTATGTTGGCTGTGGATTTGTCATATATGGTCTTTATTATGTTGAGGTAAGTTACCTCCATGCCTACTTTCTGGAGGGTTTTTATCATAAATGGGTGTTGAATTTTGTCAGAAGCTTTTTCTACATCTATTGAAATGATCATATGGTTTTTCTCCTTCTATTTGTTAATATGGTTTATCACATTGATTGATTTGCATATACTGAAGAATTCTTGCATTCCTGGGATAAACCCCACTTGATCATGGTGTATGATCCTTTTAAAGTGCTGTTGGATTCTGTTTGCTAGTATTTTGTTGAGGATTTTTGCGTCTGTGTTCATCAGTGATATTGGCCTGTAGTTTTCTTTCTTTGTGACATCATTGTCTGGTTTTGGTATCAGGGTGATGATGGCCTTGTAAAAGGAGTTCAGCAGTGTTCCTTCTTCTGCTATATTTTGGAAGAGTTTGAGAAGGATAGGTGTTAGCTCTTCTCTAAATGTTTGATAGAAGTGGCCTGTGAAGCCATCTGGTCCTGGGCTTTTGTTTGTTGCAAGATTTTTAATTACAGTCTTAATTTCAGTGCTTGTGATTCATTTGTTTATATTTTCTACTTCTTCTTGGATCAGTCTCGGAAGGTTGTGCTTTTCTAAGAATTTGTCCCTTTCTTCCAGGTTGTCCATTTTATTGGCATATAGTTGCTTGTAGTAATCTCTAATGATCCTTAGTATTTCTGCAGTGTCAGTTATTACTTCTTTTTCATTTCTAATTCTATTGATTTGAGTCTTCCCCCTTTTTTTCTTGATGAGTCTGGCTAATGGTTTATCAATTTTGTTTATCTTCTCAAAGGACCAGCTTTTAGTTTTATTGATCTTTGCTATTGTTTCCCTCATTTCTTTTTCATTTATTTCTGATCTGATCTTTATGATTTCTTTCCTTCTGCTAACTTTGGAGTTTTTTTTGTTCTTCTTTCTCTAATTGCTGTAGGTGTAAGGTTAGGTTGTTTATTTGAGATGTTTCTTGTTTCTTGAGGTAGGATTGTATTGCTATAAACTTCCCTCTTAAAACTGCTTTTGCTGCATCCCATATGTTTTGGGTTATCGTGTTTTCATTGTCATTTGTTTCTAAGTATTTTTTGATTTCCTCTTTGATTTCTTCAGTGATCTCTTGGTTATTAAGTAGTGTATTGTTTAGCCTCCATGTGTTTGTATTTTTTACAGATTGTTTCTTGTAATTGATATCTAGTCTCATAGTGTTGTGGTCGGAAAAGACACTTGATATGATTTCAATTTTCTTAAATTTACCAAGGCTTGATTTGTGACCCAAGATATGGTCTATCCTGGAGGATGTTCCCTGAGCACTTGAGAAGAAAGTGTACTCTGCTGTTTTGGGATGGCATGTCCTATAAATATCAATTAAGTCCATCTTGTTTAATGTATCATTTAAAACTTGTGTTTCCTTTTTTATTTTCATTTTGGATGATCGGTCCATTGGTGAAAGTGGGGTGTTAAAGTCCCCTCCTATGACTGTGTTACTGTCGATTTCCCCTTTTATGGCTGTTAGCAGTTGCCTTATATATTGAGGTGTACCTATGTTGGGTGCATAAATATTTACAATTGTTATATCTTCTTCTTGGATTGATCCCTTGATCATTATGTAGTGTCCTTCTTTGTCTCTTGTAATAGTCTTTGTTTTAAAGTCTATTTTGTCTGATATGAGAATTGCTACTCCAGCTTTCTTTTGATATCCATTTGCATGGAATATCTTTCCATCCCCTCACTTTCAATGTGTATGTGTCCCTATGTCTGAAGTGGGTCTCTTGTAGACAGCATATATAAGGGTCTTGTTTTTGTATCCATTCAGCCAGTCTATGTCTTTTGATTGGAGCATTGAATCCATTTACATTTAAGGTAATTATCCATATGTATGTTCTTGTTACCAGTTTCTTAATTGTTTTGGGTTTGTTATGGTAGGTCTTTTCCTTCTCTTGTGTTTCCTGCCTAATGAAGTTCCTTTAGCATTTGTTGTAAAGCTGGTTCAGTGGTGCTGAATTCTCTTAGCTTTTGCCTGTCTGTATAGCTTTAAATTTCTCTGTTGAATCTGAATGAGATCCTTGCTGGGTAGAGTAATCTTGGTTGTAGGTCTTTCCCTTTCATTACTTTAAATATGTCCTGCCACTCCCTTCTGGCTCCCAGAGTTTCTGCTGAAAGATCAGCTGTTAACCTTGTGGAGATTCCCTTGTATGTTATTTGTTGTTTTTCCCTTGTTGCTTGCAATATTTTTTTCTTTGTATTTAATTTTTCATAGTTTAATTAATATGTGTCGTGGCATGTTTCTCCTTGGATTTAACCTGTATGGGACTCTCTGTGCTTCCTGGACTTGATTGACTATTTCCTTTCCTGTATTAGGGAACTTTTCAACTATAAGCTCTTCAAATATTTTCTCAGTCCCTTTCTTTTTCTATTCTTCTTCTGGGACCCCTATAATTCGCATGTTGGTGCATTTAATGTTGTCCCAGAGGTCTCTGAGACTGTCCTCAAGTCTTTTCTTTCTTTTTTCTTTATTCTGCTCTACAGTAGTTATTTCCACTATTTTACCTTCCAGGTCACTTATCCATTCTTCTGCCTCAGTTATTCTGCTATTGATTCCTTCTAGAGAATTTTAAATTTCATTTATTGTGTTGTTCAACATTGTTTGTTTGCCTCAGTTATTCTGCCTCAGTTATTCTTCTGCCTTAGTTATTCTGCTATTGATTCCTTCCAGAGAATTTTAAATTTCATTTATTGTGTTGTTCAACATTGTTTGTTTGCTCTTTAGTTCTTCTAGGTCCTTGTTAAACGTTTCTTGTATTTTCTCCATTCTTTTTCCAAGATTTTGGATCATCTTTACTATCATAATTCTGAATTCTTTTTCAGGTAGACTTCCTATTTCCTCTTCATTTGTTTGGTCTGGTGGGTTTTTACCTTGCTCTTTCATCTGCTGTGTGTTTCTCTGTCTTCTCATTTTGCTTCACTTACTGTGTTTGGGGTCTCCTTTTCATAGGCTGCAGGTTCGTAGTTCCCATTGTTTATAGTGTCTGTTCCCAGTGGCTAAGGTTGGTTCAGTGGGTTGTGTAGGCTTCCTGGTGGAGGGGACTAGTGCCTGTGTTCTGGTTGATGAGGCTGGATCTTGTCTTTCTGGTGAGCACAACCGCACCTGGAGGTGTGTTTTTGGGTGCCTGTGACCTTATTATGATTTTAGGCAGTCTCTCTTCTAATGGGTGGGGTTGTGTTCCTGTCTTGGTAGTTGTTTGGCATAGGGTGTCCAGCACTGTAGCTTGCTCGTTGTTGAGTGGAGCTGGGTCTTAGCATTGAGATGGAGATCTCTGGGAGAGCCTTCGCCATTTGATACTATGTGGAGCCGGGAAGTCTCTGGTGGACCAATGTCCTGAACTCAGCTCTCCCACCTCAGAGGCACAGACCTGACACCCAGCCGGAGCACCAAGACACTGTCAGCCACACGGCTCAGAAAAAAAGGGAGATAAAAAAGGAAGAATGAAATAAAATAAAATAAAATAAAGTTATTAAAATAAAAAATAATTATTAACAATAGAAAAAACTTAAAAAGTAATAAAAAAAGAAAAAAAAAGAAAGAAAGAAGAGAGCAACCAAACCAAAAAACAAATCCACCAATGATAACAAGCACTAAAATCTATACTAAAAAAAAAAAAGAAAGAAAGAAACCAGACAGACAGAACCCTAGGACAAAGCTCTACAGACAAAATCACACCAAGAAGCATACACATACACACTCACAAAAAGAGGAAAAGGAAAAAAATACATATATCTTTTGGGAAGTCTGAGGTCTTCTGCCAACGTTCAGTAGGTAGGTGTTCTGTAGGAGGTTTTCCACATGTAGATGTATTTCTGATGTATTTGTGGGGAGGAAGGTGACCTCCACATCTTAGTCCTCCTCCATCTTGAAGGTCTCCCCACTTTCAGTGGTTTTTGTTGAGCATTTATATCCTTAGCCAACATATGGTTGCAACTGATGAAGGAGTCAACATGAGGAGTGGATAAATGCAACCAACATATATATTGGTTGATATTTTCATTTAAGTTCAGTAATAAGAAAAAAGTGATTCAACAAAGACATATATATTGGAACTTCACTTGTTCATCAATGATGTGAGCAACTTCTTTGCTGAACTGGATAGTGGTTTTCAAATACTGGAAGAACATTTCCAATTTTTTGTGTGCTATTCACAATATAATGGCTACAGACAGGATGCATTGTTACTTTAAGCTGCTTCAGTACCCTCTCCTCCACTGTTTTCTTAAGTCTAGTGTGACAATCAAGAAAGCAATAAATCAAGCCCTAGTTTGCAGCTTATGCCAATTTCTTTGGTGTAAATACTCCCACTTTGGCTGATTTTAAGATCTGCAGAGTTGGGAAGACTTTGTATTGATACATCATTACAAGGGATAGATACAATAGATGTAAATAACCTCTAGAGCATAGATTATAGTAAATTGTCCAAAAAAATTAGAAAGTAATGTTTTGAATATTATTAGCTTTGTTTTTAATATAATTTATTTCATTGTAAGTTTTTAACGTCCATCATGAAAATTTCTGAAAATTTAACAGTTGGCTCCCACAAGCTGGTATAGACCAGCTCCAGCTTACCACTGGCTCATGTGTTTTCTCCTCATAGGTCGGCTTGGGAAGC
The DNA here is from genome assembly GCF_028023285.1 of Balaenoptera ricei. Lineage (NCBI taxonomy): Eukaryota > Metazoa > Chordata > Mammalia > Artiodactyla > Balaenopteridae > Balaenoptera > Balaenoptera ricei. The sequence continues at coordinate 117,456,527 of NC_082639.1, read as the reverse complement.
CAAAAATTACTCAGAGTTTAATGACATCTGTGAATAGCACCTGCAATGTCACACTGACATGCTCTGTGGAGAAAGAAGAAAAGAATGTGACATACAGTTGGAGTCCACTGGGGGAAGAAGGCAATGTCCTTCGAATCTTCCAGACCCCTGACAACCAAGAGCTGACTTACACGTGTACAGCATGGAACCCTGTCAGCAACAATTCTGACTCCATCTCTGCCCAGCAGCTCTGTGCAGGTAACCATCTCTGTCCATCTCTCCTGGAGTCTCAGAAATGACTCTAGCCTGCTGCAAGGCCTGAATCGGCCCTAGTTCTCCAGGGGAAGGTGCCTTCCTTATGCCAGGGCTGGACCCAGGGGAATTCTCTTTCCAAGAAGCCCTGGAAAAGAATCCAAAGCCTTCTGGGTGATGCCGGGCATTTCAGGGTGTTCTGAGGCAGCCCCCGCTCAGCTCCCCAATTCAGTTTCTGATCTTGACCTTTAATAGCAGAAAGTACAGTTTCCCTCAGCGCTTTGGCACTCCCTTGGAGGACACTCAGTATGGATAGTGCCCCTGAATGTGGACAAGCTTGCCCAGCCTCTATGGCCTATTTCCTGAGAGTCAAGTCTCACCGCATCTTCTATTTCCAGACATCGCAATGGGCCTTCATACTCGCCACACTGGGCTTCTGAGTGGGCTGGCTGTGCTCTCTCTGCTTGTAATCATTCTACCTTCAGTGATTTTGTTCCTTTTGCACAAAAGAGGACAAGGTAGGATTTTCTCAGAAGTTAAAATGTGGAAATGCACCTTCCTTCTTCCTTCTTCCTGGGACTGAAGTCATTTATCCAAGATGGGGTGGAAATGTCCTTTGTTCCAGGGAATTAGCCTTCCTAAAATCCCCAGCTCCCCACTTTACCATCTCCCAGAAAGATGGTCCCAAGGACTATATAACATTACCCTGAATGGTCTTCAAAATATGTTACTGGGGTCACCAAGATGGGGTGGGCCCAGAACTTGGGTTCGAGTTTAGCACTGCCATTAACAAGCTGTGCTTCATAGGATACATGTCTTTACCTCTCTGACTCAGTGTTCTCACATGTGAAATGAGGTTTGGACTAGGTATCCAAGGTCACTTCCAATTCCATCAAAACTGTGACCTTTGAAATGTCATTGAGGGACATGTACTAATTTTATATTCCATGGTTGTCACTAGATCCCTTTGGGTCCCTCTGGATCATTCTGTAATTGTAACCATTCTCAATTCAGAAAACCTGATCTTGGGCCCTAGGGGATCATTGTACCCTCCTATTGCTCCTAACTCCGTGTCCACCCAAAATCTTGCTTTCCCACCGATCATAATAACAAGCCTGTATGTAGCGAGGCTCTACATCTGATTCCATGTTCCTGACTCTCCTTTGTGTCTGATTCCTCAGGTTCCTACTTGAAGACCTTCAATAAGAACCCTGGTAAGTTCTCAGCCACGAGTTTCCCTGGATGATGGAAGAGATGCATTCATGGCAGAGTGGTTAAGCCTAAGCTTGTACTTTGCAGGCAGTCTGGGGTGAAGGTGCCAGCTTGACCATTTATCAACTACCAGTTATTTTATCACTGTCTCAGTTTTCTCAGTTGTAAAATATGCATAAAAATAGGATGTGCTGCAGATACTTATTAAACAGATTTAATGAATTACACATATAAAATACTTGGCCAGTGCCTGGTACCTCGTAAGTACTCAGTTAGTGTTAGATACTGTACTTACAATCGACCAACCTGGGCTTGGTACAGAAGGAGGCATTCTGGGGGAAAAGAGTTTGTGACACGAACTGTAACTCAAATGGCCTCATGATGGGGAGAAATCACACAACCTGCTCAGGCCATAGGTGATGTTCAGGGCTCCTCAAAGAGGCATCTGCCTCCAATCCCTCACAGCCTCATGGGAAGGAATAAGGGCTATTTTTTCATCTGCAAATGAGATAAGAGAGAGCACTGGGTCCGGCTCACTCACCAGGTCTGAGGCAGGAGCTGGGACAGGACTAAACTCTGAAACACTGGATCCCTGTAATATCGCTCAGCTCAGACTTGTTGTCTGCGGTTATGTTGGTGCCCTGGAATATGAAGGCCCCGAATTCTGGCTATCTCTTTTCAACTTGACCCTCAAATGTTCCATGTTAGGAGCAAAGAAAAGCAGTACACTGGGAGGAATGCCCATGAATTCTTAAAAGTAGGGACTTATCTCTCTTGTCTGCTGCTCCATGACCTCATACGTAGCTTGGCATGTGGAGAGAGCTTAACAAATCTTTGACTCTGTGAATCAGTCAAGTAACAAATATTTGTGGAGCATCTACTACAGGTCTAACATTGAGGTGGTAAAAGAAAGGTATGCACCAGAAGAGGCCAACACAGTGTATAACTAGAGAGAATCATTCTAGTCGAAAAATTAAGACCCTCAAGTGAAAAGAAAACTAGCCATGCAAGACAGTGGATGCTAAGTGCCAGAGACACAAAGTAAGACCCTGGGTGGAAAAGCTACTTTCATTGCCCACACAGGGATTGGGGAGAATCTCTTTATCTTAATGTGGACTTTGGAACAGAAAAGAATTCCCACTGAGCTCTGGGCGAAACCTGAGCCAGGTGTCTCCCATACCACATGCCATCCCTAGAAAAGGGAAAGACAGTCAAGGGTCCAAGCATCCATCTCAAGAGGATGGGAGTCATTTAACCTATTGGGGTTTTATTTCTTCATCTGAAAAAGAGAACATTAAAATAGATCACCTCGAAAAATTCATCCACATTTCACATACTGTGGTTCTATGTTTGTTTGTGACACAGATGCTGCCTCAAAAAAAACAATATACACATACATCACAGTTCCAAGAGACACCCAGACTGCAGAGCCCAGGATCTATGATGAAATCCCCCAGTCCAAGGTGAGGTGATGCTACTCATGGGTCTCCAACACACCACCCACCCCCCCAAGACAGGGAGTCATGGGCAGCAGCCACAGCCAAGAGCCAGGCAGGGTCCAACCAGGAAATACCAGGTCAGGGAAACGATGCCATGAGTCTTTCTATGAGGACAAGAATGTGACCAAGTGTCACCCCATGACAGCCTCCTGGGGTTGAAGCCTCATGCTTCCACATGAGGGCCTGGCTCCAGGTTAGATGAGAGTCATGACTAAGAGCAAAGCACCTTCTATAGGGGACCCACAACAGGGGAGTTCCTGATGTGAGGTGAGAGCTGTTATGTGGCCACTGACAGGTGAACAAGTTGCTAAGGGGGTTTCAAGGGCACAGAACTGAGAGAGGTCCCCTTGAACTTGACTTCTTGGTCTGGCTGCAGCAACAGCTTGCTTTCCTCAGGCTGATTCACTCTGTCCCACAGCCTCCCCTCTCGCCTGCCTTTTACCTGCCTGTCCCTCCCTCACCTCCACCCTGAACCAGGCTTCTACATGGTATTGCCTTTCTCTGTGCCCCCACCAGCCTGCTCTCCTAAAGTCTCCAAGGAGTGAAAGGGAAACTGAGTTCTGCCTGGTCAATCCAGCCTTGTGCTTGGACTGATAGGTCAGCTGGGTCCATAGAGCCCATGGAAAGCTAAAATTCTGACTAAGCAAGACTCAGTCTGACCCCTCCTCTTGGCTCCTGAAGATTTTGCCCAATGGCTGCCAACTGTCCCATGCTCACCCCCTCCTGAACCTGATCTTCTCCAAAGCCGGATGGAACCAGAGCTGAAGCTGGAGAGGAGGCCACCTAGTGAAAGTGCAACCAGGGAGGGCTGATGGGCAGAAGCAGAAGTAAGAAGGGGGACTCATAAGATTTTGCCTGGGCTCCCTCACTGAGGGAAGATGGGTGTTTTACAGGTGCTCCCCACCAAGGAGGAGCCAGTGAACATGATTTATTCCATAGTGCAGTACTCTGATAAGGTAAAGACTTTCTGATTTTTATCCCTGTTGTCCTGTCTATTCCAACCTTTCTGTTGTATCTTGTCCATCCAACCAGGAGTCAGCTGGTTCCCTTGGGACTCTATGCTTCTCAGGATTAATTTCTGAGGCCCTTGGTCTCATTCCACACATGCACACAGCCCTACTCCCCAGGTCCATGACCATCCACAAGCTGGCTTCCATGATGCTGATCCCACACTTTATATGCAGAGGCCCCTAGGCCTCTGAACTACAGTGTGGAAACTCCAACCTCTGTAACATCCAAGGCCATTGCTAGCTCACAGTGTGGAAATTAGAAAGCAAGTGTCCCCCACTTTCCCCCTACCCTGGACAGACACAGGCCCACACCAAGTGCACAGTAGAACACAGGTGCAAGTAGAACACAGGCTGAACCCCAGTTCCCATTTGCTCCCTTAGCAGACCCTCACAGTGTGCAACATGCCCAACCATTTGTAGAGCTCTAGTGACACTCACATTCCCTGTGCCTCAATGTCCTTCTCTCAATTATGCAAAGAGAGAAGGTAAGTCCTGATCTTTGACAGGTCTTTCAGTTTGGGGAATCTGGTGAGGGGTTGATACTGTCTGAGGATCCTCATTTCTGCTACAGTAAGGACAGCTCTGGGGTATCTGGGTGAATCAAATATTTTGGAAGTGTTTCTGTTTAATAGCTGAGCTAATAGGTAGGAAGCTTATCGTGAAAGATAAATTTGAACCCGAAAGTCTCGGGGGAAAGGGATAATAATGATAACAAATGAAGAGTGGGAAGAAATATCAGGATACCAAAATGGAATGCAAGTGAATCCATGAATAAGAATTAAGAGCTGATTCTATGAGGCATCTATGAGTTGGCCAAGTAGGAAGGTCGTAAGGGAACTCAATGCACAGGTTAGTTTGAATGTAAAGATCAGCCAAGTGTCCTGGAGAACAAGATAAAAGGACCTTGACTTCCTCAGTGATCAGGAGATGAAAGGAGGGAGAAGGAAAAGAAGGAGGTGAGTGAGGAAAGAGGAGGAGGAGGGAAAAGGAAGGAGAAGCAGGAAGTGGGAAGCAAGGTGTCCGCACGTTTGAACCAGGATTGGAAGGAGAGAGGGAGGAAACAGAGAAGAAAATACAACTGGAAAAGACTAGATTTGAGGGATTAATCAGGGACTCTTGGATTGAGACATCTCAAAGTAAACCCTCTAGACAAGTTGGATGACAATTATTAATTTGGTTAATATGTAATTTAAAACCTAGGACTCTGCGAGCCAATGGGAGGGTTGTCTGCAGTATTCTAAGTAACTAAAGCATATGACACCAGTGGAGGTGACTCACCAGTACATATAGACCAAGGTGCAGTTACTGGGGTACAGAAGGAATGAAGGCTGAACTAGGAACATGGAATGTGGGTAACTTGAGCCTGGATATCGCCTCAAGCCTATAATCAAAATCAATGCAAATATTCACATTCTCTACTGCTGCTTTTTTCTAAGCTAAGAAGTTGATTACCCAAGGGCTTCCAAATTGGGTGGCTGGAACAGAGGTGAGGGACTCAGCAAAGGGCAAGGCCCTGCTTCCCCAGTTTACCCCAGAACCAGGGAACTCTAAGGCATCTGTCTGTGCCATTTGCATGACTCTTGAGGGCTCCTTGTGGGACTGGAATTCCCTACCAGCACCTTTCAGTCAACATGTCCTCCTTCTCCCTTTTGTGCAGATGGGGAAAACCAACACTCAGGACAGCAAACCTCCTGGGACTTCAAGCTATGAAATCGTGATCTAGGCTCCCAGATGGAATTCTCCCCATGGAAACTGAGCTACAACCATACCTACTGGCAGATGCTCCAGACCTAGACTTGCTCTTCCCAGATCTTACCTGGAGATTGCAAATCACCAGATCCCAACACGTAAGCAAAGAAGCAAACACTCTGTTGCTGGGCATAGCTCTTGCCTAGATAAGCAAATGGATGCATGCCCTTCCTGACATCGCTCCCTTCCTGATGGATGACAAGGCAGGTCCTTTGGTACAGTGCTTCCCACCCTTCTTCACATCGCAGCACATGGAGAAAATATTTTTATGGTCTAAAGGGATAAACAGTCAAGATTGCTCATGGCTGGAGGCTGTGTATGACCAGAGGTGATGACTCTTCCCAGCAACCCCATATGTGAAGGATCCACATTTTGCACACCTGTAATCTGCCATGACACACCACTTAGGAGCCTCTGCTCACACTCAATATATGGGAGGAGCCCTGGTGCATGGCTTCCCCAAGTCCACACAGCACCTTGGGCAGATTAGCCCCTCACCTGAGTACATGGCTTGGCATGTAGAGTGGGGACTGCATGTCAGCCTCTGTTTGTCCCTTTGCCTGGGAAACTTTGTTCAGGGTACACCTGGCTGGACCAGCCCAACCCTATATGACTGTGTGGCATGGGAAGCCATCAGAGTTGTGGCTCTCAGCTGTGCAGACACAGTCTCCCAATAGAGTGTTGGAAAATGCTCTTTCTGTAGGAACTAGACTGCTGGGGTATTTTTCTTCAGACTCCACTTCAGAAACCTCATAATATATTTTTTTCTGGCCACATTTTCCTTCTATATCACTCTGTGATTGTTAATTTTATGTGTCAACTTGATTGGACCATGGGGTGCCCAGATATCTGGTTAAACATTATTCAAGCTGTGAGTGTGAGGGATGAGATAAACATTTGAATTGGTAGACTGAGTAAAGCAGATTAATCTTCCCCTCCTGTGTGGGTGGGCATCACCAAATCCATTGAAAACCTGAATAGAACAAAAAGGCAGAGTAAGGGAAAATCCATTCTCTCTCTCTGCCTGTCTTTGAAATGGGACATCAGTCTTCTCCTGCCTTAGGACTTGCACATGGACTGGAACGTCCACGATCAGCTGTCCTGGTTCTCAGGCCTTCGGACTCAGACCAGAACTAAACCATCACCTCTCCAGTTTGCTGATTACAGATCTTGAAATTTTTCAATCTCCATAACCACATGAGTCAATTCCTTTATAGCTATTTCCTGTTGGTTCTGTTTCTCTGCAGAACCAGGCTAATACACACTCCAAACAGCCTCATCAAGAAGAAGAAGCCATATCCAGTAACCCCATTCTCTAAAAGGAATTGCTCAGCTATGCTTCTGGCACTTTAGGGGAACCCAACCATCAAAACAATAGACCTTGAAGGAAGCAGTCATTCTCTAGGGGGAACTTGGTAGATGACAGTATAGATGATGAAATTGGGTTCACCTCAGTTCCTAAGGCTCAGCCCAGAAAGCCGTGGAGTTCAAGCTGATGTTAATGGCCCTCCCCCTTCCCCTGACAGCACTGCGGAGGAATCACCTATGGCTGAGCAGAACATTGAAGTAAGCATTTGAAAAATTGTTTCCCTTATGTGTTAGCAAACATAACCAGCTAAATTCTAAACCCCCATGAACAATCCCAGGCTGGATAGCAGAAATAAACTGCATTTAGGCAGAATGAAGTTGTTAGTCCCCATTAATGGGTCCATAGAACCACCTAGTCCTGACTCTCATTAGCACTGTGTTGGGGGTTGCAAGGTCTCCAAAGTGTAAGATGAGCATGATGTCTGCCCTGGTCTAACTACAGCACAAACACTACAGTTAAATTCTGAACTACATGCTACAGGGAGTGGCATGAGCTAGCACAGTCAGAAAAGATCTTATGGAGGAAGTGCAGCTGAAGCTGGACCTCAAAGGATGGATGGGATTTGGCAGAGAATGAAGAAGACAGAAGACATCCAAGTGAGGAAGGCATGAAAGAAAGAAAAGGACTGGATCTGTGTCATGTATTTGGGGGTACCTCCCCAGATATACCACGCATGTTCACAGTCCCTTGCCTGTGTGTGGCACAGTGCTCAGATGGAATGTATGCCCCCATCCCCTGTCCATTTACACATCCTTCAATACCCAGCTCAAATGTCACCTCGTCTATGAAGCTTTCCCTGATATCACTAGTCAAATTAACTATGGTTCTTTTTGCACTCCTTCCCCCACCCCTTTGGTCTTTCTGTCATTAAAACTCATTTCATTCTACCTTACAGTATAGATTATTATTTGTTTCCCTCTATATTGTCCATTACTTAAAGGCAAGGCCCGTGACTTCATGATCATGAAGAGGTGATCATGAGAGGTAATAGCTTTATTCATCTCTGCATCTACCGCCAACCAGCATGATGCCTTGTACCTTGTTTGTGAGCTATAAATGCTGTTGAATAGAATTGAAAGTGACCAGCCAGCTTGCAAAGAAGATACATATTGGAAATACTGATGGATAGGAGCCAATAAGCACAGTGGAATCAAATCGTGGCAAGCATTACATATCAAGAGGCAGATATCAGAGGCTATTCCTAGTATAAGGACACTTTGGAGGGAGAAGATTTTCAGAGTTAGACAGACCAGCTAAGACATCAAGTGATGCAATGAACCAGGTGTGAAGAGGTGAAAGGCAGTCACCCTAGGGAAGGGTATGAAGGAAGAAATAAAAAGATGTGGCCCTAAAGGATGAAGAAGTTCCAAAGTCACACTGAACAGGCTGTTTCTTCTAAAATAAAAGTACTCCTTTATGTGAATTGAGGGATTGCTCCTGAATATCTTCATTCTGTAACTGCTGCCCCTGCCTCTCTCTGGTGTGCTTACTCAGTCACATTCTTAGTATCCTAACACCCCAGTGGAAAGGTGGGGTGGGAGAGAAAGAAAAGAAAGAAAGAAAGAGAGAGAGAGAGAACGGAAGAAAGAAAGAAAGAAAGAAAGGAAGGAAGGGGGAAGGAAGAGGGAGAAAGGAAAGAAGAAAGGAAAGAACCAGAGATAAGTGTTCCTTAAGTCTTCCAGGAGAACGAACCTGGGATGGAACCAGTGCACAGGAATTCTTCAAGTGGGCTTTGGGACTCAGGACCACCGTGTTTGATTCTTTCCTATGAATCTTCCGATTTATGAAGACATAAGCTACTCACCCCATTCCTAAGGGCTCAGTTCTCAGATAATCCTTCTGTAAAATGAATGTGATCTTATTTTCCCCTTCACATATTTCCATACAAACTAGATTATGAACAACAGGTCTATAAAATCAAAGTATTCTTTCAATGGAAGAGGATCTTGTATCAGACAAAGATGTGCTAGTTTAAAAATGTGCATTGAGGGCTTCCCTGGTGGCGCAGTGGTTGAGAATCTGCCTGCCAATGCAGGGGACACGGGTTCGAGCCCTGGTCTGGGAAAATCCCATATGCCGCAGAGCAACTAGGCCTGTGAGCCACAACTACTGAGCCTGCGCGTCTGGAGCTTGTGCTCCGCAACAAGAGAGGCCGCGACAGTGAGAGGCCCGCGCACCACGATGAAGAGTGGTCCCCGCTTGCTGCAACTAGAGAAAGCCCTTGCACAGAAACGAAGACCCAACACAGCCAAAAATAAATATAAATAAATAAATAAATAAATAAATAATTTTTAAAAAATGTGCATTGAAATTGAAATTGAAATCTGAGGGGCAGGGCCCTCTAGTGGAAAGTACCGGTAAGACAGGACACTCCCTCGCAAGTCAGCGTGAGCTTTAACAGGGAACTGAGAGAATAAGAAGTTGCAGTTAATGCCTCTCAGAAAAAGAAAGTGAAGCTGATTTAAAATTAGATTTTTTTAAAGCTATAGAACATTATGAACTGCACAGCCCACAAGAGAAGAGCTGGACTGGGCCACCTATGGAAAGTGGGCATAGGAAGGAGCCTGGCTGGTCCAGGCTATGTAAACAGAGAGCACTTCTCATGGTTACTCCTGGAGAAAAGAAATGACCGGGCTATATTCTCTTCAAGATCCATTACTTTCCTTCTATTTGAATTTTCCCTGAATTTCCCTTGATTTGTAAAATTTTCTCGCCTGTAATTAGTGACAGTCCCTATTGGCTGTAAAATGAAGCTTAAGGACACAATAGGAAAAAGTGTAATGAGTGGTCGCAAATGTGGACTCTGATGCTAGAGTACCTGGGTCTAAATCCTGGTTTCTTAGATATGTGACCTTGGGCAAGTTATTTTAACCTCTCTGTGCCTCAGTTTTCCCATCTGTAAAATAGGAATAATACTGGCTCCTACCTTGTAGGGTTGATGTGGGATTAAATGAGGTGTTCCATGCCTGCACACAGTAAAGCCCTGGATCATTATATTAGCTGTTCTTATAGGCCTGAAACCGTCATAAGATGCTAAACCAAAATTATGAAATAAGGTTCTTGCAACAGAAATGTATCTGATATTGTGCTAAACTAACATGGTATATCAAACTTTTAACTCTCAATGCTCAACTCAATATCTGCTCCTATTATTTCACTTATTACACTACATCCTAGTTACCTGATAACATACCTGTCTCCTCAACTAGTGAGAGCACAGGGGCTATGTCTGAATAATAGTGATGAAATAAAGAGCTATTTGAGGGCAGGGAGCCTGTAATAGTTATTTGAGGGCTTACTTTGTACACCAACTGCTACACTAGATGCTGTAAAATAGAAATTAACTCTTCTAGTTTACATTAAGGCTGAGGGAGTAAATACCTTAGCAAAGCCAGTAAGCTTGGGAAGACAGGATTTGAACTCAGGACTTCTTGTCATCAAGGGCTAAGTACTTGCACTCTACCATGCTGCCTCCCTTTACCTGCTCTGGATTCCCAACACATGGCACTTTGCTTCAAGTATAGCACACACCTGGCACCTTGCTTGACACATAATAGGTGGCCCACAAATATTTATTGAATGAATATGTACATATAATAATATTTTAAAGACAATAACTGCAGCTCCAAGTCAACATGTTCATATATTAATTCCATTGTTCTCTGGATAACCACCCAACTTTCCTTTTGGAAACAGCCATTAACGAAGCTTGGATAGAAGCCCTCTCTGCATTTTGGACAGAGCTAGTTTCCTAGCAAACAAGGAATCCAGGTCTTAAGCATTTCTGATGAGTTGTTACAAAATGGGAAAAACACAGTGTAAATTTCCACTATTGATACCACAAGAAAAACAGGAACAGAAGAGGTAAGAACTGGGGAGTTGTGCTATACTATTTCATGGTTAAGAAACAGCTACGCACCTTGAGATTTTAATGATCCTCCATCCAAGTGTGAGGAGCCCTTGATGGTTTTTCATATTAAAGTGTTAATACATTTTGACAAAGGCCCATTAGTAAAAGTCCTGAAGTTCTGATTTGAGGAAGCAAAGTAATGACTAGTACATTCTCTAGAGGCTTGTAGACTTTGAGAAATTTATTTAGAGAATGCATAAGAGAACTATCCTCTCTTTGGATGATAATTATTATGATCGCTCTTGCTGGCTGATTGCCCAGGCAGTTTTGAATAACCCTACACAAGCCTCTGGGTTTAGCTGCATCAACTCTGGGACCTGAAAGTGGCCATATCTTTGCAAGTGGGAAATAGAGATTTTTTTCTTATGAGGTCTTATCATAGGCGAATAATTACATAAATTATCTGTCAGGGAATTTTTAAAAATACACATAATCTCAATCACTAATTTATAATCTATATTTCCAACTGCTTATGGGTCATTTCTGCATGGATGTCAGAAGTCACCTTAAATTCAGTGTGCCCAAAATTGAACTTACAGGTCTTTCCTTGACCTCCCCAACTTGCTTTCTGTCTGTTTCCACTGTGCTAGTTAATGGCCCACCAAATCATAATAGCTGACACTTACTGAGTGCTTACTATGTACCATTCCCGCCCTGATGTTTTATATGTATTCACCCATTTAAAGCCCATAAAAAACATTAAAACTTATCTACCCCCAAAGTAGATGCAATCATCCTCCATTTTACAAGTTAAGAAATTGAGTCACAGAAAGGCTAAGTAACTCAGACAAACAAATATTTAAACCAGGAATCAATTCCTAGTCTTCCAACTCCAGGGGCTGTGTCCTGAACTGCTATTCTTCACTGCTTCACCAATCAGCAGCTACCCAAAGCAGAGAAATCTTTTATCCTCGAGTCTTCTTTCTTTCTTCCCATCACCTCACCTCCCCCCTATATCTAATCAGCTATTTGGTCCTGTCAATTCCAACTCCTCTATATGGCTCCTCTCAACCATGTCTCCTCAATCTGTCTAATTCTCAAACACACCCTCCCTCTCTATCCCAGTCTCTCAGTTCATTCCTTTATCATTTATTACCTGAGCTGCTATCACATAAAGAGCAATCTTTCTAAAACATGGAAGTTATCACTTCATTTTCCTGTGGGACCAGACTCCTTAGCAATCTGACCCATCAGATTTTCCAGGCCCCTCACCTGCCTCTTCTCTAGGCTCCAGCCACATAGAAATATCGTGAGTCCATGAACACACCAAATCCTTTTCCACTCCCATGCTTTTGCCCACGCTGCATCCCCCACCTGAAATGCCTTTCTCTCCATTCCATCTATGGCTCTTTCATATTTCAAGGATCAGACCAAGTATCCCCTCTTTGTGTAGCCTTCCAAAACCTCCCACTCAAAGCTAAATATATAGCTCCCTATTTACACTCCTACAGCATTTAGTACATAAGTGCATAATAGTAGCATTTATCATATTCTTTTATAATTATATAGCTGTGGCATTTTCTTAACTGTCTCCCCAGCTGGTCAATAAGTTGTTTTGGCTCAGAAGACTTTCTCCTCTTCTTTGTGTCCACAGTACCTAATAAACCTTGGATCCTCAAAAACTTGGATTAATTAATACAAGCATGAAGATTATGCTCACTAGTAGCAAATGCTGCTAAACCTATTTCAGAAGCTAGGTGCCATGTTTGTAACAGGGTATTTTATCCTTTCTACATGTTATCTTTTATTTCATGCATTTGTAAATTTCCATTAATAAAGTATTGTCCACACCTTGTAAGTAGCTAAGAAATGAGACTACAAGCTCCATTTCAGCAAGTAAACCCAAAAATATTTGATGATGCATCTATTCTGTTTGTGTCTTACTTTGCTTTTTCAAGAAAAGAAGAGATAAAATAAGTAGCTGAAACATCAAAGACTATCAACAATATGATAAAGGCTCTGAGCAGCTGAGAACTCAGACACTGAATAGACACAAAGTTACCATGGATTGAGTAGTCAGACAGAGAATGGGGAAAAGGAAGTCTGTTGTGAGAGAGATGACCAGGATCCTGAGAGAAGATGGAAAACCTAGAGATAGGGAGGACCAGGACCAGAAACAAGAAACCACAGCACAGCAGAGGCATATGGCTAGAGGTAGAGCAGGGAGTTCTGCCTTGATCATCCTAGAAACAGAGAAATTGGGCACTTAAATAATATGTTTTGGGGTCCATTTCCCTCCAGTACAAGAGCTTCGTCTTATTCATCTTTTCATTAAGAGCGCTCATCACAGAAGCCAATGCCTAGGAGAGCTTAATAAATATTTGCTGATTCACTTTGTTATAAAGCAGAAGCTAGCACACCATTGTAGAGCAATTATACTCCAATAAAGATGTAAATAAATAAATAAATAAATAAATAAATAAATATTTGTTGAACTGAACTCGGATTGGGACCCAGACATCAAGAGTAGAATAGAAGTCCTGGAAACCACTTTGAGTCTGTTTCTAGGGAATTTGAGAGTAAGATTGCATGGATCACCCACAGTGCCACTTGGAGAAAAGGGATAAAAGGACTAGGTTTTTCAGTGACGAGACTTGTGTGTGGTTCCCTCAGAACTATGGGTGCAGGGCCTCAGGATGTTTTGTAAAACTTTGAAGAAATGACTTGCTAAGAGGTGGTATGTGAGATAGCAAACAGTACCTTCTAGATCTGAAACCACTTCCTTTACTCTCTACTTATCAAAGAAACTTCAGATCCTCTGCTCTGAGCAACTCTTTGCAAATACGCTTGGGCTCCCAGCTCCCACAGTTACATCTCTTCATCCGTTTCTTGTTGGGCTGAAATGGAACCACTACCCAGAAGAATTTCAGAGCCACCTGTGTAGCAACTTTATAAACAGATACAGATAATCTTGAGAAGATTTTTTTAAATTTTTGGTGGTGTTTTTCTAGTGCCCTCTGAGGTTCTGGCACATTTCATTTAATTTAATCTACACATTAGCCTTAGGACTCTCCCTCCGTCTGAAATGTTTTACCACCCACTCTGTACCTTCACTACCTCTAATACACACTTCACTTAGTTAATGCCCAGTCATCCCTCAGGGCTCAGCTCAAATGTCCCTTCCTGAGGGAAGTCTTCCCGTTCTTCAAACCATGTCTGATGCCCATTTTTACTCTCATTATACTAGATCTCTTTCCACCACAGCAGTTTTCAAATTTTATCTTTAAATATTTCTCCTTGTGATTATCTGATCAATGTCTCTCTTTCCCCACTAGACTGTGAGCTCCATCAGGGCACAGATCACATCTGATTTTGCTCATCATTTGTATCCACAATGTCTGATCCTGTGCAAGTTGCAGAGGAAGTCCTCAATGTATAATATTTTGATTAACTAGTGAAGATGCAACAGTTTGTACAGCCTTTAACTGTCTTACCTTACCTGGAATGAGTAATTCTTTGGCACATGTCTCAATGACAAAGCTATTTATTCCAAAGTATATTCCCTTAATAAGTTTCCAACCTTCAGATGGAAATGCAATAGACAAATACTGGCTTTACTTCCTGTGTAGAAAACATAGTTAAGAATTAGAAAACACAGAAAAGAGTTAACATTAACAATGTGGGCCTAAGACTGCTATCCTTTGAAAGGTGTGCTTACAAGGTTGGCCCTTGGCTGGTGTCTGGGAACTTGGATTTGGGGAAAGTTCTACCATTCCCTGATAAGAGGGAGTCACTGAACTTAAACTGTTTATACAAACAATTTGCTTTGTGCGGAACACCTGCTTTCCTTCTGGGATTCTGAAATTTTGTACATGCTAGGTAGATAGCGCCTGCATGACTACTGATAAAAACCCTGGAATCCTAGGTTCAGACAAACTTCTCTAGTAGAAAATATTTCACACTTGTTGTCATCACATGTCACTAGAGGAATTAAGCATATCCTGTGTGACTCCACTGGGAGAAGCCTCTTGGAAGCTTGTACCTTGATTTCTCCTGGACACCACTCTATATACCATCTCCTTTTACTGATTTTGCTTTGTATTTATTCACTGTAATAACTCACAGCCATGCGTATAACTATATGCTGAATCCTATAAGTCCTCGTAGTGAACCATTGAACGTGGAAGTGGTCTTGAAAATCCCTGACATACCTCCTTGAATGTTTTTATAATCCATCCAATTTTTCTTCTTTCATCCAGCAGTAGCTACAGCAGTCAAGCCACTATCATCTCTTACCTGGACAACAGCACTTTACCTCCTGAAGTCACACTTGCCCTGGTCCAATCCATTCTCTACACCACAGCCAGAGTGATCTTTCCAAAACACAAACATAACGCCATCTTGTGGCAGGGATAACAAATGGATTGCTCTGGTATATAGATTTACATCCATAATAGTTCATAAGTTGAAAGATTATAACTAGAAGAACTTCTTTAACCAGAGATAAAATGGAAAATATGCTCAGTTATCTAATTCCTCAAGCGGCACCAAGCCTAGACCGTCTTATGAGCTAGCTCCACCACCTTCAATGAAAGGATAATTTCTATGTAATTTTAACTGTTCCAAAGTGTAAAAAATAGTGGAAAATTTCAAAATTCATTGAGCACTATTAATATAGCACTGATTCCAAACTAGATGAGGATGATTCCCAAAATAGAAAAATATAGACCAGGGATCAGCAAACTACATCCTGTGGACAAATCCAGTCTTCCAAGTGTTTTTATATAGGTCGTGGGTTAAGAATAGTTTTTACCATTTTTAAAAGTTGGAAAAACTCAAAAGAAGAATAATATTTGGTGACATGCAAAAATTATATGAAATTCAAATTTCAGTGTTAATAAATAAAATTTTGCTGGAACACTCCCAATACTCACTTATTTACATGTTGACTGGGGCTGCTTTCATGCTACAACAGCAAAGTTGAATAGTTGCAGTGGAGACTGTACAGCCCCCAAAGTCTAAAAATATTCACTATCTTGACCTTTACGGAAAAAAATTTGTGAATTCCTGATATTGATCAGTCTCACTTATTAATATAAATGTTGAAAATCTTAATTCAAATTTTAGTAAATTGAACCAAGCAAGGAATTAAAAGGAAAAAATTGCAATCAAGTAGGGGTTCTCTCCAGAATGCAGAAATGATTTATCTTTAAGAAATCTTTTTTTTTTTTTAATTAATTAATTAATTTATTTATTTATGGCTGTGTTGGGTCTTCGTTTCTGTGCGAGGGCTTTCTCTAGTTGCGGCAAGCGGGGGCCACTCCTCATCGCGGTGCGCGGGCCTCTCACTATCGCGGCCTCTCTTGTTGCGGAGCACAGGCTCCAGACGCGCAGGCTCAGTAGTTGTGGCTCACGGGCCCAGTTGCTCCGCGGCATGTGGGATCCCCCCAGACCAGGGCTCGAACCCGTGTCCCCTGCACTGGCAGGCAGGCTCTCAACCACTGCGCCACCAGGGAAGCTCAAGAAATCTTTTTAAAAAAATTTTTTATTGAAGTATAGTTGATTTACAATGTTGTGCCAATCTCTGCTATACAGCAAAGTGACTCAGTTATACTCATATAGACATTCTTTTTTTATATTCCTTTCCATTATGGTTTATCATAGGATATTGAATATAGTTCCCTGTGCTATATATTAGGACCTTGTTGTTTATCCATCTTAAATGTAACGGTTTTCATCTACCAACCCCAAACTCCCAGTCCATCTCTCTCCCTCCCCACTCCCCCTTGGCAACCACAAGTCTGTTCTCTATGGCTATGAGTCTGTTTCTGTTTTGTAGATAGGTTCATTTGTGCCATATTTTAGATTCCACATATAAGTGATATCATATGGTGTTTGTCTTTCTCTTTCTGACTTACTTCACTTAGTATAATAAGATCTAGATGCATCCATGTTGCTGTAAATGGCATTATTTTGTTCTTTTTTAGGGCTGAGTAGAATTCCATTGTATATATGTACCACATCTTCTTTATCCATTCATCTGTCGATGGACATTTAGGCTGTCTCCATGTTTTGGCTATTGTGAATAGTGCTGCTATGAACATAGGGGTGCATGTATCTTTTTGAATTATAGTTTTGTCCAGGTATATGCCCAGGAGTGGGATTGCTGGATCATTTGATAATTCTATTTTTAGTTTTCTGAGGAACCTCCATAATGTTTTCCATAGTGACTGTACCAACTTACATTCCCACCAACAGTGTAGGTGGGTTCCCTTTTCTCCACACCTTCTCTAGCATTTGTTATTTGTAGACTTTTTAATGACAGCCATTCTGACTGGTGTGAGGTGGTACCTCACTGTAGTTTTGATTTGCATTTCTTTAATAATTAGTGATGTTGAGCATCTTTTCATGTGCCTACTGGCCATCTGTGTGTCTTCTTTGGAGAAATGTCTATTAAGGTCTTCTGTCCATTTTTCGATTGGGTTGTTTGTTTTTTTGTTGTTGAGTTGTATGAGCTGTTTGTATATTTTGGAGATTATGCTCTTGTCCATGGTATCATTTGCAAATATTTTCTCCCATCTACTCCGTAGGTTGACTTTTGTTTTTTGTTTGGTTTTTTGTTTGTTTTTATGGTCTGCTGTGCAAAAGCTTGTAAGTTTGGTTGGGTCCTATTTGTTTATTTTTACTTTTATTTCTACTGCCTTGGGAGACTGGCCTAAGAAAACATTGGTACAAGTTGTGTCAGAGAATGTTTTTTGCCTATGCTTTTTCTAGGAGTTTTATGGTGTTATGTCTTATGTTTAAGTCTTTAAGCCATTTGAGTTTATTTTTGTGCATGGTGTGAAGGTGTGTTCTAACTTCATTGATTTACATGAAGCTGTCCAACTTTCCCAGCACCACTTGCTGAAGAAACTGTCTTTTCCCCATTTTATATTCTTGCCTCCTTTGTTGAAGATTAATTGACTGTAGGTGTGTGGGTTTATTTCTGGGCTCTCTGCTCTGTTCCATTGATCCATATGCCTGTTTTTGTACCAATATCACACTGTTTTGATTACTGTAGCTTTGCAGTATTGTCTGAAGTCTGGGAGAGTTATGCCTCCTGCTTTGTTTTTTTTTCCTCAGGATTGCTCTGTTAATTCTCGGTCTTTTATGGTTCCATATAAATTTTTGGATTATTTGTTCTAGTTCTATGAAAAAATGTCATGGGTAATTTGATAGGGATCACATTAAATCTGTAGATTGCTTTGGGTAGTATTGCCATTTTAACAATATTAATTCTTCCAATCCAAGAGCATGGGATATCTTTCCATTTCTTTGAGTCCTCTTTTATTTCCTTTATTAATGTTTTAGAGTACTCAGCATATAAATATTTCACCTCCTTGGTCAGGTTTACTCCAGGTATTTATCTTTCTTTGGTGCAATTTTAAAAAGTATCTTTTTTGCATTCCCTTTCTAATATTTCATTGTTAGTGTAAAGGAATGCAACTGATTTCTGAATGTTAATCTTCTACCCTCCTACTTTGCTGAATTCATTTATTAGATCTAGTAGTTTTTGCGTGGAGTCCCTAGGTTTTCTATATATAATATCATGTCATTTGTATATAGTGACAATTTTACCTCTTCCCTTCCAATTTGGATAACTTTTCTTTTCCAGTCTGATTGCTGTGACTGGGATTTCCAATACTATGTTGAAGAGAAGTGGTGAGAGTGGGCATCCTTGTCTTGTTCCAGATTTTAGCAGGAAGGCTTTCAACTTCTCACCATTGAGTATTATATTGGCTGTGGGTTTGTCATAAATGGCTTTTATTATCTTGAGATATGTTCCCTATATTCCCACTTTGGTAAGAGTTTTTGTTCATGAATTGATGTTGAATTTTGTCAAATGCTTTTTCTGCATCTATTGAGATGATCATGTGGCTTTTGACTTTTATCTTGTTAATGTGGTGTATTACATTGATTGATTGATTTGCATATGTTGAACCATCCTTGTGAACCTGGGATGAATCCCACTTGGTCGTGGTATATGACCATTTTTATGTGTTGCTGGATTCGGTTTGCTAACATTTTGTTGAGAATTTTTACATCTATATTCATCAAAGATACTGACCTGTAATTTTCTTTTTCGGTGGTGTCTTTGTCTGGTTTTGGTATCAGGGTGATGGTGGCTTCATAGGATGTCTTTGGGAGTGTTCCCTCCTCTTCAGTCTTTTGGAGGAATTTGAGAAGAATCAGTGTAAGTTCTTTGTATGTTTGGTAGAATTCACTTGTGAAGCCATCTGATCCTGGACTTTTGTTTGTAGGAAGTTTTTTTATTACAGATTCTATTTCACTTCTAGTGATAGGTCTGTTCAAATTATCTATTTCTTCTTGATTCAGTTTTGCTGGGCTGCATGTTTCTAGGAAGTTGTCTATTTCTTCTAGGTTGTCAAATTTGTTGGCATATAATTGTTCATAGTATTCTCTCTTTTTTTTTAAATTCCTGTGGTATCAGTTGAGCTTTCTCCTTTTTCATTTCTTATTTTGTTTATTTGGGTTCTCTCTCTTTTCTTCTTGGTGAGCCTGGCAAGGGATTTGTTAATTTTGTTTTTGCTTTCAAAGAACCAACTCTTGGTTTTGTTGCTTTTTTCTATTGTTTTTTAAAAATCTCTATTTATTTATTTTCTCCCTGATCTTTATTATTTCCTTCCTTCTGCTGACTTTAGGTTTTGTTCTTCTTTTTCTAATTCTTTTAGGTGGTGAGTTAGGTTGTTTATTTGAGATTTTTCTTCCTTTTGATGAAAGTCTGTATTGCTATGAACATCCCTCTAAGAAACGTTTTTGCTGCATCCCATAGATTTTGTAGGTTATGTTTTCATTGTCATTTGTCTCAAGGTATTTTTTAATTTCCTTTGTGACTTCCTAATTGACCCATTGGTTTTTTAGTATCATGTTATTTAGTCTCCACATAATCATTTTTTTTCTCATTTCTTTTCCTGTGGTTGATCTCTAGTTTCATGCCATTGTGGTCAGAGAAGATGCTTGAAATAATTTCTATACTCTTAAATTTCTTAAAGTTAGTTTTGTGCCCTAGGATGTGGTCAATTCTAGAGAATGTTCCATGTGCACTTGAAAAGAATGTATATTCTGTGGTTTTTTTGGATGTAGTGCCCTGAAAATATCAATTAAGTCTAACTGTTCTATTGTATCATTTAGGACCTCTGTTGCCTCATTGGTTCTCTGTCTGGAAGATCTGTCCATTGATGTGAGTGGGGTGTTAACATCTCTTAGTATTTTTGTATTCCTATCGATTTCTCCATTTATGTCTGTTAGTATTTGTTTTATGTATTTCGGTCTTCCTATATTAGATGCATATATGTTGATGAGTGTAAAAGTCTCTTCTTGTATTGATTCTTTTATCATTATATAGTGTACTTCTTTATCTTTCTTTATAGCCTTTGCTTTAAAGACTATTTTGTCTGATATGAGTATTGCAACTCCCACTTCCTTGTCATGTCCATTTGCATGAAATAACTTTTTTTTTTTGGCTGCATTAGGTCTTCATTGCTGCATGTGGGCTTTCTCTAGTTGTGGCAAATGGAGGTTACTCTTTGTTGTGGTGTGCAGGCTTCTTATTGTGGTGGCTTCTCTTGTTGTGGAGCATGGGCTCTAGGCGTGCAGGCTTCAGTAGTTGCAGCATGTGGGCTCAGTAGTTGAGGCACATGGGCCCTAGAGCACAGGCTCAGTAGTTGCGGTGCACGGGCTTAGTTGATCTGTGGCATGTGGGATCTTCCCAGAGCAGGGATCAAACCCATGTCCCCTTCATTGGTAGGCAGATTCTTAACTACTGCACCACCAGGGAAGTCCCTGCATGAAATATCTTTTTCCATCCCCTCACTTTCAATCTATGTGTGCCCTTTTCCCTAAAGTGGGTCTCTTGTAGGCAGCATAGTGTAAGCTCTTGTCTTTTAAATCCAGCCTGCCACTCTATCTCTTTTGATTGGAACATTCAGTCCATTGACATTTAAAGTAATTATTGATATATATGTATTTATTGCCATTTCAAACCTTGTTTTCCAGTTGATTCTTTATTTCTTCTTTGTTCCTTTCTTTTTTCTTTTTGTGGTTTGATGATTTCCTTTTATTTTATACTTGTGTTCTCTTCTTTTAGGTTTTTGTGACTCTATTGTAAGTTTTTTATTTGTGGTTACCCTGTTTTTCCAATATGTTAACCCCTTCCTATATCTGCTTGCTTTAGACTGATAGTGATATAGACTCAAACACATTCTTAAAAAAAGGGAAAAGAGGGCTTCCCTGGTGGTGCAGTGGTTAAGAATCTGCCTGCCAATGCAGGGGACATGGGTTCGAGCCCTGGTCCAGGAAGATCCCACATGCCATAGAGCAACTACGTCTGTGTGCCACAACTACTGAACCTGTGCTCTAGAGCCCGCAAGCCACAACTACTGAGCCTGCATGCCTAGAGTCCATGCTCTGCAACAAGAGAAGCCACCACAATGAGGAGCCTGTGCACTGCAATGAAGAGTAGTCCCTGCTCGCTGCAACTAGAGAAAGCCTGCATGCAGCAACAAAGACCCAACACAGCCAAAAAAATAAAAATAAATAAAATAAATAAAATTTTAAAAATAAATTTAAAAAAAGAATCTGGATTTTCTTACTCTCCTTCCCCACACTTTATGATTTTGATGTCTCTTTTTACATCTTCATGTTTATCCTTTGGCTGTTCCTTGTGTTTACCATTGCTTTCACAAATAGGTTTTTTTTCTTTCTTATCTGTATACTGGGTAATTTAAGTGATTTACTTTCCAGTTGGATTTACTCCTTCTTATTTCTTCTTGCTTCTTTTCTATTTAGAGATGACCTTTCAATATTTCTTTTAGGATAGGTTTAGTATTGCTGTATTCTTTTAGTTTTTGCTTTTCTGAGAAATTCTTTATTTCTCCACCTATTTTAAATGATAGTCTTGCTGGGTAGAGTATTCTAGGTGGCAGATTTTTCTCTTTCGAGACTTTGAATATATTTTGCAAAAGAAATCTTTTATTGCAAGGTTTTCTTTAAACACATTAAAGGGGAGGAAAAAAATAATCATCTGGAGAGATTCCAAAAAATGTATTTGATTAAATTCAACCCTGAATGACCAAAACAATCCTGAAAAGGAACAAAGTTAGAGGGCTCACACTTTCTGATTTCAAAACTTACTACAAAGCTACAGTAATCAAAACAGTGTGGCAGGGGTTTCCCTGGTGGCTCAGTGGTTGAGAATCTGCCTGCCGATGCGGGGGACACGGGTTCGAGCCCTGGTCTGGGAAGATCCCACATGCCGCGGAGCAACTAGGCCCGTGAGCCACAACTACTGAGCCTGCGCGTCTGGAGCCTGTGCTCCTCAACAAGAGAGGCCGCGATAGTGAGAGGCCCGTGCACCGCGATGAAGAGTGGCCCCCACTTGCCACAACTAGAGAAAGCCCTCGCACAGAAACGAAGACCCAACACAGCCATAAATTTAAAAAAAAAAAAATTTAATTAAAAAAAAAAAAAACAGTGTGGCAGGGGCATAAGACAGACACAGGGTGCTGTGGAATAAAACAGAGGAGACCAGATATAAACCTTCAAATATATGGCCAAATGATTTTTGACAAGGATGCCAAGAACATTCAATAGGGAAAGGACAGCCTTTTCAACAAATGGTACTGTGAAAATTAGATATCCTCATGCAAAAGAATGAAGGTGAACCTTGCCTTAAATGATATAGAAAAATCAACTCAAATGTATCAAAGAGATAAATACAAAAACTAAGACTATAAAACTCTTAGAGGAAACACAGGGGAAAATCTTCATTACATTGGATTTAGCAACGATTTCTTGAATATGACACCAAAAGTATAGGCAACAAAAGAAAAAACAATTAAACCAGCCTTCATTAAAACGAAAAACTTTTGTGCATCAAACCATAATATCAGGAACTTCCCTGGTGGCACAGTGGTTAAGAATCTGCCTGCCACATATGGTCACCTTATCTTTGATAAAGGAGGCAAGAATATACAATGGAGAAAAGACAGCCTCTTCAATAAGTGGTGCTGGGAAAACCAGACAGTTACATGTAAAAGAATGAAATTAGAACACTCCCTAACACCATACACAAAAATAAACTCAAAATGGATTAAAGACCTAAATGTAAGGCCAGACACTATGAAACTCTTAGAGGAAAAGGTAGGCAGAACACTCTATTACATAAACCACAGCAAGATCCTTTTTGACCCACCTCCTAGAGAAATGGAAATAAAAACACAAATAAACAAATGGGACCTAATGAAACTTAAAAGCTTTTGCACAGCAAAGGAAACCATAAACAAGACCAAAAGACAACCCTCAGAATGGGAGAAAATATATGCAAATGAAGCAACTGACAAAGAATTAATCTCCAAAATATACAAGCAGCTCATGCAGCTCAATATCAAAAAAACAAACAACCCAATCCAAAAATGGGCAGAAGATCTAAGTAGACATTTCTCCAAAGAAGGTATACAGATTGCCAACAAACACATGAAAGGATGCTCAACATCACTAATCATTAGAGAAATGCAAATCAAAACTACAATGTGGTATCCCCTCACACCGGTCAGGATGGCTATCATCAAAAAATCTAGAAACAATAAATGCTGGAGAGGGTGTGGAGAAAAGGTAACCCTCTTGCGCTCTTGGTGGGAATGTAAATTGATACAGCAACTATGGAGAACAGTATGGAGGTTCCTCAAAAAACTAAAAATAGAACTACCATATGACCCAGCAATCCTACTACTGGGCATATACCCTGAGAAAACCATAATTCAAAAAGACACATGCACCCCAATGTTCATTGCAGCTCTATTTACAATAGCCAGGTCATGGAAGCAACCTAAATGTCCATCGACGGATGAATGGATAATGAAGATGTGATACATATATACAATGGACTATTACTCAGCCATAAAAAGGAACAAAATTTGGTCATTTGTAGAGACATGGATGGATCTAGAGACTGTCATACAGAGTGAAGTAAGTCAGAAAGAGAAGAATAAATATCGTATATTAACGCATATATGTGGAACCTAGAAAAATGGTACAGATGAACTGGTTTGCAGGGCAGAAATAGAGGCACAGATGTAGAGAACAAACATATGGACACGCAGGGGAGAAAGTGACAGGGGGGTAGGGGTGTGATTAATTGGGAGATTGGGATTGACATATATACACTAATATGTGTAAAATGAATAACTAATAAGAACCTGCTGTATAAAAAAAATAAATTAAATAAAATTCAAAAATTCAGAAAAAAAGAACCCAGTAAATTTTAGGTTGCATAACCACAACACGTAATTTAGGTTGTTTTACTACCATAAAAAATAAAAAGAGAAAAGGATATAGATAGTGAAAATTCCAATTCACAACACACACAAGATTTTTGCACTTGGCTCAGAAAAGAAGTAAATAGAGTAATAAAATAAAACTGGGACTCTTTGTATGTGGGAAGGAGGCCTTGCCACGCCTCTGAGAGGAAGAGAGCAATTTCGGTAGAAGCACTTTCAGTTTATGAGAGAATGCCAAGAACATTGACTGCCTTGAGGTCTCCAGCACCATTCTCCACTGCTAAGAGCATGATCTGGCTGTTCCAGTTTCTCACGCTTGTCTTCTGCCTTAGCCCAGGTAAATGCTGAAGTGGACCCATGTACTCTTGAGTCACTCCTGGTTTTGTGCATCTTGCTCAATCTAAATCACCTATTTATAGGTGTCTGTCTCTCTGCCAGGGGATCCGGTGGGGCTCACAGTGGTGCCTGATGAACTGCCATTGCCTCTCAACCTAAAAGCTTATGGCCTGAGATGGTTCAGAGTTAACAGCTTCAACTGTGTTTTCATTTAAGTGAATTATCTGCTGGGGCATGGGAAATGTGCTTTTATGAGACAAGACTGTTTGGGGTTTATGACCAGCATGTTGTGGAATAAAGAGACCTAAAGTTAAGAAAAGAAGTCTTCTTACCAAATTAGCTACTATCTTACTGTGGTATCACAGGTAGGTTACATGTTCTTCCTGAGCCTCACGATCTTCATTGGAAATATTGAAACTCTATGGTTCAGCTTAGCCGAAATTTCTGAACCCAACTAAAACACGAGAAATAGTCCTCTCAGTTTTTGCTTACTGTGATAAAAAGCGTTCTCCAGCTTTCCTTTCCTTTGATGCAAGTCAGGGGCTATCTAGTCCAGCAGTACCTAATTTGGCAGACAGAAAGGAATTCTCTGATCCTGCCTGCCTCTCATTCCCTGCTGTCCATTCCGTGGAAAGCATGAAGGTTCATGTCAGGTTTGGAGAACCACAAGTGGTCAACTGGGGCCAAAGTATAGGATGGGGCAGAAGACGAAACAGGAAAGCTAGCCCAGAACTAGCCCAGGGTAGCAGATAAAAATAGTTAATATTCACTGAGGGTTCATACTGTTCCAGGAACTGGGTCAAATGCTGTACATACATCATATACAAAAGCCTTATGACAGTTCTATGAGTCTATACTATTATTACACCCTTTTTAAATAACTTGCCCAAATCTCATTAGCCAGTAGGTGGCAAGCTCTTGCAATATTTTTGAGGAACAGTGACAGCTGAATAAACACGGTAGCAGCACAAGAGAAAGAAGGACAGAAGCAAAAATCACCATAGATGTAGAATTAACTAGATTAACTGGCAATGGGAATTAGGGGAGAAGAGACTTCACTGTCATCCAATAAATATTCATTGAGCACCTACTGGATGCCTGGCACTGTTCTAGTTCCTGGGGATACACCATAAACAAAGGAGGCAAAAATTCCTGCTCTCGTGGAGTTAACTTTTTAACAGGGGAGACAAACTATAAACAAGATAAATAAGTGAAATAGTATATTTGATAGTGATAAATGATAAGAATGAAATAAATCAAGCAGGGAAAGGTGATATGAAATATTGGGGGGGGGGGTGAAATTTCAGAGTAGCCAAAGAAGGTTACAAAGTTGCGGGCATGAGGGAGCAGGCATGAAGAGAAGGTGATTTCAATTTTGGAGCTACTAATTTTAAGATGTTACTGTGATATCCATGAGAAGATTTCCTGAAAGCAGCTGGAAATTTAGGACTGGAGGTAGAGCTGAGGCTGGAAGCTTAGAAGTCACAGCATAGAAGTAATAAATGAAGTTAAGGAGAAAAGTGTAAGGAGGACAGAAACTTGGGAAATATGTATAAGATGCAGAAAGAGGGAGAATTCACTTACACATTCAAGAGCCACTCCCCAGAGTAGGAGCAGAGACCCATGTCTTTGCCTCCTTGCAAAATTGAACCCATCTCTAGAATTAAATATTCTGAATGTCCTCAGGTTAAAATTTCCCTGCTTCTCCTCATTCCCATCAATACTTCTCATAAGGGCCCTATGAAATATACACTATCCTCACTTTAAGGAAGAGGAAAGAAGGCATACAACACTTAACTAACTTGCTTGATGTCACACTGTTATTGGGGAAGTGGGGATGGTGCAGAAAAGAAACATACTTGAATGTGTTTTGCAGGTGTTCTGAGGCCCAGGAGGAAAGCAGTGATTGCCAGGGTTAGAAATCAGGGAGCCTGACTCCAGAGTCTGTGTTCATAACCCCTTTACTCTGCTAGTTAGTTTATACACAGTTATATATTCACATAAATGTATATATAATTATAAACTGTGATGCTAGGAAGAAAATAAGCAGGGTACTGATGCCGAAAACTTGGCTTCTGTACACTGGTGCTGAATTGAATCTCAGAGACAGAGTTTTGGGTGAAATTGAAAAGTATAGCTTTATTGCTTTGCCAGACAAGGGAGACACAGCGGGCTCCTGTCTTCAAAAACTGTGTGTCCCAACCTGGGAGAATTTGGTGAGGAGTTTTATAGCAACGGTTCAAGGTTGGGGTTGCTGATAAGATTAGGGTGTGTGCAGGACCTGCACTCCTTTAATTTGGTCTCAGGTAATCTGATGAGTTTCTATGGTTCCTTTAATCTGGCCTCAGGTGGTCTTCTTGAAGAGCTTCTCTGGTTCCTTTAATCTGGAATGAAGAATGCTGATATTTTCCATTTGTTGGGTTTTAGTTCTGTAGAGCAGCTCAAAGATATTGTTGTGTATCCCTTGAGGCAGAACCAGGACCCTGCCCCAAGGCTGCACTATTGTTTCTTGGCTGCTCCTCTCTCGTCTCTGCATCCCCTCTCTTCCCTGATTAGCAACTGTTCTAATCTGCCCTTTGGAACTCAGGGAAGGTCATGGAGGCTGGAGTCTATTCCCTACAAACAAGAAATGGGGACCATAAAGGCTTCCATGCCCAGGAGTCCCCACAGTGTCCTTCTTGGTTTCAGTACCATTGGAGAGAAAAACAAGAGGATCTGCTTTGGATGAGGTGATGTGGAATGGATTTTCTGGAAAAGTAGCATCTCCTCTGATATTTAAAGAGTATGAGGAGTCAAACGGGGAGGAGTCTAATGAAGAAGCATTCAAAGCAGTGGGAATTACATGTGCAAAGGCCCTGGTGCAAGGAAGAGTTTGGAGTGATTAAGGAAGGGGAAAAAACCACTGTGACAAGAGTATGGCACAAATAAAATCAATCTTGAAAACAAGCATGAAGGAAGATGACTCATGCCAGCCTACATTCTTTCAAGGGACTGGACACCATAACTTTTTCCTTTGAAGAAATGTATCTGAAAAGATAAACCATGTTAAGAAATAATCCCAATTGGTATAACTGAAATCAGACATTATCATGCCCTGGAGAAAATGAATCTCATTTGCTTCTCCGTTTTATTCTTTATAGGTGGGAACTTACTTATCAAATGTTAATATGAATACAAAGTATTAGGGAATCTTATTATAATGCTGATTCTGGAATGGAGACTAAGATTCTGCATTTATAACAAGCTCCCAGGCAACCCCAATCCTGCTTTATGAACCATACTCATGAGACTTTAGTCACAGTGGAGTTGGAGGGATGGAGAAATAAGAACAAATTCTTCAAGTGTGTTTGCAAGAAGCAGATACATGTATTCTGATGCTGAAGAAAGAACAGTAGTAGGAAATATATGTACAGCCAATACACATGGGCCAACCAAATGATTCTGACGTTTTGAGTCAAAAACTTACAGGCTCTTCTGCTAAAAGATTGTAATCCAATGACTCCCCTTCCCCTGAGGAGCATTATCTACTTCTTACTAACCATCCACACCTTCAAATGTTTATTGTTGCTCACCATAGGCAGAGAGTTGTTTATATTTTGTCACTATCCTCAAGGACAACTGTGTCTTTCCACCTCTCAGAATCTGTGGTCTGTGCCCACTGGACTGCCAGCCTTCCACACCTCCCAGTTTTCAGCCTCCCACTACAGATCTAGCCTCAGTTGTGTCTCCGTGTGCACACAAAATTTTTGTCTTTCTTTTTTTTCATTAAGGTGAAATTCACAAAACAAAATAATAATATTAAAATGTACAATTCAGTGACATTTAGTAAATTCACAATGTTGGGCAACCACCACTTCTATTGCTCCAAAACACTTAGTCACCCCAAAAGAAAACCTTGTACCCATTAAACAATCACTTCTCATTTCTCCTTCCCCCTATCCCTCTTCAAACACCAATCCACTTTCTGGCTCAATGGGTTTACCTATTCTGAATATTTCATATAAATGAAATCATGCAACATGTGACTTTTTATGTCTGACTTCTTT
Source organism: Balaenoptera ricei (assembly GCF_028023285.1). Lineage (NCBI taxonomy): Eukaryota > Metazoa > Chordata > Mammalia > Artiodactyla > Balaenopteridae > Balaenoptera > Balaenoptera ricei. Next base: position 117,427,888 of record NC_082639.1, on the reverse strand, counting down.
CACTTAGTACAATGTTTTCAATGTTTATTCATATTGTATTGTGTATCAGTACTTTATTCCTTTTTATTGCTGAATAAGATTCCATTGTATGTGTGTACCATATTTATTTATCCACTCATCTACTGATGGACATTTGTGTTGTTTCCACCTTTTGGCTTTTGCAAATAGTTCTATTATGAAGACTTTTGTACAAGTATTGTTTTCAATTTTTCTGGGTATATACCCAGGAATGAAATTGCTGGATCATATGGTAATGTTGTACTTAATTTTTTGAGGGATCACTAAATAGTTTTTTCCACAGTGGCTGTACCAGTTTACAATCCCACCAGCAATGTATAAGCGTTCTAATTTCTCCACATCCTTACCAAAACTTATTTTCCAATTATTTACTATTATTATTGTTGTTATTATTATTAATCACCATCTTAGTACATGTAAAGTCTCTTGTGATTTTGATTTGCATTTCCCTAACAACAAATGATATTGAGCATCTTTTCATGTGCTTATTGGCTGTTTGTATATTTTCTTTGGAGAAATGTCTATTCAAGTCCTTTGTCCCTTTTTGATTAGATTATTTGTCTTTTTTTTTTTTGAGCTATAAGAGCTCTTTAACTACTTTGAATACTAGACCCTTATCAGATATATGATTTATAAATATTTTCTCCTATTCTGTAAGTTTTCTTTTCATTACCTGATAATGTCCTTTGATGCACAAAAGTTTTTAATTTTGATGAAGTCTAATTTATCTATTTTTTCTTCTCCTGCTCACACTTTTGTTGTCATATCTAAGAATTCATTGCCAAATCCAAGATCATGTAAATTTACCCCTATGTTTTCTTCTAAGAGTTTCATAATTTTTTGCTTTCATATTTAGGTCATTGAAACATTTTGAGTTGATTTTTGTATAGGTGTGAGGTAGGTGTTCGACTTCATTCTTTTGTTTATAGACATCTGGTTGTCCCAGTACTATTTGTTGAAGCAACCATTCTTTCCCCATTGAACGATCTTGGCATTCTTGTCAAAAATTAATTGTCCATAAATGTATGGGTTTATTTATGGACTCTCAATTCAATTCCATATAGACATCTATATGTCTATCCTGATACCAGCAATACACTGGCATGTGATTAACGTAGCTGTGGAAATTTTTAAATTGGGAAGTGCGAGTTCTCCAATTTGTTTTTATTTTTCAATATAGTTTTGGCTAGTTGGGGTCCCTTCCAATTCCATATGAATTTGAAGAATGGCTTTTCTATTTATGAAAAAAAAGTCACAAAAATCATTGGAATTTTGATAGAGATTGAATTGAATCTGTAACTTGCTTTGGGTAGTATTGCCAAATACATAATCTTAAGTCCTACAATCCATGAACATAGGATGTCTTTCCATTTATTTAGGTATTCTTTAATTTCTTTCAAAATGTTTCATAGTTTTCAGTGTATAAGTATTGAACCTCCTCGGCTAAATTATTCATAGATATTTAATTATTTTGGATGCTATTATATATGGAATTGTTCTCCTAATTTCCTTTTCAGATTGTTCATTGCTAGTGTTTAAAAATACAATATGTATTTGTAAAATACAAATTAAAAATATACAATTGTAAATTTACAATTGTAAAAATACGTGTTGTAATTGTAAATTTTTGTAAATTGATCTTCTATGCTACAACTTTGCTTAATTCATTTATTAGTTCTGATAGTTTTTTGTGGATTCTTTTTTTTTTTTTACTTTTTATTTTATATTGGAGTATAGCCGATTAACAGTGTTGTGATAGGTTCAGGTGCACAGCAAAGGGACTCAGTCAGCCATACATATACATGTAACCATTCTCACCCAAACTCCCCTCCCATCCAGGCTGCCACATAACATTGAGCAGAGTTCCCTGTGTAATACAGTAGGTCCTTGTTGGTTATCCATTTTAAATATAGCAGTGTGAACATGTCAATCCCAAACTCCCTGACTATCCTTTCCCCCGATCCTTCCCCCCTGTAACCATAAGTTCATTCTCTAAGTCTGTGAGTCTGTTTCTGTTTTGTAAATAAGTTCATTTGTATCATTTCTTTTTAGATTCTGCATATAAGGGATATCATACAATATTTTTCTTCCTCTGTCTGACTTATTTCACTCCATATGACAATCTCTAGGTCCATCCATTTTGCTGCAAATGGCATTATTTCATTCTTTTTAATGGCTGAGTAATATTCCATCGTATATATATATACCACATCTTCTTTATCCATTGCTCTGTTGATGGACATTTAGGTTGCTTCCATGTCTTAGCTATTGTAAACAGTGCTGCAATGAACATTGGGGTGCATGTATCCTTTCAGACCATGTTTTTCTCTGGATATATGCCCAGGAGTGGGATTGCAGAGTCATATGGTAGCTGTATTTTTAGTTTTTTAAGGAACTTCCATACTGTTCTCCACAGTGGCTGTACCAGTTTACATTCCCACCAACAGTGTAAGAGGGTCCCCTTCTCTACACACCCTCTCCAGCATTTATTGTTTGTGGATTTTTTGATGATAACCATTTTGACTGGTGTGAGGTGATATCTCATTGTAGTTTTGATTTGCATTTCTCTAATAATTAGCGATGTTGAGCATCTTTTCATGTGCCTGTTGGCCATCTGTATGTCTTCTTTGGAGAAATGTCTATTTAAGTCTTCTGCCCATTTTTTAAATTGTGTTGTTTGTTTTGATGATATTAAGCCTCATGAGCTGTTTGTAAATTTTGGAGACTAACCCCTTGTTGGTCACATCATTTGTAAATATTTTCTCCCAATCTGTGGGTTGTCTTTTCGTTTTGTTTATGGTTCCCTTTGCTGTGCAAAATCTTTTAAGTTTAATTAGGTCCCGTTCATTTATTTTTGTTTTTATTTCTATTATTCTGAGAGACAGATCAAAAAAGATATTGCTGCAATTTATGTCAGAGAGCGTTCTGCCTATGTTTTCCTCTAGGAATTTTATAGGTTAGGTCTTTAATCCATTTTGAGTTTATTTTTGTGTATGGTGTTAAAGAATGATCTGATTTCATTTTTGCACATGTAGCTGTCCAGTTTTCCCAGCACCATTTGTTGAAGAGACCGTCTTTCCACCATTGTGTAGTCTTGCCTCCTTTGTCATAGATTAATTGACCATAGGTGTGTGGGTTTATTTCTGGGCTTTCCATCCTGTTCCATTGATATATATTTCTATTTTTGTGCCAGTACCATACTCTTTTGATGACTGTAGCTTTGTAGTATAGTCTGAAGTCAGGGAGCCTGATGCTTCCAGCTCCGTTTTTCTTTCTCAAGATTGTTTTGGATATTTGAGGTCTTTTGTGTTTCCATACAAATTAAGATTTTCTTTGTTCTAGTTCTGTGAAACGTGCCATTGGTAATTTGATAAGAATTGCATTGAATCTGTAGATTGCCTTGGGTAGTATTGTCATTTTAACAGTACTGATTCTTCCAATTCAAGAACACCGTATATCTTTCCACCTGTTTGTGTCATCTTCGATTTCTTTCATCAGTATCTTACAGTTTTCAAAGTACAGGTCTTTTCTCTCCTTAGGTAGGTATATTCCTAGGTATTTTATTCTTTTTCATGTGGTGGTAAATGGGATTGTTTCTTAAATTTCTCTCTCTGAATTTCATTGTTAGTATATAGAAATGCAACAGGTTTCTGTGTATTAATTTTACATTGTGCAAGTTTATGGAATTCATTGATTATCTCTAGTAGTTTTCTGGTAACATATTTACGATTCTCTATGTATAGTATCATGTCATCTGCAAACAGAGACAGTTTTACTTCTTCTTTGCCAATTTGGATTCGTTTTATTTCTTTTTCTTCTCTGATTGCCATGGCTAGGACTTCCAAAACTATGCTGAATGAAAGTGCTGAGAGTGGAAGTCCTTGTCTTTTTCCTGATCTTAGAGGAAATGCTTTCAGCTTTTCACCATTGAGTATGATGTTAGCTATAGTTTTGTCATATATGGCCTTTATTATGTTGCGGTATGTTCCCTCTTTGCCTACTTTCTGGGGAGTTTTTATCATAAATGGGTGTTGAATTTTGTCAAAAGATTTTTCTGCATCTATTGAGATGATCACATGGTTTTTTTCTTCAATTTGTTGATGTGGTGTATCACACTGGTTGATTTGTGGATATTGAAAAATCCTTGCATTCCTGGGATAAATCCCACTTGATCATGGTATATGATCCTTTTAATGTACTGTTGGATTCAGATTGCTAGTATTTTATTGAGGATTTTTGAGTCTATGCTCATCAGTGATATTGGCCTGTAATTTTCCTTTTTCGTGGTATCTTTGTCTCGTGTCAGGGTGATGGTGGCCTCATAGAATGAGTTTGGGAATTTTCCTTCCTCTGCAATTTTTCGGAACAGTTTCAAAAGGATAAGTGTGAGCTCCTCCCTCAATGTTTGATAGAATTCGCCTGTGAAGCCATCAGGTCCTGGACTTTTGTTTTTTGGGAGTTTTTTAATCACAGTTTCCATTTCAGTACTTGTGATTGGTCTGTTCATATTTTCTATTTCTTCCTGGTTCATTCTTGGGTGACTCTACCTTTCTAAGAATTTGTCTGTTTCTTCCAGGTTGTCCATTTTATTGGCATACAGTTGCTTGTAGTAGTCTCTCATGATCCTTTGTATTTCTGTGGTGTCATTTGTAACTCCTCCTTTTTCATTTCCAATATTATTGATTTGAATCCTCTCCCTTTTCTTCTTGATGAGCCTGGCTAAACGTTTATCAATTTTGTTTACCTTTTCAAAGAACCAGCTTTTAGTTTCATTGATCTTTGCTACTGTTTTCCTTGTCTCTATTTGATTTATTTATGCTCTGATCTTTATGATTTCTTTCCTCCTAGTAACTTTGGGGGTTTTTTTGTTGTTATTCTTCTTCTTTCTCTAGTAACTTTAAGTGTAAGGTTAGGTTGTTCATTTGAGATTTTTATTGTTTCCTGAGGTAAGATTGTATTGCTATAAACTTCCGTCTTAGAACTGCTTTTGAGGCATCCCATAGGTTTTGAATCATTGTGCTTTCATTTTCATTTGTCTGTAGGTATTTTTTAATTTCCTTTTTATTTCTTTAATGATCCATTGGTTCTTTAGTAGCATATTTTTTAGCCTCCACATGTTTGTGTTTTTTATAGTTTTTTTCCTGTGGTTTATTTTTAATCTCATAACGTTGTGATCAGAAAAGATGCTTGATATGATTTCAATTTTCTTAAATTTACTGAGGCTTGCCTTGTGGCCCAGCATGTGGTCAATCCTGGAGAATGTTCCATGTACACTTGAGAAGAAGATGTATTCTGCTGCTTTTGGATGGAATGCTCTATAAATATAAATTAAGTCCATTTGGTCTAATGTGTCATTTAAGGCCTGTATTTCCTTATTGATTTTCTGTCCAGATGATCTGTCCATTAGTGAAAGTGGGGTGTTAAAGTCCCCCATTATTATCATGTTACTGCTGATTTCTCCCTTTATGGCTGTTAGTACTTGCCTTATATATTGAGGTGCTCCTATGTTGGGTGCATATATATTTACAATTGCTATATCTTCTTCTTGGACTGATCCCTTGATCATTATGTAGTGTCCTTCTTTATCTCTTAAAACAGTCTTTATTTTAAAGTCTATTTTGTCTGATATGAGTATTACTACTCCAGCTTTATTTTGGTTTCCATTTGCATGGAATACCTTCTTCCATCCCCTCACTTTCAGTCTGTATGTGTCCCTAGGTCTGAGGTGGGTCCCTTGTAGACAGCATATATACAAGTCTTGTTTTTTTATCCACTCAACCAGTCTATGTCTTGTGGTTGGCACATTTAATCCATTTACATTTAAGATAATTATCAATATATGCATTCGTATTGCCATTTTCTTAGTTGTTTTGGGTTTGTTTTTGTTGGTCTTTTTTCTTCCCTTCCTCTTTTGTTCTTTTCTCTTGTGACTTGATGACTGTCTTTAGTGTTGTGTTTGGGTTGCTTTTTCTTTTGTGTGTGAGTATCTGTTGCAGTTTTTGGGTTTGCTGTTCCCATGAGGTTTTGATATATCAGTCTATATATGTGCAAGGTTTTTTTGTGGTTGTTGTTTTTGTTTGTTTGTTTGTTTGTTGTTGTTGTTTTAAGTTGCTAGTCTCTTTCCTGCCTAGAGGAGTTTCTTTAACATTTGTTGCAAGGCTGGTCTGGTGGTGCTGAATTCTCTTAGCTTTTGCTTGTCTGTAAAGGTTTTGACTTCTCCTTCAAATCTGAATGAGAGTCTTGCTGGGTAGAGTATTCTTGGTTGTAGGTTCTTCCCTTCCATCATTTTAAATATATCATGCCTGAGAGACCTTCAAGATGGTGGAGGAGTAAGACGTGCAGATCACCTTCCTCCCCACAAATACATCAGAAATACATCTACATGTGGAACAACTCCTACAGAACACCTACTGAATGCTGGCAGAAGACCTAAGACTTCCCAAAAGGCAAGAAACTCCCCACGTACCTGGGTAGGGCAAAAGAAAAAAGAAAAAAACAGAGATAAAAGAATAGGGAAGGGACCTGCACCTCTGGGAGGGAGCTGTGAAGGAGGAAAAGTTTCCACACACTAGGAAGCTCCTTCACTGGTGGAGATGGGGGATGGGCGGGGGGGGAAGCTTCAGAGCCATGGAGGAGAGTGCAGCAACAGGGGTGCAGAGGGCAAAGTGGAGAGATTCCCACACAGAGAATCGGTGCCGACCAGCACTCACCAGCCTGAGAGGCTTGTCTGCTCGCCAGCCGGGGTAGGTGGGGGCTGGGATCTGAGGCTTGGGCTTTGGAGGTCAGGTCCCAGGGAGAGGACTGGAGTTGGCTGCATGAACACAGTCTGAAGGGGGCTAGTGCTCCACAGCTAGTGGGGAAGGAGTCCGGGAAAAAGTCTGGACCTGACTAAGAGGCAAGAGACCATTGTTTAGGGGTGCATGAGGAGAGGGGATTCACAGCACCGCCTAAATGAGCTCCAGAGACAGGTGCGAGCTATCAACACAGACACCAGAGACGGGCATGAGATGCTAAGGCTGCTGCTGCAGCCACCAAGAAGCCTGTGTGCAAGCAGGTCACTATCCGCACCTCCCCTCCTGGGCGTCTGTGCAGCCCGCCACGACCAGGGTCCCGTGATCCAGGGACAACTTCCCCAGGAGAACACACAGCACGCCTCAGGCTGTTGCAATGTCACCCCAGCCTCTGCCGCCACAGGCTCACCTGACATTCCGTACCCCTCCCTCCCCCCAGCCTGGGTGAGCCAGAACCCCCTAATCAGCTGCTACTGTAACCCCATCCTGTCTGAGCAAAGAACAGACGCCCTCAGGTGACCTACACGCAGAGGCGGGGCAAAATCCAAAACTGAACCCCAGGAGCTGTGCAAACAAAGAAGAGAAAGGGAAATTTCTCCCAGCAGCCTCAGGAGCAGTGGATTATATCTCCACAGTCAACTTGATGTACCCTGCATCTGTAGAATACCTGAATAGACAACAAATCATCCCAAAATTGAGGCGGTGGATTTTGGGAGCAACTGTAGACTTGGGGTTTGCTTTCTGCATCTAATTTGTTCCTGGCTTTGTGTTTATCTTAGTTTAGTATTTAGAGTTTATTAGCATTGGAAGATTTGTTTATTGATTTGGTTGCTCTCTTCCTCCTTTTATATATAGATAGATAGATAGATGATAGATAGATAGATAGATTTTTTTCCTTTTTCTCTTTTTGTGAATGTGTATGTGTATGCTTCTTTGTGTAACTTCGTCTGTATAGTTTTGCTTTTACCATTTGTCCTAGGGTTCTGTCTGTCCGTTTTTTTGTTGTTTTTTTTTTTTAGTATAATTTTTAGCACTTGTTATCATTGGTGGATTTGTTTTTTGGTTTGGTTGCTCTCTTCTTTGTTTCTTTTTTTTTTTTTCTTTTTTTATTATTTTTTTAATTTTAATAATTATTTTTAATAACTTGTATTTTATTATTTTCTTTCTTTCTTTCTTGTTTTTTGCCCTTTTCTTCTGAGCTGTGTGGCTGGCAGGGTCTTGGTGCTCTGGCTGTGTGTTAGGCCTGTGCCTCTGAGGTGGGAGAGCTGAGTTCAGGACATTGGTCCACCGGAGACCTCCCAGCTCCACGTAATATCAAACAGCAAAAGCTCTCCCAGAGATCTCCATCTCAACACTAAGACCCAGCTCCACTCAATGACGAGCAAGATACAGTGCTGGACACCCTATGCCAAACAACTACCAAGACAGGAACACAACCCCACCCATTAGCAGAGAGACTGCCTAAAATCATAATAAGGTCACAAGCACCCCAAAACACACCACCGGACGTGATCGTGACCACCAGAAAGACAAGATCCAGCCTCATCCACCAGAACACAGGCACTAGTCCCCTCCACCAGGAAGCCTACACAACCCACTGAACCAACCTTAGCCACTGGACCACTGGGGGCAGACACCAAAAACAATGGGAACTACGAACTTGCAGCCTGTGAAAAGGAGACCCCAAACACAGTAAGTGAAGCAAAATGAGAAGACAGAGAAATACACAGCAGATGAAGGAGCAAGGTAAAAACCACCAAACCAAACAAATGAAGAGGAAATAGGAAGTCTACCTGAAAAAGAATTCAGAATAATGATAGTTCTTCTGCCTCAGTTATTCTGCTATTGATTCCTTCCAGTATAGTTTACACTTCAGTTGTTGTATTGTTCATCTCTGTTTGTTCTTTAGTTCTTCTTGGTCTTTGTTAAACATTTCTTGCATCTTCTCAATCTTTGCCTCCATTCTTTTTCCAAGATCCTTGATCATCTTCACTATCATTATTCTGAATTCTTTTTCTGGGAGGTTGCCTAGCTCCACTTCATTTTGTTATTTTTCTGGGGTTTTATCTTGTTCCTTCATCTGGGACATAGTCCTCTGCCTTTTCATGTGGTCTATCTTTCTGTGACTATGGTTTTTGTTCTGCAGGCTGTAGGATTGTAGTCCTTCTTGCTTCTGCTGTTTGCCTTCTGATGGATAAGACTATCCAAGAGGCTTGTGCAAGCTTCCTGATAGGAGGGACTGGAGGTGGGTAGAACTGGGTCTTGCTCTGGTGAGCAGGGCCTGTGCTCAGTAAAACCTTAAACCACTTGTCTGCTGATGGGTGGGGCTGTGTTCCCTCCCTGTTAGTTGTTTGGCCTGAGGCGACCCAGCACTGGAGCCTACAGGCTATATGGTGGGGCTAGTGGCAGCCTGTGGGAGAGCTCACACCAGTGAGTACTTCCCAGAACTGCTGCTGCCAGTGACCTTGTCCCTGTGGTGAGCCACAGCTGCCCCCTGTCTCTGCAGGAGACCCTCCAACACTAGCAGGTAGGTTTGGTTCAGTCTCCTATGGGGTCACTGCTCCTTTAGCCAGATCCTCATGCACACAAAACTTTGTGTGTGACCTCCAAGAGTGGAGTCTCTGTTTCCCCCAGTGCTTTGGAGGTCCTTCAATCAAATCCCACTGACCTTCAAAGTCAGATTCCCTGGGGATTCCTAGTCCCATTGCCAGACCCCCAGGCTGGGAAGCCTGATATTGGGCTCAGAACCTTCTCTCCAGTGGGAGAACTTCTGTGGTATAATTGTTCTCCAGTTTGTGGATCGCCCACCTGGCAGGTATGGATTTGATTTTATCATGATTGCGCCCCTCCCACTGTCTCAGTGCAACTTCTCCTTTGTCTTTGGATGTGGGGTATTTTATTTTTGGTGGGTTCCAGCATCTTCCTGTCAATGTTGTTCAGCAGTTAGTTGTGATTTTGGTGCTCTCGCAAGAGGAGATGAGCGCATGTCCTTCTACTCTGCCATTTTGAACCAATCTATTTTTGTGGACTCTAGGATTTTCTATCTATAAGATCATGTCCTCTGTGAATAGGAATAGTTTCACTTCTTCCTTTCCAATTAAGATACCTTTTATTATTTTTCTTGTCTAATTGCTCTAACTAGAACTTCCAGTACAATGTTAAATAGAAGTGATGAAAGTAGGCATTGTTATCTTGTTCCTGGTCTTAGGTGAAAGGCTTTCAGTCTTTCATTCTTTATTATTTATTTATTTATTTATTTATTTATTTTTGGCTGCATTGGGTCTTTGTTGCTGTGGGTGGGCTTTCTCTAGCTGCAGTGAGCTGTGGTTACTCTTCATTGCAGTAGGCAGGCTTCTCATTGCAGTGGCTTCTCTTGTTGTGGAACACGGGTTCTAGGCATGCAGGCTTCAGTAGTAGTGGCACATAGGCTCAGTAGTTGTGGTTCGTGGGCTCTAGAGCACAGGCTCAGTAGTTGTGGCGCACGGGCTTTGTTGTTCCACGGCATGTGGGATCTTCTGGGATCAGGGATCAAACCCATGTCCCCTGCATTGGCCGGTGGATTCTTAACCACTGCACCACCAGGGAAGTCCCTTTCATTTTTGAATAGAATGTTAGATGTGGGTTTCTCAAATGCCTTTTATCAAGGTGAGGAATTTCCCTTCTATTCTTAGATTCTTATGTGTGAAACAGTGTTGGATTTTGTTAAATGTTTTTTCTGTATTAATTGAGATGATAATGTGTCTTTTTTCTTTAATTCTATTAATGTAGTATATTGCATTGATTGATTTTCATATGTTGAATCACTCTTGCATTCCTGAAATAAATTCCAATTAGTCTTGGTGTATAATCTTTTTAATATGCAGCTGGATTCAGTTTGTTAATATTTTGTTGAGGGTTTTTACATCAATACTTATAAGGGATAGTGGTCCATAGTTTGTGCGTGCGTTCGTGTGTGTGTGTGTGTGTGTGTGTGTATGATATCTTTGGCTTTGGTAAAGGTAATGCCGGCCTCATAGGATGAATTAGAAAGTGTTTTCTCCTCTTCTTTTTGGGGGAAGTGTTTGAGAAGTATTGATGTTAATTATTCTTTAAATATTTGGTAGAATTCACCAGTGAAGCCATCTGGTCCTGGATTTTTCTTTGCCAGAAGGTTTTTGATTACTGATTCAATCTCTTTACTTGTTAAAGGTCCTCTTAGATTTTCTATTTCTTCTTAAGTCAGTCTTGGTAATCTGTTTGTGTATAGAAATTTGTCTATTTCATCTAGGCTATCTAATTTGTTGCCATACAGTTATTCATAATATTCTCTTATAATCGTTTTTATTTCTATAAGGTCTGCAGTAATGTCCACTCTTTCATTTCTAATTTTAGGAATTTGAGCTTTCTCTATTTTTCTCTTAATTAATCTAGCTACAAATATGTCAATCTTCCTGATCTTTTCAAAGAACAAATTTTCCCTCTGAGCACTGTGATCGCTGCACCCTGTAAGTTTTGGTATGTTGTATTTTCATTTTCACTTGTCTTACTCAAGATCCTGCCTGATATATCTCTTCCCTTCTCTATTAAAGCTCTTGAGAAATCAGCCCCTACCCTCCTTCTGAACTTGTTTCATACTGAGCTGAAACAACCCACTGTATCTCTTTTTCCTATAGATAGGACTAAGCCAGTCCTAGGCCTAAGCCATTCCCCTAGGTTAGATATCCCAAAGTTTCTCTGACTTTTCTCTTTTTCAGAATCAGTTCAGCCTTACCTGCTTTTTTTTTTTTTTTTTTTTAATTTTTGGCTGTGTTGGGTCTTCACCACTGCATGCGGGCTTCCTCTAGTTGCGGCGAGCGGGGGCTACCCTTTGTTGCAGTGCACGGGCTTCTCACTGCAGTGGCCTCTCTTGTTGCAGAGCATGGGATCTAAGCATGCAGGCTTCAGTAGTTGTGGCACATGGGTTTCAGTAGTTGTGGCTCACGGGCTCCAGAGCGCAGGCTCAGTAGTTGTGGTGCACGGGTCTAATTGCTCCAAGGCATGTGGGATCCTCCCGGACCAGGGATCGAACCCATGTCCCCTGCATTGGCAGGCAGACTCCTATCCACTGTGCCACCAGGGAAGACCCCTGCTTTCTTTATTCCTTTTCATTTCTCAAAAATACTCCATGTTTCTTAATACATTCAAAAAAAATCATTCAGATAATCATTCAAGACACTTTACATTCTAATCTCAACCTACTTAGTATTCCAAGTTCCCTGGGCCAGATTCTGGGGACATAAAGAGCTGACTGATACATTACTCATGTTTCCAGAGTGAGTGAAACGTAAACAAACATACCCCAAATTTCTGCTGACTGAACATCCACACCAGAGGATGGACCTCAGCACCACCCCCATGCTCCAAGTGGCTCCCAGTGACTTATAAGGGATGCTTCCCATAGGCCCCCAAAGCAGCCTTCTGTTAAGGTCATGAGGCATCCTCCCAATTCTTAGTCTCTTCTGGTTCTAGTCCCCCAAATCTGCTGCCCGCTGAACCACTTACAGAAGACCTCAATGCTCTGCAGAGGACATGGATATTCATGCCAAGGATGCTGACCCAGGACATTCCCAAAGCATCAGTGCTGATTCCAGGCAGATTAGAGAAAAAGGCCTTCTTGTGCCTTCTGGGCCACACCACATCATCTGGGCCCCAAAGCAGCTCTCCTTCAGTCCAAAGTCTTTCAGAGGAGCCTATGAGCTTTTTCAGTAACTTCTTACCTTCACCTTTCTTAAGCACTGTGGCTCTTCTTTTTTTTCTTAGACTTACAGGGAATTCTTCTACCAACCCCTTCTCCTCCTTCTATAACTTCTCCTCTTCTCCCACCACAAACTCCTTTCTCTTCCCCTGTACCAATGCAAACCCCACAAATATAAGCAAAGGCAAACAGATATTTGAACTTATCCTTGAAGGATAAATAGGAGCTCACCAGATGGGAAAATGTGAGCAAGGTATTTCAGGCAAAGGGAACAACAGAGCAAAGAAAGAGCTGGGCATTCTTGAAATAATCAAGCAATGGAGAACTTCTTGTTTTTATTCAAAACCATACTACAATGTTATCTTCTCTGCGAAGTGTTCCCTGACAACCCCCAATCCTTTCTGCCCCATCATTTTCACTATTTGTGCTCCTATAGAGCATTTATCTCTATCAATTCAACATTTATTGAGCTCAAAATTGTGCTAAATGCTAGGAATACAGAGATAATAAGCATAATCCCTACCCTCAAGATTATGAAAAATAGAGGAAAAGAACATTTTAATTATATCTAAGAGAAAGAAACACTTGATATTGAGTGTGCAGGGTGCAATTAGTGGTATGAGGGCAATGCAGAAGCAAACCCTATCCTAGGTCAATGCCTAACTCACCACACCATAGCTACATGTTTACCTGTCAGACTCCTCTACCACACGGTGAATCCAGAGGACGGATAATGTCTTATTCATTTCTATATTCAGTCTTCAGTCCAGAAACTGGTACATAAAAGGAATCTAATAAATATGGTCTGAATGCCATGATTTCTAAGGCTTTTACTCACTGAATTGGCATAGAGCTGAGCAAATAGTACAATGAATGGCCTGTTAAATAAATGAATGATTTCAATCTATAAAAACAAAGGAAACTTAAAGGTCTGTGCTAGAGAAGGAAGAACATTTCCTGGAGAGTCCTTGGGCCACAGGGTATGCTGAGACCCCTTACAAAGAGAAACTTGTCCTAAACATCCTGGGCAGAGAACCTCCAAAACAAGGGATGGAGCTGTGCTCATTCACTCAGCAATATTCATTGGGTGCCTACTATGTGCCAAGCACTGTTCAAGAATGTCCATCACTGTGAACAAGAGAGAAAAAATCCTTGCTTTCATGGAGCTTACATTCTTATAGAAGGGAAAAAGAACAAAAAAACAAATATGCAAATTACAAAATATGGTAGAAAGTAAGTATTACAGAGAAAAACAAATTCAAAGGCAGTGAGTACACAGGAGTGAGGGCTTGTGGTGAGGAAAGTGTGGTCACAGAAGGCCTCCTTGAGAGGGAATGTTTGCATTAAAGACCTTATGGAGACGAAAGAGTGAGCCATGTGGACACCTGGGGGAAGAACATTCTAGGCAGAGGGAATTACAAGTGTACAACTCTGGCCTGTTCAAGGAATAACCAGGCCAGTATAGTGTGAGCAAAGGGAACAAGGGGGAGAGTTATAGGAAATTAGGCTAAAAAGAGAAAAATGACCAGATCATTCTGGCCCTCATAGGCCATTGTAATTGCTTTGTTTTGTTTTTTCTTGTTGTTTTAACCTCTTTTACTGAAATATAGCATACAAAGAGAAAATTACAAATCCTAAGTGTCAGCTCAATGAATGATCATAAAATGAATAAATCTGTGTATCCAGACACAGGTTAAGAAATGGCACATTACCAGCAGCCCAGAAAACCCCCTCTATGCTCCCTCCTACATGTTATCCTTCCCTCCTCCTCAAAGGTAACCCTATCTTGACTTCTAAAAGAATAGATTTGTTTTGCCTGTTTTTTAACTTTAAATAAATGTAAGCATGCCACTGTATTCTATTTGTATTTATATTTTCTTTTTTCACTCAAGATTTTGCTTGTGATATTCACCCATGTGATTCCAAGAGGGAAGAAGGGTCAAATGACAAACATCGGCATGTTAAAGTGCTGATGGGAAAGATGTAATAAAGAGGGGGAATTGATGGCAGTGTTCATGTGACGGGCATGCATATGACAATTTGAGAAAAAGAGAGGAAATATGAGGTCACCCAGGAGCTGAGTGCAAAGATCCCAAGAGACATTTCCTCCCCTACTCAGATCCTCTCCTGAGAATTAAGAAGTCTTGAAAAGGTTGAGGTTGTGGTAATGGTTATTCATTGATTCACTCAAATATTTCCAGATCCTACTTTGTATCAGGCACAGTGCTGAGATATAAAGATAATTAAGGCATGGTCAGCTGGACAAACAAGTAAACAGAGAGCTAAAAATGGTATGATAAATGCTAGGAATTTGGCAAAGGATGGTAAAGAAACATCTTCTTTAAGAATGATTGTGACTATTTCACCTTTTTTGCTTGAATATTAATGGCTCTGAGATAGGCTCATGAGAGTATAGTCATTATATGTTACTTTGAAGTTATATGTATTACTTTTATGCTTATCAGTTTTTATCTCCTCAACTACTAGACAATAATCTTTTGGGAGAAGAAAAGATATCTTCTAGTATCATGGAAAGAGCACAAAGTAGTTAGAGTCAAAGGAGTTGGGTCTGAATCTTGACTCTGTTATTCCTTAGCTAGGTAACCCTGGGAAAATTAGGTAACCACTCTGTGCCTCAGATCCTTGTCTATAAATGGAGATGGTAATATTCATCCTCACAGAATTGTTGTCAGCGTCCAATGAAATAATGTGTAAGAACTGTAAATTCCTATTATTAGTCCTCTAAATCTCGCAAACCTACTATACTGAACACAGTAGGTATTTAATAAATGTCGAGCTTTGATTATATTTCATCAGCAAAGACTTGTGGGTTTTGAAGTCTGTGCCAGAGAGTTGATATAGTTGTCCCTCTCTATCTCATGCCCAGATAACTCAGAGGCTGGGGTCAGATAGTGTGGCCATGACCCGGGAGTGACCAGCTAGTGTGGGAGGTTAGACTGGCCAGGATCATCTGGACCAACTACTCATTAAACAAGAGTGCCAGACATTTTGCTGGGGTGGAGCCTCTGTGATTGCCCATTTCAACACTCCTCTTAACGCTTTCCTTTTTCATCATATTTCTGGGCTTCAGTATCAGAGAGCTCTAACTGACTGGAAAAGTATGGAGAAAGGGTGTGGGGAGCAGGGGGAGGGCAGGAAGAATTATAGCAGTTTCCTTTCTGTGTTCACAGGGAACACAGTTTCACAAACCAGCTCAACCCCATTGATTGTGAACGGGGTCGTGGGGGAGTCTGTAACACTTACCCTGAAGTCTCCTGTGGAAGAGAAGATCATGTCCATCACCTGGCTTCATGATGGAAAATCTATCATCTTCATAGAGCCAAATGAAGCACTAAACAGGGTGACTGACCCAAAGCGGAAAAATCGATTGAAGGTCACCAAGTCCTACTCCTTGCAGCTCAGCAACCTGACGATGGCAGACACAGGAACTTACAGCGCCCAGATAACCACACTGACCTCTTCACTGTTCACCAGTTATGATCTGAGGATCTTCAGTGAGTCAAATCATGGGGTTTAATTGTGTATGGACTGAAAAATGGTACATATTTCAATTCTATGTGACTGCAAGTGTGCACTATAGCTTAGTGGTAAAAAGCATGGCATTTGGAGCTAGACTGAGGTCCAGCAACAAAACAATTCAATGGCATTGCACAGCAGTTAGTGACAGAGCTAAGATTAGAACCTAAATCTTGTGACTCCTAGACCCTGTACTAGGCTCCATTACACTTGTTGAGACAAGTTTCTTCTGTCACTATTTAGGTGACCAAGCACAACTTCTTCTGCAACAACCACACTCCTGAGGCTGAATGCCAATGCCAATGCCTTCTCAGGGCCTTTTGGAGTACCTCTCCTTCAAAGGCACATACACAGAGAGATGTGTAAGCTACACCAACATGTTTTACAATTGTGTAAAGGAATTTTAAGATATAAATTATATAGGTTTTTTTTTAAAAAAAAAAAAACACTGGTCAATTGTTCTGTATGTACTAGGCTAGGGATGGCAAAGATTTGATCTTATGGGCCAATATCACTTAATTGGGAGTAACTGCCTAGGATTCAGTGTTAAGAAAGATATCAGAGTCATGTTGTTTATTCACTGAGTCAACAATATTTGTTAACCAGGGATAATATACAAGACACTGTTTTAGACCCTTGAAATACATCAGTGAACAAAACAAAGATCCCTGCCCTCATGGAACTGACATTCTGGGTAGGGAATATGGGAGCAATAATAAACAGTACACATAATATATAAACAAATGACACAGTAAGCTGCGAGTGCTATGGAGAAAGAGAGATTAGAACAGAATAAGGAGCATCAGAAATGCCAGAGAGCAGTGGTCAATTTTAAATGGAGTGGTCATAATAGGCCTCTTTGAGAAGATGACATTAGAGCCAAGACATGTTGGAGGTAAAGAGTGAGCCATGCAGATATCTGGATGAAAAGCCATCCCGCACAAGCACTCCCTGTGTCTGGCAGCTCAAGGAATATAAAGAAGGTCAAACATCAAGGAGCAGAGTAAGAGAGAACAATAGGAAATGAGGTCAGTAAGGAAGTAGGGAGCCATATCCATATCTTCTAAGGCTATGAGAGCCATCCCAAGGACTTTGGCTTCTATTTTGGGGGAATAGACAACTATTGGAGGATTTTGCAGAGAAGTAATATAATTTAACTTACTTATTTAAAGGATCTCTTTGGACAAGGGTGGAAGCCACTGAACCAATTAGGAAGCCATTGCAACTATCTAAGCAAGAGGTAATACTGGCTTGGACCAGAGTGGGGGCAGTGGAGGTAGTGAGAAGTGGTTGGATTCTGGATATATTTTAGAGGTAAAGCCACCAGGATTTTGTGATGTGGGAGTATGAGAGGAAAAGATGAGTCAGGGATGACTCCAGGGCTTTTGGCTTGGATGACTGGAAGGATGCAGTTGTTGTCAACTAAGATGGGGAAAGTTGCAGATTGAGAAGGTTTTGGAGAGAAAAACAGGAGTCTTTTTGAACATGTTGAGTTGGAGATACACATTATAACCAGGTGGAAATGTCAAGTCAATAGTTATACATTCATCAAGTGAAGAAAGATATCAAGATAGGTTTTTGAGGTCAGCAACAGACATTGGCTGAAGGAGATGTAATATTCATGCCAAATATTTGCCATTTCTGTGCTACATGCTATCTCATTTAATCCTCATAATTACCCAAGAAGTAAGTATTATTGCCCAGTTTTTTTTAAACATCTTTATTGAAGTAAAATTGCTTTACAATGGTGTGTTAGTTTCTGTTTTATAACAAAGTGAATCAGTTATACATACACATATGTTCCCATATCTCTTCCCTCTTGCATCTCCCTCCCACCCTCCCTATCCCACCCCTCTAGGTGGTCACAAAGCACCGAGCTGATCTCCCTGTGCTATGCAGCTGCTTCCCACTAGCTATCTATTTTACATTTGGTAGTGTATATATGTCCATGACACTCTCTCACCCTGTCACATCTCACCCCTCCCCCTCCCCATATCCTCAAGTCCATTCTCTAGTAGGTCTGTGTCTTTATTCCCATCTTGCCACTAGGTTCTTCATGACTTTTTTTTTTTTCCTTAGATTCCATATATATGTGTTAGCATACTTTATTTGTTTTTCTCTTTCTGACTTACTTCACTCTGTATGACAGACTCTAACTCCATCCACCTCATTACAAATACCTCCATTTCATTTCTTTTTATGGCTGAGTAATATTCCATTGTATATATATGTGCCACATCTTCTTTATCCATTCATCTCTTGATGGACATTTAGGTTGCTTCCATGTCCTGGCTATTGTAAATAGAGCTGCAATGAACATTTTGGTACATGACTCTTTTTGAATTATGGTTTTCTCAGGGTATATGCCCAGTAGTGGGATTGCTGGGTCGTATGGTAGTTCTATTTTTAGTTTTTTAAGGAACCTCCATACTGTTCTCCATAGTGGCTGTATCAATTTACATTCCCACCAACAGTGCAAGAGTGTTCCCTTTTCTCCACACCCTCTCCAGCATTTATTGTTTCTAGATTTTTTGATGATGGCCATTCTGACCGGTGTGAGATGATAACTCATTGTAGTTTTGATTTGCATTTCTCTAATGATTAATGATGTTGAGCATTCTTTCATGTGTCTGTTGGCAATCTGTATATCTTCTTTGGAGAAATGTCTATTTAGGTCTTCTGCCCATTTTTGGATTGGGTTGCTTGTTTTTTTGTTATTGAGCTGCATGAGCTGCTTGTAAATTTTGGAGATTAATCCTTTGTCAGTTGCTTCATTTGCAAATATTTTCTCCCATTCTGAGGGTTGTCTTTTGGTCTTGTTTATGGTTTCCTTTGCTGTGCAAAAGCTTTTAAGTTTCATTAGGTCCCATTTGTTTATTTTTGTTTTTATTTCCATTTCTCTAGGAGCTGGGTCAAAAAGGATCTTGCTGTGATTTATGTCATAGAGTGTTCTGCCTATGTTTTCCTCTAAGAGTTTGATAGTGTCTGGCCTTACACTTAGGTCTTTAATCCATTTTGAGTTTATTTTTGTGTATGGTGTCAGGGAGTGTTCTAATTTCATACTTTTACATGTACCTGTCCAATTTTCCCAGCACCACTTATTGAAGAGGCTGTCTTTTCTCCACTGTATATTCTTGCCTCTTTTATCAAAGATAAGGTGACCATATGTGCGTGGTTTTATCTCTGGGCTTTCTATCCTGTTCCATTGATCTATGTTTCTGTTTTTGTGCCAGTACCAAACTGTCTTGATTACTGTAGCTTTGTAATATAGTCAGAAGTCAGGGAGCCTGATTCCTCCAGCTCCATTTTTCGTTCTCAAGATTGCTTTGGCTATTCGGGGTCTTTTGTGTTTCCATACAAATTGTGAAATTTTTTGTTCTAGTTCTGTGAAAAATGCCAGTGGTAGTTTGATAGGGATTGCATTGAATCTGTAGATTGCTTTGGGTAGTAGAGTCATTTTCACAATGTTGATTCTTCCAATCCAAGAACATGGTATAGCTCTCCATCTATTTGTATCATCTTTAATTTCTTTCATCAGTGTCCTATAATTTTCTGCATACAGGTCTTTTGTCTCCTTAGGTAGGTTAATTCCTAGATATTTTATTCTTTTTGTTGCAGTGGTAAACAGGAGTGTTTTCTTAATTTCACTTTCAGATTTTTCATCATTAGTATATAGGAATGCAAGAGATTTCTGTGCATTAATTTTGTATCCTGCTACTTTACCAAATTCATTGATCAGCTCTAGTAGTTTTCTGGTAGCATCTTTAGGATTCTCTATGTATAGTATCATGTCATCTGCAAACAGTGACAGCTTTACTTCTTCTTTTCTGATTTGGATTCCTTTTATTTCTTTTTCTTCTCTGATTGCTGTGGCTAACACTTCCAAAACTATGTTGAATAATAGTGGTGAGAGTGGTATTGCCCAGTTTTATAGATGAGGAAACTTAGGCATGAAGAGACTAAAATTTGTCCATGTAGCCAGTAAATGACAAAGCCATGATTCTAACCTAGGTCTTCCTAACTCCAAATCCAACACTCTTGCCATGACATGAAAATTCTGTTATAGCAAGGTATTGTTCCACCACTCCTACTCAGCTAGGCTTAAAGCATTACTTAATCTCTTCTAATCAGACAGTTGGAGTCATTCTGTTTCTATTGGGTCACCTTTATTTCAACCCTTGGGCAGAGTCTAGGTCAGACGGCTTTTCTGTACTGCTTTCATATTCCCATTGACTCACAGCCACTGACACCTTACTAGGTAATATTTTCTGGTCTCTGCTCTCAGATATTTCTGCAACATATGTAGTCTCAAATATATTGCACTTCTTTCTTCCCCAGAATTTCATGCTTGCTCTCTGTTTCTTCACTTCTTCCTTTCCTAATTCTTTAGTTCTCAACATTTCCCTTTCTGACTTGGTGACACTCTACATCAAGGTCTCTTTGTCATCATTTGAGCCAGCATCAGCTCCAGTGAGAACCAATATTCCCACAGATTTGTGGGAAATACAGTTCTCCAAGAGTGTTAAGCTTTTATCTTCCATCCCATCTAGGGAATTCTTACAATGGAGAAGTGTGCCTGGTCTTCTGGTTTCTGACCTGGTTAAGGTAGGGCTGGCCCTTAGCTTAGTCTCCAAATTATCTTTACATGAGGGGCAGTGAACAAGGGCTACAAGGACCCCCAGGAATAAACTGGAGCTCCAAAAGTTAAAGTGATCAGCTCAAAATCACCCGACTAGTTGGCGACAACCCCAGTCTTTCCCTTCCCTCTCTCCCACTGCCTATTCTGTCTCATACTGATGTCCCTTATAATTTGGTCACCCCAGACCTTGATGTCATCAACTAGGCAGTACATGCAGAGTTATTTACAGAGTACACAGCAGTGCCAGGTGGAATACAGAAACATCGAGGTGAGAGATATTTTTCACAGAGGGCTGAGCCAAGCCATTTGTCCTTAATACAGGCCTCTTCTCTGCACACAGGACGACTGAGGAACTTACAAGTTGTCCCTCACACCAAATGGTCTAAAAATAGGACCTGTGAGATCCACCTGACCTGCTCTGTGGAGAATCCAAATGATAACATCTTATTCAGGTGGCAGGTCTCAGGAAACACACTTCAAAGTGAAGCAAACCTCACTATCTCCTGGGACCCCAAGAGTTTCGATGAAGAGACCTACACCTGCGTAGCTGAGAATCCTGTCAGCAATTCATCCTTCTCTGTCTCTGTCCAGAGTCTTTGCAAAAGTAAGTCTGTCTCAGGTCTCTCTGAGAGCTTTGAGTGGCTGTGGGGTGTGGGGTGTCTCTCGTGCTCTTTATGATTCCTAAAACAGCGGCCCAGTAGGAGACAGCCAAGTGACACTGGGAAGGGACAGACATCCCCAGGGGCTCCATGCCTCTCACTCCCCCAGAGATCTCTCCTTCCTCCCTCCCCCTCCACCAACCCTTTCTCCAGCCCACTCAGAGCCCAAGAGCAAAGTCCTTGGGAAGTCAGGATTGCTTCCTCCCACTGGCTCTACCAGGCTCCACCATGCCCTGTCTGCCTAAATGGACTCCCACTCCCAGAAAGCCTGCTCAGACCCCCAGAGCCTCTGGGTATAGATGAACCCACCCAACCCCCAAAGATGGTCTAGAAGAGATGCAGTAGAGGCTCTAAAAAACCACTCTGGGCCTCACTCGATGTGTCTCAAGTGCAACTTCTTTTTTTTTTCTTTTTAGGTGTTACTAATGAAAAAAATGAACACCTGGATACCATGTGGATTGTAGTGGCAGTTCCTTCAATATGTATAGTCGTAGTCATCATCGTGTCGTTATTTGTTTGCAGGAAAAAAATAGGTTTCCTTTCTTCCTACTTACTGTCTCTTCTCCAAGGTTCCAGAGACTTAGCGTTTGGGACCTCCACAAGACTCTGTCTTGTAGAAGATAGATAAAGGGAGGGAGGATGAAAACCCTGGCTCAGCTGGTCCACTGGGACAACACCTGGGTTGTGAATACACATGTGCTAATCTCCTAGAAAAGTGTCTTACTGGAAAATGCAGGACCCAGTCTCAGGGCCTGCCTGCCCTTCCCTTTCGGGTCCCCTTCCACCACACTCTCTAGAGAGACACCTCTAGGGGTAGGGGGTGGAAGGCTTCTCTCACTATAGTCACAGATTTCAATTTCCCTGATTTTATTTTTCAGGTTTCTTTCAATTCTCTACTCAGCAAACCCAGTGTCCTGGTAAGCGTCCAGACTCTTAACTCCCAATCATAAAACAGATGGGAAGAACCAAGTGGAAAAGGAAAGGGGGGCGGTCAGAGGGCTGGATAATGAGAGAGGAGGGAGTCAGAATGTCATTACTCAGATGGACCAGATGGTGCAAGGGGTAAGACCTGGAACTGTGCAAGTTTGTCCCCTGTGCGACTTACAGGGTCCCTTACAAGAATGCAAACCGGTCACTCATGCAATTTCTTGGGGTAGGATTAGGGTCATTCCCCACTCTGCCAATGGAGAGCTTAAGCGCCAGTGAAAGGACTCATGACTTGTCCATTATCAACAGGAGGTGCAGGGTAAAGACAGAATTACAGCATCAAATGCCCAAAGACAAACTGCCTGACCCCATCACTCTCTTCAGCCGGGGTTTGGGCATTGAGTGGACACAGTCAAAAAAGAAAGTATGATATAGACACAGAAACACAGGCTCTGGACTCAGATTGGCATTGAGTCTCATTTCATGGGTGAGAGATACATGACTTCATGCGTGGAGGACCCAACATGAGGTTTGGAGTCAGAAGGCATGCATTCAAATTCTTGTCTGATCACTTCCTGTGTGAGTTTGCACCAAGTCTGTAAAACTTTCTGAGCCTCCAGTTCCTCATCTCTAGTATAATCAAACCCACTCTAAGGAGCTCTGAAAAGTTTAATAGTATTATATATGTGAAATAATCTGGCTCCATTATGCTCACCAGTGAGGTTCTCTAGCTCCTGTGTAGGCAGTGCTATTTGGTCCCAGAAGCTTCCCTTCCTGTGAAGCCAGAGGGAGACTCTGAGGCTTTAGGATAGCTCAAGACCATGTGCCCCTGAGGAGATGAGGTCAGAAATAGATCACATGGCTGAGAATGTTCTGGTTCAACCCAGAACTCCAAAGACTGTCAAAACTGAATGAACCCTAAGGAAGGGCCATGCTTTGAACAACTGCCTCTCTGGGGTCAGAGAATGGCCTGGGGTAGACAAGGTCCTGGGAGAGCAAACCAGAGTCCTTCAGCTACTGACTGTGCCTTCCTGTGTTAACAGCAGAGACTGTGAGGAACTTAGAGTATGCTTCCTTCTCTCCAGGGAACACTGTGTATGCTCAGGTCACCCATTCAAACAGGGTGAGTACGTTCAGGTTTATACTCCTTCATGGTCATTACTTTTACCATCATTATACATGACCTTGTCACCAAACTTTTCTAAATCCAAATGACATACACCATTAAGGAGAGGCAAAGGCAGCGACAAGAACTGCAGAGTTTTGTGCAGGACCTTTCTAGACCTCACTGCTCATACCTCAGTAGAATGTTGACTCATATCCTGCTTTACATTGCTTAATCTAACTGCTTAATGCATCAGTAAGTCTTGTCCCTTCAGCTTAATTACAAGCTGCCTGGAAGTGAAAATTATGTCTTCCTCTCTCTTCTCCTACGTCTTAGCATGATGCTCAGTAAATACTTGCTGGATGGATCAGAGTTCATTTAAGTTTGAGAGCCCCCAGAAGACACGGTTCTGTATCAGGGGGCTTCTCATCCTGGATGTAGGGGAAATAGGGGAGCTCAGAAGAGTCTCTAAAGAGGGAAAGAGGGGCAAGAATTTGCAATCCCTCAACAGTAGAGGACACTAAAGACATGAGCAGTCCTCAATCGTCCCCTGCCCTCTAGCAACATAACAGGATGGCCTTGGTCAGGCATCAGGAAATCCTCGCCATGCATCAGTAATTCCCCATCAACCCCAAAATAAAGCACCTGCAGGTGGTACATTTCTAAATAACACTAAACATCCTGGGAGGCCATTTTCCATGTCTTCTGAAAAATAAGCCAAGAGAGCCAGCATTCTTCAGTTGATGGAAACAATGGTCTGGCTAAAAATCTTGGATTCCACAAGCAAGTCTCCCTTCACAAAGCCCCTCACAGATGTTTGCAAAGTAGACTCTGAAGCTAGCAAACAATAAGAAGTGCTCTCATTTCAGATATTTCAATTGCCTTTCCAATTTCCTCTTGAAGACAAGATGAATTACTCTCAACAAAACAAGAAACTTTCCGGCAAGTTTGTTAACTTTTTCTTAGCAAAACATGGTACTTTGAAGAGTTTCAGAGGTTTTGATAACACCCCAAATATACCTTAATTAATTTAAAATGCCAAAAACTATGAGCATGGGGGACTTCTGTTACTGCCGGACTTTTTATTCCAAGCAGAGACATTCTTAAGACAAGATATTCCTGCTCTACCAGTTCCCCATGCTTGCGGAGAACCCCAATGACATGATGACCAGGCAAATAGAATCACAGGGGCAAAATGAAGCAGGCAATAACTCCAGTTATAGGTAGTAAAGATCTGAGACAAAAGATGTAATACAATAACCATCTGGTGTGTAGATTAGTTCCTAAAAATGGAGGAAGGAGTGTAGAGTTGGATGCAGGACAAGAATGCTTTCTTTCCTTCACACCACCTGCCAACAAGGTCGCCCTTCTGTCTCTCTCTGGTTCTTGAGCCCACCGGTTTGCTGGAGTGTTGTGCTTCTGTTTGGGGCTCAGGAAAGGTGACTAATCCTTCACAGGTTTAAGAGCTAGTGGTGCTTTGTTTCCAGCTTCTCTTGCTAAACACTCCCTAGCCTTCCTCCTGAAGAACTTTGACATCATCCCTCTTTTGTCACACTGCCTTTCCCAAGAATATACAGTAAGTCCTTTACATACGAATGAGTTCCGTTCCGAGAGCGTGCTCGTAAGTCCAATTTGTTCTTAAGTCCAACAAAGGTAGCCTAGATACCCAATTAACACAATCAGCTATATAGTACTGTACTGTAATAAGTTTATAATACTTTTCACACAAATAATACATAAAAAACAAACAAAAAATAAAGAAAACATTTTTAATCTTACAGTACAGTACCTTGAAAAGTACAGTAATATGGTACAAGAGCTGGCATACAGGGGCTGGCATCGAGTGAACAGGCAAGAAGAGTTACTGACTGGCAGAGGAAGAGGACATGGGAGATGGCAGAGCTGAAGGATCTCCTGCAATAGGAGGTGGAGGGCAAGCTGCAATTTCACCCATGCCTGACGTTGATGGCACAGGTTCTGGTTCCTTGCTGCATTCAATTTCATCTATTCTCTTGAAAAAATGATCCTGTGATGTCTGGGTAGTAGCTTTTTTTTTTTCTCACCATAGATGACACAGTAGCACTGGATCGCATTCTGAACGGCTGCTGCAACCTTCATGTACTGTTCTATATTTGGGTCCTGTGCCTCAAAAACTAACAGTGCCTCCTCAAATAAAGAAAATCCCCTTGCCATTTCCTGTATCATGAATCTCTTCAGTTCTTCAATTACTTCTTCTTCCTCTTGTCTCTCTTCTTTCTTTGAGCCTCCAATTCTATCAGGTCTTCATTAGTAAGCTACACAAAGTAAGTACACAAAAGCTTGTGTACTTACTTTGTTGTCAAGTACACAACCACTTGACATGACAATGTACACCAGACACATGAACTAACTTACGTGATTGGACATGCAAACACATGTTCACATCTTTGAAATATCACAACTTGAAGTCTCATAGGTAGGGGACTTACTGTATCTGTGCATGAGTACATTTCTCTTTATGTGAGCCAAATTGGTATGATTGTGTTTTACAGGAAATGGAAATCCCAAAACCTGTGAAAAACAATGACTCCACCACAATTTACTCTGAAGTTCAACAGTCCCGAGAGGTAAGCCTATGATTGACACCTCTTTTTACATTCTTACCTCTCTTCTCAGACCTATGACTTTGCAAATATAGTAAAAGTAAAGGGGCCAATTTACAGATGCACAAATACCAGCAGGATACAGAAAGTCTCAGAACAGCTCCAAAACATATCCAAGAAGCTATCTTGTATTAGGATCACCACACATAACTGAGTTTTTAACCTACTTGTTTTTGAAATTTCATCCTGCTTATGCTGTCAATATCCTTTTCTGCCTGTTAGTGCTCTCCAAACCACCTCTATATCCATGAGGAGTGGCCTGATGCTCTAGTCCCTATTGACCTACTTTATTTTTCTCTTTTTTCCATTACAGAAAGCCCATCTATTCCAGGACAACTGCCCTTCACAATGTCATGTAAGTTGCTGAAAGTCTTCAAAGGAATTCAGAAACGACACATCTTCTCCTAATCCTATGAGAGAGAACAGAGCTTGGTTTCTGGCTGACAACAGAATTTGAATATCTAGGATTATCAGACTTGAATCTGCTTACCTAGGTCAAACATTTAAGGAATAACATCATCTCCAGCATATGACCCAAATAACAATTTCTAATCAGCTCCAAGTGAAAACATACATCAGATACCATGCTTGAAAAAATCCTCAACAAAATACTAGCAATCTGAATCCAACAATACATTAAAAGGATCATACACCATGATCAATATTAGTTGATCAATTTCAATATCTGCAAATCAATCGGTGTGATACACCACATCAACAAATTGAAGAATAAAAACCATATGATAAGGGGGTGGAGTCAAGATGGCGTACTAGGAGGATGCGGAATTCGCGTCTTCTCACAGCTAGGGCACCTACTGGGCACCGGTAGGGGACCACGAACATCTAAGGGGACAGGAGGAACCCCCAGCAACCAGGTAGGGTGTGGGGGGAGTGAAGGGGTAGAAGAAGTGGAGGTCAGAGGGGACTGGCCCCCCTGAGGGGTGGCTGGAGGAGGGGAAGGGATCCCACGCTTGAAGGGGGAAATTGGGGAACCACTGGGAGGGCAGAGGATCAACAGGGAGCGTGGCCAGGTTTCTCCTTCCCACTTGGGCCCCCAGAAACCTGCTGAGATCCTGGGCCTGATCGTCTGCCCACCTAGGGACCCTCCAGCCACACGGGTCTGAGGGAGAGGGAAGGAGGGAAGGGGGAGCAAAAGTAAAGACCAGACCTCCAGGACTGGCACCCCTGAGGGTTGGCTGGTGGAAGGGAGGAGTTCCTACACCTAGCGGGACCCACCCATGGTTAGGGGTCCAGTGGCTACAGGGGAGACCCTGGAGGTGACAGTGGGGGAGGGGTGCAAAAGAATGGAAGGGAATGTGGCCAGTGCTTTCCCTGTCCACTTAGGCACTGGAGAGCCTGTTGGGTTCCCTGGTCTAATCCTCTGCCCTTGGAGTCTCCCTCCTGCCCCGCAGAGCCCAAGCCCTGTTCCTACACCCCCACCCAGGGCTCTACCTCTACACTCAGAGACCCCTCTGAGACCCCCTCCAATGCGCTGGGCCTAAACACCATCCACACACCCTCACTCAGGGCCCTATCTCCAAACTCCGGGTCTCCACACTCCAGAGGCCCTCCTTTCTACGTGCTGCCTCTTCCCTTCCACGCAGGTCCTAAGCAGAGGCCCCGCCCCACGCTTGAACATCGCCCAGCCTAGGCCCCGCCCCCAGGACCTTTGCCAGCTATGTGGGTCCTGAGCCTAGGCCCCGGCCCACACGCAAACGTCATGCCCATACCTGCCTAGATCCCGCCCCACCCTAAACCCCACCCCTGCCTAAGTTCCACCACCACCTAAACTCCACCCCCATAGCCAAGGCTGTTTTTTTTTCTTTTTTCCTCTTTTAGTTTGGTGTTCTGTTTTACCTTGTTGATTCATTGTTGTTGATTTTTATATTTTCATTTTTCCTAATAAATCTTTTATTTTTCTAATTTTATTTTATTCTTTATACTTTGTTATTGTTCTCTCCTTTTGGCTTGCTGCCCTCCACCACGCTTTTTTTTTTTTTCTTTTTTTCTTTTTTCTGTTGTGGTTTTATTTTACCTTGTTGCAATTGTTTCAATTAAACTTTTATTTTTCCTAATATATTTTTTATCTTTCTAATTTTATTTTGGTTTTTAATCTTTGATATTGTACTGCTCCTTTTTATCTTTCTTTCTTTCTTTCTTTCTTTTTTTTTTTTTTTTTTTACCGGGTCATGAAGCATACGGGATCTTGGTTCCAAGCCCAGAGGTCAGGACTGAGCTCCTGTGGTGGGAGTTCCAAGACCAAATCGTTGGACTAACAGAGAATGTCAAATCCCAGGGAATATCAATAGGAGTGAGAACTTCTGGAGGTTCTTATCTCAGCACCAAGATCCGGCTCTATCCAACTGCCTGTAAAATCCAGTGCTGGACATCTCAGGCCATACAACCAGTAAGACAGGAACACAGCACCACCCTCCAAAAACAAAAGAAACAACAAAAAATTATGTTACAGATGAAGGAGCAAGGTAAAAAGCTATAAGACCACATAAATGAAGATGAAATAGACAACCTACCTGAAAAAGAACTCAGAGTAATGATAGTAAACATAATCCAAAATCTCAGACACAGAATGGAGAAAATACAAGAAATATTTAACAAGGATCTAGAAGCAAACAAACAGTGATGAACAACACAATTACTAACATTAAAAATACTCTAGAAGGAATGAATAGCAGAATAACTGAGGCATAAGAACAGATGAGTGACCTGGAAGATAAAATGGTGGAATTAACTGCCAGGCAGCAAAATAAAGAAAAAAGAATGAAAAGAATTGAGGACAGTCTCAGAGAGCTCTGGGACAACATTAAATGCACCAACATTCGAATTATAGGGGTCCCAGAAAAAGAAGACAAAAAGAAAGGGTCTGAGAAAATATTTGAAGAGATTATAGTCAAAAACTTCCCCAATATGGGAAAGGAAATAGTCAATCAAATCCATACAGCAGAGAGCACCATACAGGATAAACCCAAAGGGAAACACACCAAGACACATATTAAGTAAACTATCAAAACTTAAATACAAAGAAAAAATATTAAAAACAGGAAGAGAAAAGCAAAAAATAACATACACGGGAATTCCTGTAAGGTTAACAGCTGATTTTTCAGCAGAAATTCTTCAAGCCAGAAGGGAGGGGTAGGACATATTTAAAGTGATGAAAGGGAAAAACCTACAACCAAGATTACTCTACCCAGCAAGGATCTCATTCACATTCAATGGAGAAAATAAAACCTTTACAGATAAGCAAAAGTTAAGAGAATTCAGCACCACCAAACCAGCTTTACAACAAATG
The DNA here is from genome assembly GCF_028023285.1 of Balaenoptera ricei. Lineage (NCBI taxonomy): Eukaryota > Metazoa > Chordata > Mammalia > Artiodactyla > Balaenopteridae > Balaenoptera > Balaenoptera ricei. The sequence goes on along the minus strand of NC_082639.1, from coordinate 117,398,550 downwards.
CTAAAGGAACTTCTCTAGGCAGGAAACACAAGAGAAGGAAAAGACCTACAAAAACAAACCCAAAACTATTAAGAAAATGGTAATAGGAACATACATATCAATAATTACTTTAAATGTAAATGGATTAAATGCTCCAACAGACATAGACTGGATGAAGGGATACAAAAACAAGACCCATACATATGTTGTCTACAAGAGACCCACTTCAGACCTAGGGACACATACAGACTGAAAGTGAGGGGACGAAAAAGACATTGCAAGCAAATGGAAATCAAAAGAAAGCTGGAGTAGCAATTCTCATCGCAGACAAAATAGAATATTACAAGAGACAAAGAAGGACACTATATAATGATCAAGGGATCAATCCAAGAAGAAGATATAACAATTGTAAATATTTATGCACTCAACATAGGAGCACCTCAATACATAAGGCAAATGCTAACAGCCATAAAAGGGGAAATCGACAGTACAACAATCATAGTAGGGGACTTTAACACCCCACTTTCACCAATGGACAAATAAAACAAAATGAAAATAAATAAGGAAACAAAAGCTTTAAATGACACATTAAACAAGATGGACTTAACTGATATTTATAGGACATTCCATCCAAAAACAACACAATATATTTTCTTCTCAAGTGCTCATGGAACATTCTCCAGGATAGACCATATCTTGGGTCACATATCAAGCCTTGGTAAATTTAAGAAAATTGATATCGTATCATGTATCTTTTTCAACCACAGTGCTATGAGAAGATATCAATTACAGGGAAAAAACTGTAAAAAATACAAACACATGTAGGCTAAACAAAACACTACTAAATAACCAAGAGATTATTGGAGAAATCAAAACGGAAATCGAAAAATACCTAGAAACAAATGACAATGAATACACGACCACCCAAAACCTATGGGATGTAGCAAAAGCAGTTCTACCAGGGAAGTTTATAGCAATACAAGCCTACCTCAAGAAACAAGAAACATCTCAAATAAACAACCTAACCTTACACCAAAAGCAATTAGAGAAAGAAGAACAAGAACAAACAAACAAACAAAAAAACCCAAAGTTAGCAGAAGGAAAGAAATCATAAAGATCAGATCAGAAATAAATGAAAAAGAAATGAAGGAAACAGTAGCAAAGATCAATAAAACTAAAAGCTGGTTCTTTGAGAAGATAAACAAAATTGATAAACCATTAGCCAGACTCATCAGAAGAAAAAGGAGAAGACTCAAATCAACAGAATTTGAAATGAAAAGGAGAAGTAACAACAAACACTGCAGAAACACAAAGCATCATGAGAGATTACTACAAGCAACTATATGTCAATAAAATGGACAACCTGGAAGAAATGGACAAATTCTTAGACATGCACAACCTTCCGAGGCTGAACCATGAAGAAATAGAAAATATGAACAGACCAATCACAAGCACTGAAATTGAAACTGTGATTAAAAATCTTCCAACAAACAAAAGCCCAGGACCAGATGGCTTCACAGACGAATTCTATCAAACATTTAGAGAAGAGCTAACACCTATCCTTCTCAAACTCTTCCAAAATATAGCAGAAGGAGGAACACTGCCGAACTCATTCTACAAGGCCACCATCACCCTGATACCAAACCCAAACAAATATGTCACAAAAAAGGAAAACTACTGGCCAATATCTCTGATAAACATAGCTGCAAAAATTCTCAACGAAATACTAGCAAACAGAATCCAACAGCACATTAAAATGATCATACACCATGATCAAGTGGGGTTTATCCCAGGGATGCAAGGATTCTTCAGTATATGCGAATCAATTAATGTGATACACCATATTAACAAATTGAAGGATAAAAACCATATGATAATCTCAGTAGATGCAGAAAAAGCTTTTGACAAAATTCAACACCCATTTATGGTAAAAACTGTCCAGAAAGTAGACATAGAGGGAAACTACCTCAACCTAATAAAGGCCATATATGACAAACCCACAGCCAACATCTTTCTCAATGGTGAAAAACTGAAACCATTTCCACTAAGATCAGGAACAAGACAAGGTTGCCCACTCTCACCACTATTATTCAACATAGTTTTGGAAGTTTTATCCACAGCAATCAGAAAAGAAAAAGAAATCAAAGGAATCCAAATCGGAAAAGAAGAAGTAAAGCTGTCACTGTTTGCAGATGACATGATACTATACATAGAGAATCCTAAATATGTTACCAGAAAATTACTAGAGCTAATCAATTAATTTGGTAGAGTAGCAGGGTAAGAATTAATGCACAGAAATCTCTTGCATTCCTATACACTAATGATGAAAAATCTGAAAGAGAAATAAAGGAAACACTCCCATTTACCATTGCAGCAAAAAGAATAAAATACCTAGGAATAAAGCTACCTAAGGAGACAAAAGACCTGTATGCAGAAAACTATAAGACACTGATGAAAGAAATTAAAGATGATACAAACAGATGGAGAGATATACCATGTTCTTGGATTGGAAGAATCAATACTCTGAAAATGACTATACTACCTAAAGCAATCTATAGACTCAATGCAATCCCTATCAAACTACCAATGGCATTTTTCACAAAACTACTACAAAAAACTGCGCAATTTGTAGGGAAACACGAGAGATCCCGAATAGCAAAAGCAATCTTGAGAAAGAAAAACGGAGCTGGAGGAATCAGGCCCCCGGATTTCAGACTACAAAGCTGCAGTAATCAAGACAATATGGTACTGGCACAAAAACAGAAATATAGATCAATGGAACAGGAAAGAAAGCCCAGAGATAAACCCACGCACATATGGTCACCTTATTTTTGATAAAGGAGGCAAGAATGTACAATGGAGAAAAGACAGCCTCTTTAATAAGTGGTGCTAGGAAAACTGGACAGCTACATGAAAAAGAATGAAATTAGAACACTCCCTAACACCATGCACAAAAATAAACTCAAAATGGATTAAAGACCTAAATGTAAGGCCAGACACTATAAAACTCTTAGGGGAAAACATAGGCAGAACACTCTATGAAATAAATCACAGCAAGATCCTTTTGACCCTCCTCCTATAGAAATGGAAATAAAAACAAAAATAAACAAATGGGACCTAGTGAAACTTAAAAGCTTTTGCACAGCAAAGGAAACCACAAAAATGATGAAAAGACAACCTTCACAATGGGAGAAAATATTTGCAAATGAAGCAGGTGACAAAGGATTAACCTCCAAAATATACAAGCAGCTCATGCAGCTCAATATTGAAAAAACAAAAAACCCAATCTAAAAATGGGCAGAAGACCTAAATAGACATTCCTCCAAAGAAGATATACAGATTGCCAACAAACACATCAAAGGATGCTCAACATCATTAATCATTAGAGAAATGCAAATCAAATCTACAATGAGGTATAACCTCACAGCAGTCAGAATGGCCATCATCAAAAAATCTACAAACAATAAATGCTGGAGAGGGTGTGGAGAAAAGGGAACCCTCTTGCACTGTTGGTAGAAATGTAAACTGATATAGCCACTATGGAGACCAGTATGGAGGTTCCTTAAAAAACTAAAAATAGAACTACCATATGACCCAGCAATCCCACTACTGGGCATATATCCTGAGAAAATCATAATTCAAAAAGAGTCAGGTATATGGAAAGCTAATTCACTTTGTTATAAAGCAGAAATTAACACACCATTGTAAAGCAGTTATACTCCAATAAAGATGTTTAAAAAAAATAAAATAAAATAAACAAAAAGAGTCACGTACCACAATGTTCACTGCGGCACTATTTACAATAGCCAGGACATGGAAGTAACCTAAGTGTGCATCGACAGATGAATGGTTAAAGAAGATGTGGCACATATACACAATGGAATATTGCTCAGCAGTAAAAAGAAATGAAATTGAGTTATTTGTAGTGAGGTGGATGGACCTAGAGTCTGTCATACAGAGTGAAATAAGTCAGAAAGAGAAAAACAAATACCATATGCTAACACATATATAGGGAATCTAAAAAAAAAATCATGAAAAAAGAACCTAGGGGCAGGACGGGAATAAAGATGCAGACATAGAGTATGGACTTGAGGACACGTGGAGTGGGAAGGGTAAGCTGGGACGAAGTGAGAGAGTGGCATGCACTTATATATACTACCAAATGTAAAATAGATAGCTAGTAGGAAGCATCCTCATAGCACAGGGAGATCAGCTCCATGCTTTGTGACCACCTAGAGGGGTGGGATATGGAGGGTGGGAGGGAGACGCAAGAGGGAGGAGATATGGGGATGTATGTATATGTATAGCTGATTCATTTTGTTATACAGCAGAAACTAACACTCCATTTTAAAGCAATTATACTCCAATAAAGATGTTAAAAAAGAGAAAACATTCCACATATAAGTAAAAAAAAAAATGAAATTAGATTATTCTTTAACACCATACACAAAAATAAACTCCAAATGGATTAAAGACCTAAATATAAGACCAGATACTATAAAACTCATAGCGGAAAACATAGGTAGAACACTCTTTGACATAAATTGCAGCAATATCTTTTTCGATCTGTCTCCCAGGGTAATGGAAATAAAAACAAAAATAAACAAATGGGACCTAATTAAACTCAAAAGCTTTTGCACATCAAAGGGAACCATAAGCAAAACGAAGACAACCCACACAATGGGAGAAAATATTTTCAAACAATGTGACAGACGAGATTAGTCTCCAAAATTTACAAACAGCTCATGCAGCTCAATATCAAAAAAAACACAACCCAATCCAAAAATGGGCAGAAGACCTAAACAGACATTTCTCCAAAGAAGACATACAGATGGCCAACAGGCACATGAAAAGATGCTCAACATCGCTAATTATTAGAGAAATGTAAATCGAAAATACAGTGAGATGTCCCCTCACACCAGTCAGAATGGCCATCATCAAAAAATCCACAAATGGGCTTCCCTGGTGGCACAGTCATTAAGAATCCGCCTGCCAATGCAGGAGGTAAGGGTTCCAACCCTGGTCCAGGAAGATCCCACATGCCACGGAGCAACTAAGCCCGTGAGCCACAACTACTGAAGCCCATGCACCTAGAGCCCATGCTCCTCAACAAGAGAAGCCACAGTAATAAGCCCACGCACCACAATGAAGAGTAGCCCCCACTTGCCGCAACTAGAGAAAAGCCCGCATGCAGCAACAAAGACCCAATGCAGACAAAAATAAATAAAATTAAATAAATAAATACATAATTTTAAAAATATAAAAATAAAAAATAAAGTCTTTAAAAAAAAATCCACAAACAATAAATACTGGAGAGGGTGTGGAGAAAAGGGAACCCTCCTGCACTGTTGGTGGGAATGTAAATTGATACAGCCACTATGGAGAACAGTAAGGAGGTTCCTTTAAAAACTAAAAATAGGGACTGCCCTGGTGGCACAGTGGTAAACAATCTGCCTGCCGATACAGGGGACACGGGTTTGAGCCCTGGTCTTTGAAGATCCCACATGTCACGGAGCAACTACTGAGCCTGTGCACCACAACTACTGAGCCTGTGCTCTAGAGCCCACAAGTCACAACTACTGAGCCTGCCTGCCACAACTACTGACGCCCATGCTCCCAGAGCCTGTGCTCCACAATGAAGAGTAACCCCTGCTCTCTGCAACTAGAGAAAGCCTGTGCACAGCAATGAAGACACAACGCAGCCAAAAATAATCAATCAATCAATCAATGTAAATAAATTTAAAAGATAAAAATACAACAACAACTAAAAATAGAGCTACCATGTGATCCAACAATCCCACTCCTGGGCATATATCTGGAGAAAAACATGGTCTGAAAGGATACATGCACCGCAATGTTCATTGCAGCACTGTTTTCAATAACCAAGACATGGAAGCAATGTAAATGTCCATCAGCAGATGAATGGATAAAGATGTGGTACATATATACAATGGAATATTACTCAGCCACTAAAAAGAATGAGATATGCCATTTGCAGCAACATGGATGGACCTGGAAATTATCATACTAAGTGAAGAAAGTCAGAGAGAGAAAGACAAATATCATATGAACTTGTTTATATGCGGAATCTAAAAAAATGATACAAAGGAACTTATTTACAAAGCAGAAACAGATTCACAGTCTTAGAGAATGAACTTATGGTTACCAGTGGGGAAGGGTAAAAAAAAAAATGTCCGGATATTGACTTTCTCTTTGGCAAATGGAGTTATGGTTGGCAGAGGGATTATAATTCAGAAGACAACCACTTCTCTCCTTCTAGAGAGCAGCGGGATTGTGACTCACTGGGAGGCAGTAGAGTTATATTGGTTATATGTGTTGTCTCTGGAGTTGAACAGGCCCATGCTCAAATCGTCATACATTATTTACTAGATATACCTCCTGGGACATGTTACCTAACCTCTTGGAGCTTTGGCCTCCTAGACTGAAAAAGGAGGCTAGCAGTACCTCAGCCCTGTTATTCAAAACAGGAACCTGAGTTATCGCTGGCTTCAGCTTCTCTATCACCAGGCCCTTTGGACTCTACCTCCAACTAGTGGACCTATCTACTTTTCTCAAACTCTTCAACCACCATCCTATATACAACCATCATCCTATCAACCTGGAATACTGCAATAAACTCTGAGCAACTCTCCCCAACATTTGCCCTTGGCTCCCTCCAATCCATTCTCCACGACACAACAAAAGTATTACTGTTAATATAAATCAGAGCCTTCACTTGTCTGCTTAAAATCCTGCAAGACTTCCCAATAACATAGTTTTGGATAGTTTGGCCCATCCCAGTCTCAGCTAGCATCACTCTCCCTCCACTGTCTCTATTTAGCCTCCTTGATCTTCTATCAGCTCCCCTATTAGAGGAAAGAGTACTCTATGTTAGAGTTATTTACATATGCCTCAAGGCCCTTCCTCTGCCTGCCTGGATCCTCGTTATTTTTAGGTGTCAGCTTACATATGTCACCTTCTAAGAGAGACCTTCCCAGGTCCCTCTATCTGAAGTAGATCTCCCTATTATTCAGTCACACCTTTCATGTCATTTATCATGTGTCATTAAATATTTATTTTTATTTGTTTAATGTCTGTTTTTCCTTCTATACCATAAGCTCTTCAGGAATAGGGACCATGACAATTTTGTTTATCACTGTATCCCTAACACCTAGCAGAGTATCTAGCACAATGTTCAATAAATATTTTTAATAAATAAATAAATAAAATATATAATGGAGTTTTATGAGAATTAAGTAAAACAATGCACCCGAAACCCTTAGCATAATGGTTAGCACATAAAAGAACTCAATAAATGTCAGCCAGTCATCATTATTGTTGTGTTGCTGTTGTTGTTATTATTATTATTAAATTACATTCTCCTGCACTGACAGAATCTTCTTACATGCCTTCAGCACAATAAGAAAGGAAAAAGGATACATTGTCTGTGTATGCCACTTCCACATTATTTCCTACCTTTCCTCTGCTCAAATTTTCTAATTCCATTCTTTCACCTCATATGAGAAATAACCCTCCTTTTCCTCTGGGGTGAATTCTCTTTTAAAAAATAACAAAACTTTATTGAGGAATGATCGACATACAAAAAGCTGTACATACTTAATGCAAACAACTTACTGAGTTTGAAGATAAGTATACATTCATGAAACCATCATCACAATCAATACTGTAAACATATCCATCATATCCAAAAGTTTCCTCCACCTTCTTTATTTTTTTAATTTTTAATTTTTTGTGTGTGATAAGAACACATAACATAAGATCTACCCTCTTAAATTTTTAAGTGTACAGTACAATATTGTTAACTATAGACACTATGCTATGCAGTAGATCTCTGGGACTTATTCCTTTTGCATAACTGAAACTTTATATCCTTGACAAACACCGAACACTGTAGCTTAGCTTAGCCTACCTTAAATGTGCACAGGACACTTATGTTAGCCTACAGGTGGGAAAAATCATCTAACACAAAGCTTATTTTATAATAAAGTGTTGACTACCTCCTGTAAGTTATTGAATACTGTACTGAAAGTGAAAAACAGAATGGCTATATGGGTACAGAATGGTTGTAAGTGTATCAGTTATTAACTTCATGATCATGTGGCTGACATGGAGCTGTGGCTCACTGCCCTTCCCAGCATCACAAGAGAGTATCATACCACATATGGCTAACTGGGAAAAGATTAAAATTCAAAGTATGGCTTCTACTGAATGTATATCACTTTCACACCATTGTAAAGTCAAAAAATTGTAAGTTAAACCATCATGAGAGACAAACAGTAGGCAGCTTTCAAGTGAAAGACCTCACAGACTAATGGAGAGAGACACATGAAATGACAATTATAATGGAATGAGCCGTGTGGATGAAAGGCTCTTGGTGCTCCAGCCAGGCATCACAGTTGTGCCTCTGAGGTGGGAGAGCCAACTTCAGGACACTGGTCCACAAGAGACCTCCCAGCTGCACGTAATACCAAACGGCAAAAATCTCCCAGAGATCTCCATCTCAACACCAAGACCCAGCTTCACTCAATGACCAGCAAGCTACAGTGCTGGACACCCTATGCCAAACAACTAGCAAGACACAAACACAGCCCCATCCATTAGCAGAGAGGCTGCCTAAAATCATAATAAGGCCACAGACACCCCAAAACACACCACTAGATGTGGACCTGTCCACCAGAAAGACAAGATCCAGCCTCATCCACCAGAACACAGGCACCAGTCCCCTCCACCAGGAAGCCTATACAACCCACTGAACCAACCTTAGCCACGGGGGACAGATATCAAAAACAACAGGAACTACAAACCTGCAGCCTGTGAAAAGGAGACCCCAAACACAGTGAGATAAGCAAAATGAGAAGACAGAAAAACACACAGCAGATGAAGCAGCAAGGTAAAAACACACCAGACCTAACAAATGAAGAGGAAATAGGCAGTCTACCTGAAAAAGAATTCAGAATAATGATAGTAAAGATGATCCAATATCTTGGAAATAGAATAGACAAAATGCAAGAAACATTTAACAAGGACATAGAAGAACTAAAGAGGAATCAAGCAAAGATGAACAACACAATAAATGAAATTAAAAATACTCTAGATGGGATCAATAGCAGAATAACTGAGGCAGAAGAATGGATAAGTGACGTGGAAGATAAAATAGTGGAAATACTACTGCAGAGCAGAATAAAGAAAAAAGAATGAAAAGAACTGAGGACAGTCTCAGAGACCTCTGGGACAACATTAAATGCACCAACATTCAAATTAAAGGGTCCCAGAAGAAGAAGAGAAAAAGAAAGGGACTGACAAAATATTTGAAGAGATTATAGTTGAAAACTTCCCTAATATGGGAAAGGAAATAGTTAATCAAGTCCTGGGAGCATAGAGAGTCCCATACAGGATAAATCCAAGGAGAAACACGCCAAGACACATATTAATCAAACTATCAAAAATTAAATATAAAGAAAACATATTAAAAGCAACAAGGGAAAAACAACAAATAACACACAAGGGAATCCCCATAAGGTTAACAGCTGATCTTTCAGCAGAAACTCTGCAAGCCAGAAGGGAGTGGCAGGACATATTTAAAGTGATGAAGGAGAAAAACCTACAACCAAGATTACTCTACCCAGCAAGGATCTCATTCAGATTTGATGGAGAAATTAAAACCTTTACAGACAAGCAAAAGCTGAGAGAGTTCAGCACCACCAAACCAGCTTTACAACAAATGCTAAAGGAACTTCTCTAGGCAAGAAACACAAGAGAAGGAAAACACCTACAATAACAAACCCAAAACATTTAAGAAAATGGGAATGGGAACATACATATCAATGATTACCTTAAATATAAATGGATTAAATGCTCCCACCAAAAGACACAGACTGACTGAATGGATACAAAAACAAGACCCATATATATGCTGTCTACAAGAGACCCACTTCAGACCTAGGGACACATACAGACTGAAAGTGAGGGGATGGAAAAAGATATTCCATGCAAATGGAAATCAAAAGAAAGCTGGAGTAGCAATTCTCATATCAGACAAAATAGACTTTAAAATAAAGACTATTACAAGAGACAAAGAAGGACACTATATAATGATCAAGGGATGGATCCAAGAAGAAGATATAACAATTGTAAATATTTATGCACCCAACATAGGAGCACCTCAATACATAAGGCAAATACTAAGAGCCATAAAAGGGGAAATCGACAGTAACACAATCATAGTAGGGGACTGTAACACCCCACTTTCACCAATGGACAGGTCATCCAAAATGAAAATAAATAAGGAAACACAAGCTTTAAATGATACATTAAACAAGATGGACTTAATTGATATTTATAGGACATTCCACCCAAAAACAACAGAATACACATTTTTCTCAGGTGCTCATGGAACATTCTCCAGGATAGATCATATCTTGGGTCACAAATCAGGCCTTGGTAAATTTAAGAAAATTGAAAACGTATCAAGTATCTTTTCCGACCACAACGCTATGAGACTAGATATCAATTACAGGAAAAGATCTGTAAAAAATACAAACACATGGAGGCTAAACATTACACTACTTAATAACGAAGTGATCACTGAGGAAATCAAAGGGGAAATCAAAAAATACCTAGAAACAAATGGCAATGAAGACACGACGACTCAAAACCTATGGGATGCAGCAAAATCAGTTCTAAGAGAGAAGTTTATAGCAATACAAGCCTACCTCAAAAAACAGGAAACATCTCAAATAAACAACCTAACCTTGCACCTATAGCAATTAGAGAAAGAAGAACAAAAAAACCCTAAATTTAGCAGAGGAAAGAAATCATAAAGATCAGATCAGAAATAAATGAAAAAGAAATGAAGGAAACAATAGCAAAGATCAATAAAACTAAAAGCTGGTTCTTTGAGAAGATAAACAAAATTGATAAACCATTAGCCAGACTCATCAGGAAAAAAAGACTCAAATCAATAGAATTAGAAATGAAAAAGGAGAAGTAACAACTGACACTGCAGAAATACAAAGGATCATGAGAGATTACTACAAGCAACATTATGCCAATAAAATGGACAACCTGGAAGAAATGGACAAATTCTTAGACATGCACAACCTTCCGAGACTGAACCAGGAAGAAATAGAAAATATGAACAGATCAATCACAAGCACTGAAATTGAAACTGTGATTAAAAACCTTCCAACAAACAAAAGCCCAGGACCAGATGGCTTCACAGGCGAATTCTATCAAACATTTAGAGAAGAGCTAACACCTATCCTTCTCAAATTCTTCCAAAATATTGCAGAGGGAAGAACACTCCCGAACTCATTCTACGAGGCCACCATCACCCTGATACCAAAACCAGACAAAGATGTCACAAAGAAAGAAAACTACAGGCCAATAGCACTGATGAACATAGATGCAAAAATCCTCAACAAAATACTAGCAAACAGAATCCAACAGCACTTTAAAAGGATCATACACCATGATCAAGTGGGGTTTATCCCAGGAATGCAAGGATTCTTCAATACACGCAAATCAGTCAACGTGATACACCATATTAACAAATTCAAGGAGAAAAAACATATGATCATATCAATAGATGCAGAGAAAGCTTTTGACAAAATTCAACACCCATTTATGATAAAAGCCCTGCAGAAAGTAGCCATAGAGGGAATGTTCCTCAACATAATAAAGGCCATATATGACAAACCAACAGCCAACATCGTCCTCAATGGTGAAAAACTGAAACCATTTCCACTAAGATCAGGAACAAGACAAGGTTGCCCACTCTCACCACTATTATTCAACATAGTTTTGGAAGTTTTATCCACAGCAATCAGAAAAGAAAAAGAAATCAAAGGAATCCAAATCGGAAATGAAGAAGTAAAGCTGTCACTGTTTGCAGATGACATGACACTATACAAAGAGAATCCTAAAGATTCTACCAGAAAACTACTAGAGCTGATCAATGAATTTGGTAAAGTAGCAGGATACAAAATTAATGCACAGAAATCTCTTGCATTCCTATATACTAATGATGAAAAATCTGAAAGTGAAATTAAGAAAACACTCCTATTTACCACTGTAACAAAAAGAATAAAATATCTAGGAATAAACCTACCTAAGGAGACAAAAGACCTGTATGCCGAAAATTATAAGACACTGATGAAAGAAATTTAAGATGATACAAACAGATGGAGAGATATACCATGTTCTTGGGTTGGAAGAATCAACATTGTGAAAATGACTCTACCATCCAAAGCAATCTACAGATTCAATGCAATCCCTATCAAACTACCACTGGCATTTTTCACAGAACTAGAACAAAAAATTTCACAATTTGTATGGAAACACAAAAGACCCCGAATAGCCAAAGCAATCTTGAGAACGAAAAATGGAGCTGGAGGAATCAGGCTCCCTGACTTCAGACTATACTACAAAGCTACAGTAATCAAGAGAGTATGGTACTGGCACAAAAACAGAAATATAGATCAATGGAACAGGACAGAAAGCCCAGAGATAAACCCACACATATATGGTCATGTTATCTTTAATAAAGGAAGCAAGCATATACAGTGGAGAAAAGACAGCCTCTTCAATATGTGGTGCTGGGAAAACTGGGCAGGTACATATAAAAGTATGAAATTAGGACACTCCCTAACACCATACACAAAAATAAACTCAAAATGGATTAAAGACCTAAGTGTAAGGCCAGACACTATCAAACTCTTAGAGGAAAACATAGGCAGAACACTCTATGACATAAATCACAGCAAGATCCTTTTTGATCCAGCTCCTAGAGAAATGGAAATAAAAACAAAAATAAACAAATGGGACCTAATGAAACTTAAAAGCTTTTGCACAGCAAAGGAAACCATAAACAAGACCAAAAGACAACCCTCAGAATGGGAGAAAATATTTGCAAATGAAGCAACTGACAAAGGATTAATCTCCAAAATTTACAAGCAGCTCATGCAGCTCAATAACAAAAAAACAAACAACCCAATCCAAAAATGGGCAGAAGACCTAAATAGACATCTCTCCAAAGAAAATATACAGATTGCCAACAAACATGTGAAAGAATGCTCAACATCATTAATCATTAGAGAAATGCAAATCAAAACTACAATGAGATATCATCTCACACCAGTCAGAATGGCCGTCATCAAAAAATCTAGAAACAATAAATGCTGGAAAGGGTGTGGGGAAAAGGGAACCCTCTTGCACTGTTGGTGGGAATGTAAATTGATACAGCCACTATGGAGAACAGTATGGAGGTTCCTTAAAAAACTAAAATTACAAGTACCATACGACCCAGCAATCCCACTACTGGGCATATACCCTGAGAAAACCATAATTCAAAAAGAGTCATGTACCAAAATGTTCATTGCAGCTCTATTTACAATAGTCAGGACATGGAAGCAACCTAAGTGTGCATCATCGGATGAATGGGTAAAGAAGATGTGGCACATATATACAATGGAATATTACTCAGCCATAAAAAGAAAAGAAATTGAGTTATTTGTAGTGAGGTGGATGGAGTTAGAGTCTGTCATACAGCGTGAAGTAAGTCAGAAAAAGAAAAACAAATACAGTATGCTAACACATATATATGGACTCTAAGGAAAAAAAAAAAAGGTCATGAAGAACCTAGTGGCAAGACGGGAATAAAGACACAGACCTACTAGAGAATGGACTTGAGGATATGGGGAGGGGGAAGGGTAAGATGTGACAAAGTGAGAGAGTGGCATGGACATATATACACTACCAAACGTAAAATAGATAGCCAGTGGGAAGCAACCGCATAGCACAGGGAGATCAGGTGAGTAACCAAAGAGCTTATAATAAAAATTAAGCTTACATTTCACTATAGAGCAGGTAATAAATTATAGACTTCTTGATTCTTATGTTTCCTTGAACCTTTTAAACTTCCTTCATATTTATTATCAATGACACACTCTCTTCCTTTGGCGTCTATGACACCAGATTCCCCTAGCTTTCCCCCTTCCCTAGTTGCTTCTCAGTCTTCTTCTGAATCTCTTTCTCCTCTGTAGGACCAGTAAGGACTGGAGATAAGGCTCAGACATGAGCCCCTTTTACTTCTCCATCTACGTGTTCTTATTATATGATGTCAACAATTCCCATTGTCTTAATACAATTTATATGCTAATGGTTCCCAAATTTATATCTTTAGCCCTGGCCTCCTGGCTTACCTCACAAACTGCCTACTTGGAATCTCCACTATATGTCTAATTCACATATCAAACTTAAGATGTCAAAAAGAAGAAAAAAAAGAAAACTCTGGATTTCCTCTCCAAGTCTTTTCTTTTACTACTCTTTCTCATAAGAGTAAATGGCACCACTGCTGTAGGACACTCTCAGTCAGAGGTCCTTTGTAGGCCTGAAGACCACCCAACTCTCACCATGTAATTAATTACTTTTTCCTTTCTTGTGGGAAACAAAAGGAATTAACCAACTGTAACTAATCTATTGCTCTGTAGGTAAACACATGAAGACCTGGATGCCCCATTCCCAAAAGATAAATTATGCATTTTGCCATCAGGGAAGAAAATATGCAATGTTTACAAAATTTCTACCCAGAAAAAACATTTCTTTGTCCAGAAAGTAAGCTTGTTCTTTAATAGAATGGAGGAAACTACATCACCGTTAAACTGCTTTGATTGAGGTAAGATGATTGTGATTCGCTGTCCTGGGAAGGTAATAAAAGAGAAGAGAAGTCCTTTTCCCTTTTAAGCAGGCCCCAGTCACACCAACTGGCAGTCCCAAACCTTTGGCATGACCTCCAAGACCCCTACTACATCGTCACTCCTTCTTTCACAGTATCCCAGCCACACTGGCCTTCATTCAGCTCCTAGAATTATCCAAACTCTCTTGCTTCTGTGCCTTTACATATTCAGTTTCCTCTGCAATGCCTTCTACACACACACACACACACACACACACACACACACACACACACACTTATAGAGGCAGGCTGGCTAATTCTTATTTAGTCTTCAGGACATAGCTTCTACATCATTTCTCCAGACAAGTCTTCTTTGACATATTTATCCTTACCCCTAGTTAAGTCAGCTACTCCTGTTATATTGTCTCATAGCTCCCTGTATTTCTTTATAAAAATTGTAATTTTATAAGCATTTATGTAATTTTATGTTTGATATATCTGTATATCTAGACATATATCTCCACTGGCCTCGAAATTCCAAGAGAATAGAAAATTCCCCAGAACCTCACAAGGTACCTAGTTCATCAAAGTAGACACTCAGTAAATACTTGTTGAATGAATGGATGAACAATAGATAGAAAGTCAATGAGGGGGTTCCTTCAAATGGAGGGACAGCTCTTCAATGGAGTCACACCATGATGACAAAACCCAAACTTTCTCAACACAATGGCCTGATCTGCCTCTGAAATCTCAAATTTGCAATTACCCTTATTCCTCTTCCTTACACTTCGCCTATGCTCACTGGTGTTTCCTCTCTCCTTCATGCATTTTAAGTCATCCATGTCCTTAGTCCTTATCTAAATATCTTTCATTCCCTTTCCACAGATCAATAAAGTCAACATTAATACTCTGTGTGCCCTCTTCCTTAGTTTTCCACTTTGCTGGGTCAGTATCCAGTCCAAAGGATTCTCTATCCTCCATCTCGATTTCCCAGTGACTACACTTAACCTGCAAAGTCCGTAGGAGAAAATCAGTGAAGCATGCAACACACCACAGATCCATTCAATTTCTCTTTGGGTCTTTGCTCCATTCAATGATACTGTTACTCTCCTAGCCATTCCAAACTCTCACCCTTCACATATTCTCAATAATATCCTCCATATCATCTATTAAGGCTGCTCTTTAGAACCACTTGAGGAGTTTTTAAAACTACAGTGCCCAGAAATACTGATTTAATTGGTCTAAGCTGGGACTCAGGCATCAGTATAGTTTTTTAACTTTTGGGTGATTCTAATCTACTTAGTAGGAGAAACATTCACTTTTGCATGTAGATTTCATGGGGTGGTCTTCAAGAAAAAATTAACCTTCTCAGTGAGGTTATGAGTTTATCTTCAGGTACTATAGGAGAAAACTGATAACATCCTTGTGGATGTGAGAAACCAAACTGGAATTGAAAAAGCTACAATGTTTTCCCCATTCCTACCTATAGGGTATTGCCCATCCTTCTACTTCCCTCAGAGCCAACAGATAAGGATGGATGAGAAAATAGTCCAAATTCAGTGAGTGCCTGAGGAAAGGGGACCCAGGACTCCATGATGGAAGTGTTTTAGGGGTGGGGAGTGACCCGTAAGAATTAAGGAAAGAGGAAAGTATTCCCTTGTCATACTTCCTTAAGTTCTAAACTAGAAATCACAAGCTGGGAATTCCCTGACAGTCCAGTGGTTAGGACTCTGCACTCTCACTGCCAAGGGCCTGGGTTCAATCCCTGGTCGGGGAACTAAGATTCCACAAGCCACGGGGCCACCGAAAAAAAAAAAAATCACAAACTGGCAGCTGGAGATCAGGATCCTATCTACAGATGTTCACCCCCACTGTGCTTTTTTATAAATGAGAAATTGGGACAATTCACTTGAAGATCCTGATTTTTTTAAATGTTTTCCAGATATCTGACCACAGTGGAACCACATTTCTACAGGGCAACAACTATCTGGTGCTGAGTAGCATTCATCCTATTCTAAATGGAGTTTGCACTCTACACTTCATCCCTGGCCTGCCCTGCCTACTTCATTCATTTATTATACCTTCCTGATACCTATAAATGTTTAAGTTTCCAACTGCTAGCCTAAGCCGTGAAGCTTTGCCCCACCTCATGCTGGTCAAAGGAGCAAATTAGCCAGACCTAAAATAACAATGCCTGATCCCCCTTGCCCACTACCCAATCCACCCGCAAAACAACACTTGGACCCTGTGTGGCTTTAGAACATTCACCTGAAGCTTTCAGTAAAGAACCACTTAACCTCTCCCTCAGGGTCCAGTGTATATGTTGCTATAGGAAGATTGCTGCTGATGGATGCAGAACTGAGAGATGGGAACCCTGTTCCAGAATCACTAGGGAGACATTTCATCCTGAATTTCAAAGTGATGAGAAGAATAGGCTGAGAAGTGACTTCTCAACTAGAGAGGAAGGGAGTATGACCTCCTGACTTTCTTCTTCCCAGAGGTGAGCAAAAGACACTTCCTGTGTGAAGGAAGGACGGGGGCATTATAACTGACCTTTTACTACCAGACCTCTAGAATGAATGGCTCATGTCCAAAGCTTTCACTTCCTCACATCTAGCCCCACCACTCTTCTGAAACTGCAGTCTTAAAAGGTACAAATGTCCAGACACAGGGGTCTTTACTCTGTATTCTGGTTCTTGTTGCAGCATTTGACATTACAGAATCCTCCCTACCCTTAAGTTTCCCCCTTTTCAGCTCTCATTAAGTTGCACCATCCTAGTCTTCTTCTCATCTTTCTGGCTCTTCCTTACCTCTTCTTAACTTGGCTTCTCTTACAATTCCTGTTCCATAAACAGACTTGTCTCCCTAGACTCTGCTGACTGGACATCTCCTGACTGTCCCATAATCACCTTAAATTCTACTTTTCTCTCTCCCTTCATTCATTTCTATATACTGAATATGATTAATGCTTCTAGTGACCCAAGGAAAGGAGAATATCTCTATCAAAGTCCCCCTCAGGGTCTGATGAAAATCCAAATCATAGAGTGAATTCATGACAATTGAAGGTAAAGGGAAAAGAAACTTCAATATCAAACTTCTTAGAACAGATGTTTTCAAAGGAGGAAGGGTACAGGAAAAGAGCCTACTTATGATAGTAGATAGAATATGTTTTTGAAAGAGCATAGTCAAAATTGTAATTTTATATTTAGAAAACAAAAAAGTACCTCTTCAACAGCTAATACTACAAATAAATTTTTTTATTAAATAGTTGTTATTTATTTATTCATTCAGTAAACATTAAACTACTCACTGTGTGCCAGGTGCTAAGTATGAAACTTTAACAAGATAAACACAGCCTTGGTCCTCAGGAACCATGGGAATAAAAGACAATAAGCAAATATATAATAGATCCAACTAGGTAAACACAAATAAACATATGATTACAGTCTGTGATAAGTGCTTTGAAGGAGGCCTTCAGAGATATTGACAGCATCTTTGAACATGCCAAGCACGTATACCTCAGGGTCTTTACAATTGCTGCGCTCTGTGGAGATCTCTTCCCCGAGGTCCTTGTGTGGCTAGCTTCTTTTCATCATTCATATCTACACTAAAACCTCATCTTCTCAAAGAGGCTTTCCCTGATTTTCCTACCTAAAATTGCTCCCAGCCTCCCCACCACCATTTATTCTGTTCTGTTATCTTTTATTTTCTCATAGGACGGATCACTATTGGAAAATACATTATTTATTTCCATACAGGTTTCTTGATTGGCTCCCCCACTAGACTCTAAGTTCAATGAAGGTATGGATTTTGTCTCTTTTCTTCGCTATATTCCTATCACTCTGAATAGTGCCTGATACAAAATAGGTACTCTAAATATTCGGTAAATCAATGAAGGAACAATAAGAAAATAATAGGGAAAATCCTACTTAGGTAAGATGATCAAGGAAGGTTTCTCTGAGGTAGTGACTTTTTCATTTTTGTTTTTGTTTTTTAATTTGCAAATATCAAAATGCAACAAAAACTTCTTATCTGGTGTGGATACACACACACACACACACACACACACACACACACACACAAAATAGAAGAATTCTCAACCTAGAATATGCCTGCTTTGGGGAGGCCCCATGCTTCATAACTGACACGTCAGTGTAATGAGTTGACTTTCAACATCCATTCCATCTTCCTTCTATGCGCCTCCCTGTGCTATAGAAACAGAGCATCTGATAAACTATATTTTCTAGACTTCCATGAGACTAGGGCAATGCCTTTTGTAGGGTTTTTTTTTTCACCAAATTTTTGTTATACAGATACAGGTTTGAAGGAGTCAAAGAGTTGGATTTAATCAGTGTTGACAATTCAGAAATAGAATTCATAGTAGAGAAATGGAATTCACGACTTGACTACATTTGGGAGATGAGGAAGAGGAATTGGACTATGATGAGTCAAATATATCTTAGTGATTAAAATTCAAAAATGAAGAGATGGAAGTTTGGAGAAGAAGATAATGAATTCAGTCTTGAATGAATTTAAGCTGTCTGAAGCACATCCAAATGCTATTCAGTGGGCAATCAGAAATACAGGACTAGAGCAAGGGAGCATAGTTGTGGCTGGAGCTAGAGATTTGAGAGCCACATGCATTTGGGCGGCAGCTAAAACCATGAGATTGGTGAGATCACCCAGGGAGTATGCGTATAGTGAGGAGAGAAAAGGACATATAGGGAGCTGTGGGTAACGCCACTGAGAAGGAGAACCTAAGAGATGATAACAAATGGTATTGACAGAGAGGTAGGAGAACTAACAGATCTCAAGGTCAAACAATTTCAAGAAAAGAGAAAATCAAGAAAGTGGAAGTGATGACAAATCCTGCAGAAAACTTAAGATAAAATTTTTGGTAAGAAGGAGGTCATGCATGACCATAAGATGAGCAATTTTGCCTTGAATCTCATTTGTTTAGAGTATAACATACTACTCCTGTTACAGTCATCTGCCCCCCATTCCCTGAAGAGTTTAGCTTCTGGCTAACTTATATTCTTCAACACTACTAATTTCATAATTCTATCCAAGTAGATGGTCCTTGCATCAGCCTAGTTTTTCAGATTCTTGACTTCCTCTCCTCCAATGAACTTGTCCTCCACTCCTTTCATTCCTTTAACCTTTCAGGTGCATCATCCTAGTATACTCCTCTGTCTTTCCAGCCCCTCCTTACCTCTCCTTGTCTTGCTTTCTCTTATGACTCCTGTCCCATAAAAAGACTTGTCTCCCTAGATTCTGCTGACTGGATACCTCCTATAGTCATGCACTATTACCAACAGCTACAATTCTTTTATAACTTAATTCCAAGCACCCCACTCTCTCTAATCACCACCTTCTATTTTTCCATTTCATTCCCTCTTTTACCCCAACCCTGACAATCCTTTAACCTCCATCCCCTGATCTACAGTCCATTGATCCAACCACTTTTCACTATCCTTCATGTCCCTCATGTCATCACTTTGCTCCCTACCCAGTTTAAATTCCATGTTCAGTTATCATCATCACTCCCTCCCTTACACTCTCAACTCCCTTGTTCTGTTTTGGGTTGTACGTGCCTAGCCAAAGGAAAAAAAAAAATCAATACTGATTAAATCCAATTATTGGGCTCTTTCATAATTGAATTTGCACAACTAAAGGTAGCTGGAGTAAGGCATACAACCATACTATGATTAGTCTTACTTAAGTTTATGATCCCTGACTTCAATGCTGCCAGGCAATTGTATCTTATTTCCCTAGTCCATTCTTTCACTCTCCTAAACAACTAGAATATGAGGGCAGGGATTAGGGGCCACCAATCCTCCAATTCTTCTTCACTCATGCTCTCACTCTCATTTTCCTTATTGAGAAAAATAGAAAACAGAAGATTATTTCCATTTGTTACCACTATAACATCTATCTACTTACCTACATCTGTATCATATTCTATCTTCTCTTCTGTTACTAAGATGAATTTAACTGTGTCAGGCAAGGGACAGTTCTTCTCCTTATGCACTAGAACACATCTCCTCTCATCTACTCAAGGACATTGCTCCAGCAATTCTCCCCTTTCTCTTTCTGCTTTAACAAATTCCCTTTCTACTGAATCTTTCCCATCAGATTACAAACATGTTATTATACAATCTAATAAACAAAACAAAACTCTCTTTATCCTCCTTCTCTCTCTAGCTACTACTCCTTTTTACAGTGAAATTTCTATTTTTCTTGACCCTTTGAAACACTCAGTTCTCAACTTACTTGACCTATCAGCCACATTTGGTGGTCAATCCCTCCTTTCTTCTAGAGACATTTCTTCAATCATCTTCCAGGATATCACACTCTCTTGATTTTCCTCCCACCTACTGGCTACTCCTTAGTCTCCTTTGCTGGTTTTCTTATCTTCCCTGCCTTTTAACACTAGATTACTCCAAAACTCAGTTCTTAGAACATTTACCTTTTCTATTTATTCTCATTCCAGTGATGATCTCATCTACTGTCATAAGTTTAAATGCCATCTACAGAAAGATAACTCCCAAATTAATATCTCTAATCCACTTAAGCACTAAACTCCATCCTTTATCCAGATGCTTCAAGACTTCTACACTTGAATGTCTAATAGATATCTCATATTTAATTGGTTCAAACCTGATCTCCTAATCTTCCCCCAACCTGCTTTCCCACAGTGTTCCCCATCTCAGTAAACTGTGAATCCATCCTTCCAGTTACTCAGGACAAATGTCTTTGAATCCTTCTTATATCTCAGACTCCACATCCAATCTGTCATCATATGTTATTAGTTCTCCCTTTAAAATAGATCCATAATCAGCTACTTCACCACTACTACCCTGGTCCAGATCACCAACAACTGTCATCTAAATTACAGCAATACCTTCCTTATCAGTTAGCCCAGGTTCCTATTTTGCTCTTTCCAATCTATTCTCTATACAGAATGGTCCTTTTAAATCATCAGTCAGGACACATCACTCCTGTGCTCAAACCCCTCCCTTGACTTTTCATCTCGCTCCCAGCAGAAAGAAGTTAAGGTCATTAAAATGGCCTATAAGGGCTTATATGACTTGACCTTCCCCCATCCATTACTTCTCTGATCTTATTTTCTCTTAATTTTCCCCTCACTCTCTCAGTCATTCTTTGAACATGCCAAGCACACTCCCACCTCAGGGCCTTTACACCTGCTATTTCCACTCTCTGGAATGATATTCTTCCAGATATTTACATGGTTCACTCCCTCATCTCCTTCTGGTCTTTGATCAATTGTCACTTTCTTAGGTTTGAACAAAAGAGCATGGTTGAAGCTGGAGATATAGATTTAGGAACCATTTGCGTCTGGGTGACAACTGAAGTTATAGTATTGGTAAGGTCACCCAAGGAGTGTGTATATAGTGAAAAGAGAAGATGATTACCTCCCAAGCCCTAAGTAACACGGTTGAGGAGACTCCCATTTGAAGAAGAAAAAGGAATCGAAAGAGAGTTTAGAAAAACCAGAAAATCCTAGTGTCACAAAAATTCAAGGAAAGGGATATTTGCAAGAAATAGGATATGTGTAAATAAATTCTGCAGTAAACTTACATAATATATGAGTCTGATAAGTAGGAAGTCATCAGGGACCTTAGCAAAGACAGCTCACTGACATGGTAATGTTGAAGCTGGTAAACAATGAGTTGAGAAATGGCTGGAAGGTATGAAAGTAGAGACTGAAATTGGATATTACTATTTTTTTGATATTTGTTTATTTATTTAGCTGCACTGGGTCTTAGTTGTGGAATGCAGGATCTTCGTTGCCATGTGTAGGATCTTCGTTGCGGCGTGCAGGAATTTTAGTTGCGGCATGGGGGACCTAGTTCCCTAACCAGGGATGGAACACAGGCCCCCTGCATTGGGACTGCAGAGTCTCAACCACTAGACCACCAGGGAAGTCCTGGCTATTACTATTTTGAGAAGTTTAGTTCACTAGAGAAAGAGAAGATTTAGATGTTAGCTAGGGCGTGGATGCAGGTAAATGAGAAGGAAGGTTTTTGTTCTCATCTCTCAGCTCTACTTGTCTCTGCTTGACTTCATTCTATCCCAAATCTCTCCAAGTATATATGGCAGGACAACCTCCGGCAGCTCGACTTTTATATATCCTTTAGAGCTCATGACCCCATAGGGTGACCCTGACCATTTCTCTCATTGTATACATATCAATCCCTAACAAAGATTGCTTGGACAGCCTGAGTCAAGTGCCCACACCTATGGTGAGGTGGTTAGAACACATGATCAACAGCCCTACCAATACCATGTGGAAGGGAAGAAGAGCAGTTCCCAAAAGATATAGGATTCAGCATACAGAAAAGCAATAGGTCAACTATGGTAGAAAAGCAAAGTGAGGCCATAGAGAAGATAAGTAAATTGAGAAAAAATGAGTCAGTCATTGGACTAGAGATATTGAAGAGGCTTGTAATTTGTGCAGAGACATGACACAAAAGCTAGAAGGATTAAAAGTTGTGGTCAAAAGGTAAGATATAGAAGTTTAATATTTCAGACAGGTGGAACAGTTCTAGATGGCAATTGGCAAGATCTATTTTGTGGATATAGAAGAGGGTGGTAAAAATAAAGATCTGAATCAAGAAGATTAAAGTACTAGATCAAGATTATCAGGGATAGATTTAAGGCCTTAAACTAGCAAAACAGTAAACTAGGAAAACCATTTATGGTAACTGAATTAGTTATCTAACAAAAATCTGTGAGCACACATTAAAACATGTAAAGCACACAAGGAAGTAATTCATTATAAGTTAAAGTCTGCATATAAAAAAGGAAAGTTAAAATTAGAGCCCTCAAGCACGTAAAATGACAGGTTGACAATGTGAACTAGAATTTAAATTATTAATGCTTAAAATTATTAAAGCCATAAAGTAAAACAAAAAGCAAATTTAATTTAATTTTAATTTTAAATTAAAATTTAAAGCAAATTTAATTTTAATTTAAAATTAAATTTTATAAAATTTAATTTCTAGAAATGAAGCATATAATCACTGAAACTGAAAGCTCAATAGATATTCCAACTTAAAAAAGAAGGAAATCCTGTTACATGCTTCAACATGGATGAACCTTGAAGACATTATGCTGAGTGAAATAAGCCAGACACAAAAGAACAATTACTGTGTGATTCCACTTACAAGAGGTATCTAGAGTCATCAAAATCATGGAGACAGAAAGTAGAATGATGGTTGCCAGGGGTCGGAGAGGGGAAAATTGGGAGTTGTACAATGGGTATAGTTTCAGATTTGCAAGATTAAAAAATTCTAGAGATCTGTTATACAACAATGTGAATATAGTTAACACTACTGAACTGTAACTTAAAGACAGTTGAGGATAAATTTTATGTGTCTTTTACCACAATTAAAAATTTTTTTTTAATTTTAATTCAATAGATATTTCCACCAAGATGAAATGGATATTTTTTTTCTATTCTTCCCACTAAATACAATGAAAAACCCTAGACATTATATGTAAAACAAACATAAGAAGATTCTGAAAAGTGAACAGAAGAAGACAGGCTAGGGAACTCAGGACCCAAAGAATGACTCAGTGGTGAGTTCCCTGTGTTTTGTTTTTGCTTCATATATCTCAAGCTTGGAGCTGAAGAAGTCAGCAACCCAGAAAAACCAATGGGCATAGAAAACTTATACCTGGCAATCATCAACATATAAGTAATATTTCAAGGCATGAGTCTAAATAAGGTCACCTAGAGAGTGAGTATAGATTGAAAAGAGAAGAGGCAAAGTCAGATAGATTACTGCCTCTGGAAGAGGAAGATACAACAAAGGAGTCTGACAAGGAGTGGTGATAGAGGTGAGAGAGAAGCCACTGTTATGTGCCAGGCCCCATACTAATATTGTATACAAACTACCTCATTTAATCCTCACAACAACTCTATGGTTTAGCCACTGTTATTATTTCTGTTTTATAGATGAAGAAATTGAAGCTTAGAAGCTTAGTAACTTACCCAAGTTCCCACAAGAGAAAGAGGTAGAGCTAGGACTAAAATCCAAGACTAAAAGCAAATTCCACACTTTGAATCAATACACCACAGAAAGAAATGGGTTTCAAAAGCCTAATGTGATGACAGCCAGTTTACAGTATAGTCTGGATAAAGAGCCGAGAAAACCAGAAACCATTACAGTTGGAGAGCTGTGGAATAACTTGGGTGTTAAATGATAAGGGTTAACCAGGAGAATAAAACTGGAGGGACAGCAACATCACCAAGGAAACATTGACAGAACTTTAAAACTGATTGCACATGGGAAATAGTTATTCAAAGATGAATCCTAAGCCTCACACTTGATGATTGTGATACAAAAATAGAAACTTGAGAGTATAGAGAAGTCAGCTTGGCAGATGAGCTGGAAAACACTCCTGTGTTTCTCCTTTACTCTCATAACACTACCACACTCACTACATTTCTGACACCAAATATGTGGTGTCAAGCAAGCAATTCTCCATACCAGCTGGCTGTCCTACAATTCAATTCAGTTCTGAGGCTATCTACCTGGAGTTAGTGTCAGATCCCACAGGTTAAGGTTTCAGTCCCACGAAACTCTACACTCCCCCCCCCCACTTCAGATGCCAATCACAAGTCCTCAATTGCTATCTACACTTCTGCCCAATCGGCTATAAATCTGGGTTCCCACAACTCCTTCCTTGGGTTCAATAATTTGCTAAAATTGTTCTCAGAACCCAGAAAACACTTACTTATATTTATTCATTATAAAAGGATATGATAAAGGATACAGATGAACATGAAGATGGAAGAGATGCATAGGGCAAGGTATGGGGAAAGGGGCACGGAGTGTCCATGCTCTCACTAGTAATGCCCCCTTTCCAGTACCTCCATGTGTTCAGCAACCCAGAAGTTCTCCAAACCCCAATACTTTGGGGATTTTTATGGAGTCTTCATCACGTACAGATGATATATCATCAATTCAATCCCCAGCCCTCTCTTCTTCCTGGAGGATGGGAGATGCAGCTGAAAGTTCCAAGCTTCTAATCATGTCCTGGTCTTTCTTGTGACCAGCCCCCGTCCTGAACTATCCAGGATCCCACCAAGAGTCTTCAGAACAAAAGACACTTCTGTCACCTGAATTTCCTGAATTTCAAGGTATTTAGTTGCTGTGTCAGAAACTGGGATCAAAGACCAAATATTAGAACAAAAGATGCTCCTAGTGCCCTTAAGACTGAGGAAATTACCAGGGTTTTAGGATCTCTGTGCCAGGAACTGGGGGAAGAGACCAATATATATTTTCTGTTATTTCATAGGAAAATTTATGAGTTTGGTTGTCAGTAAATTGAGAATGAGATGAAAGCAGAACATCAGATGAAAAAGTGTAGCCAGAGGCATAATTTAGACTTCTTGCTATTATTCAACAACTCTGACAAATTAGGAAAGTGGTTACAGATTTTTTTTAAAAACTCAAATGTGGGGACTTCCCTGGCAGTCCAGTGGTTAAGACTCTGTTCTTCCACTGCAGGGGCCATGAGTTCAATGCCTGGTCAGGAAACTAAGATCCCACATGCCACACAGTGCAGCAAAAAAATAAATTAATTTAAAATAAAAATTTTAAAAAATCAAACGTAAAAATTATATAGTAAATCTGCATTTAACCAGGATGCTTAAGGAACAAAGCGATTTGTATTAATGTATTTTTTTCAGGTAACTGAAGTTTACCCTTTCAAGCAACTTCTTTATATTGTAAACATTTTTTATGGAAATCTGTCTAGAATAGTTAATTAGCACCCTCCTTCTTAAATAGATGATAGTAACTATTATTTTACCATTTCTTGACTAATCATGTGTGTTATTATAACTATTAATTACTGTACTCTATTTCCTAAAATCTCCTACTATGTCAGGAGAACAATAGTTACTTCCTTTGTCATAGAACCTGTCTCTTATAACCCAGTACCTTCTAACCTGATGTTTCATTTTTGCTGTGGTCAGAGAAATACAGTGCCACTGATTCTATATGAATTAAGATTCAGTGGACTCTGAAAGATGACCCAAGGACCCCTCCTACAAAGCTGTAGACAAAGGCATGGTGGCAGCCATTTTAGCAGCCCAGCAGCCCAGCTCTTCTTTATATACTGTTTCTCCTGGTCAGGTAATCTGAACATCTAAAGTTTCCAGAAGTCTGGGGCAATTTTTATAATAATTTTGCTGACACAACTTTTGAAACTTGCTTTTAGTACTGTCAAATGAGAAAACTAAAATGATTAGGTAACCAGTTTGATGAATTTTATTCAAGGGAAATCAGTCTATGGATTGGGAGAGTACAGTTCCTCACAAGTAGTGGAGCGTTCTTCCCATGGGATTTTGGGCAAGAGCGAGTTTTATAGGACATTAGAAGAGGCAACACGGAAACAGAACATGATTGGCTAGGAGGTTGGGAATTTCCTTATAAGGCTAGCAGGTCCTAGTTTCTAGGGTAAGGTGAGCTAGGTAAAGTTGAGTTGGAGGATTGTGACTGGTGGATGTTAGGTTCCTTGACAGGTGTTTCCCATAAGTGCAGGCTGACTTAGGCTTAGATTTGTGATGTGGAACAGGCCACTGGGGCAGCCTCCATTTTGTGAGTCCCGTTATGTAAATTAACTTTATTAGCATTCAATACATTTTGCCATGCCATCCCTATTGTCAAGACAAAAGTGGAAATGGAAAAATGACCCCTATTAATTACAAAAACTCTTCATTTATCTAATATCCAAAGGAAATAATCAAGCCTTATTTCTTTGTGTCATTCTTATTCATTTAAACCTTTTTTTAAAATTAAATTATTTATTTATTTATTTATTTTTGGGTGTGTTGGGTCTTCGTTTCTGTGTGAGGGCTTTCTCTAGTTGTGGCAAGCGGGGGCCACTCTTCATCGCGGTGCACGGGCCTCTCACTGTCGCGGCCTCTCTTGTTGCGGAGCACAGGCTCCAGACGCGCAGGCTCAGTAATTGTGGCTCACGGGCCCAGCTGCTCCACGGCATGTGTGATCTTCCCAGACCAGGGCTCGAACCCGTGTCCCCTGCATTGGCAGGCAGATTCTCAACCACTGCACCACCAGGGAAGCCCGAAACCATTTTTAAAATAAAGTATTGCTTAAATATTTAAACCAAATGGTTTTCTTTTTATTGTTTTGTTTTGTTTCATTTTTGTTTTTGATTTTTTTTGGCTGTGTTGGGTCTTCGTTGCTGCACACGGGCTTCTTCTAGTTGTGGTGAGCAGGGGCTACTCTCTGTTGTGGTGCACGGGCTTCCCGTTGCAGTGGCTTCTCTTGTTGCAGGGCATGGGCTCTAGACACGTGGGCTTCAGTAGTTGCAGCACTCAGGCCCTAGAGCGCACAGGCTTCAGTAGTTGTGGCACGTGGGGACAGTACTTGCGGCTCACAGGCTCTAGAGTGCAGGCTCAGTAGATGTGGCACACAGGCTTATTTGCTCCGTGACATGTAGGATCCTCCCAGACCAGGGATCAAACCCACGTCCCCTGCATTGGCAGGCAGACTCTCAACCACTGCGCCACCAGGGAAGTCCAAGCCAAATGTTTTTAATTCTTCTAGACTTCTAGGGTCACCCTTTCCTTTAACACCCAGACAAAGCACCTCAAGCCCCATCCCACACTCAGAAATTCCTGTTCCAGGGGATTGCTGTATGGGTGGGAAGGAAACAGTGCTTATACTCACCTGGTAACCTCACTCCAAATTGCTACACCTATAGAGTTTCCATTTCCTATTGTCCTTTCACCTTCTACAGCTGTGTTCTCGCCATACTATTTCATCACTAGTGTTGACTGAAAAAAAATACATGTCAGAGCTTTGAGTTGAATTTTATTCAGGGTCTTACTGAGGACTATAGCCAGGGAAACAGCTTCTCAGGTAGCTCTGGCTAGCTGCTCTGAAGAGGTAGGAGGACCAGCCTATATATATATATATATATATATATATATATATATATATATATATATATATATATATATATATATATATATATATATATACCCACACATCTCAGTAAAAGGTAACTGCTAGTCACAAGGAACAGGTATCTCTGTTAATGATCTAAGTGCTTTTTAAAATATATATGTGGGAAAACACAAGAATTTGGGCTCATTAAAATTCTTCCTGGGATATCTAACTAACTAAGGGGCTTGTTTTTCCAAAGCACAGAGTGACTTATGCTGTTTTTCATCCGAAATTCCTTTCAGGGCATACTGTCAGTCAGCAACTGCAGTGGCTAATGACTTAATCCTCACAGACAGCCCAAGGATGGTGGGCAACATTCTTTGTTTTAAATTTGCATGGACCCTGACCCTGAAAGTACCACCAAACACTAGTCTGTGTGTCTATCACCCTTTCACTTGTTCAAATAACTTTCTAGGCCCAAGATGGAGCTCTGCCTGCCCCAGATGCTATGTCATCAAACCAAAACTTTGACAACTTTCATGTCCTAGTAAATGCTCTTGTCAGGAAGGAAGAAATTTTCCTTGTAGGTTCTTCTGGCTGACCCAAGAATTAAATTGACATGAGACAGATGAACAGGAGAAAATAAAACAAAAGTTTAATAGCATGTACAACTGAGAGAGATCCCGGAAAGCTGAGTGACTTACCAAAATGGTTAAAACCCTCACCTTAAATATCATCTTCAGCTAAAGACAAAAGAGGATGTTGGGTGTAGTGGTTTGGGACTTCAAAGGAGAGGAAGGCAATTCACATGGATATTGAAAAGCAAATGTTTGGTAAACAAATGCTTGCTGGACCACCTGAGACAATAGTTCACAGAGTGGACTCTTATCAATAGGCCCTGCTGAGTTTCCCCACCACCCCTAGCCCATATTCTTTGCAGATTATCTCTGGTGACAGCCCTATTCCAGGAACAGTCTATCTAAATTCTTTTAGGCAATTAGGGGGAAGGTCAATGTTTCTTCCTGAGTCTTTTAGGACTTGATGGTTTTCAGCTCAAAATAATCCTCATGCCAAAGAGACCCTTTGGGGTGGCAAGTTTTGCTCACCTACACTCTGCTTGACCAGAAACACGGTATATCCAGTCAGCCAATCCCTAAACACCCAGCCAACTCTGGGCTCTACACTTACTTGCTTTTGCCTTAGTCTTTACCCTGTAAAAGCTGTTGCCAAAAAGAATCTGAAATATATGTATATATATACACACATATATATACATATATATATATATACACATATATATACATATATATATACATATATATACATATATATAAATAACTGAATCACTTTGCTGTACACCTGAAACTAACACAACATTGTAAATCAATGATACTTCAAGAAAAAAAGAAAAAGAAAGAAAAAAAAAAGAAAAGAAAATCTCCTGCCCTCCACCCCATTTTGCAGTTCTCCAAATGGAGACATTCCACTTCATAAAATGGTAGGTAAAGATTGTTTGTATTACCTAAATTGTCTTCTTCAATCATTATTTAACACACTTAAATATTTGAGGAAAAAGACTGGAATAAAAAACAAATTAAAGGGCTTCCCTGGTGGCGCAGTGGTTGAGAATCTGCCTGCCAATGCAGGGGACACGGGTCCGAGCCCTGGTCTGGGAAGATCCCACATGCCGTGGAGCAACTGGGCCCGTGAGCCACAACTACTGAGCCTGTGGGTCTGGAGCCTGTGCTCTGCAACAAGAGAGACCACGATAGTGCGAGGCCCGCGCACAGTGATGAAGAGTGGTCCCCACTTGCCGCAACTAGAGGAAGCCCTCGCACAGAAACGAAGACCCAACACAGCCAAAATAAATAAATAAATAATAATTTAAAAAAAAAATTAAGATCATTAAGAGAAGGCCATTCTTATAAAATAAAAAAAAATTAAAATTGAGATATTTAAATCACTGTCCTCAAAGTCCATTGGTTATCTCTGCACAGAGAGTTTCTCATTGGTTATCACTTTGTTGTTGTTTTTCTGGCACGTACCCTTCCTGAGAGACCATTCTCATTCTCTTTCTCCTCTTAAAATTTCAGGCCCCCAAAGCTAGTGGTATGCCATAGCTGCATACAGGTACACATAAGTCCATTGCTAAAATTTCAGGAATTTCACAAGCCTGTTGTTAAACACAGCCATTATTAAAAACTAAATTATATAAGCTTACATTTGAATGAATTATATTTTTAAAAGATAGTAAGTATTCACTTCCTAATTATTTTACTACACTTTAGTATTCGACGCTCTTGAGACTATTTACATCTATTGTACCTGTTGAGTGGAAATACTGTATAATGGTACACATCTTTATGCAAACGCTACCACAGAATGGACAAGTGCTATAAATCAGGGTTTTGTGGGTTTTCTGTTCGTCTGTAGTTTTTATTAGAGAAGTGGTTTTTAAACATTTGCTAACACACCACTCGCCTTCCCCCAAGGGGAAAACTGAAACACACCTGTTACTTTATTATGCAGACCAATTTGAACTCTGTCACAGTTGTTCCCTTTTCAGAACATGATCAGAACAGGACCTGAACCAAACAGGCCTGTTGAGGAGCTTTTCTAAACCCATCACTTCCCTAAATGATTTTACCAGACCCATAAAATTTGCAGCTGCTGCTGTGCTTTTTTATAAGCAATGCATTTACAAATCTTTGACTAATCCTGTTTTCTTCAATAGCAAATACTCAACACAAGTATTCCGTATGTTTGAAAGAAGTCAGAGTGAAAGAAGAGGCCAGGGAAGTTTGTCGTGACTTCTTCGGAAAAACTGAATTTGCCTCATAGGAGGGAGTTAAGAGAGTTTGAGTTGTTGAGGGAAAAATCCTAAAAACAAAGCTAATGGAAATGCTTCTTTCTGTGAGAGGAATGATCAAGGTAAAGGGAGTGCCCCCTTCTGTGGTTTATGAGTCATTTTCTGTTTTAAATCTTCCTGTTTATCCTTTGTTTTTCCACAAGTAACAGTTGAGTCTGTACCCTTCACCCTTACCTTCCCTCCCAGGTCGTGATTACCGAAGCCCTGGTGTTGAGTGAATACACTGGGGAGTCTGAAGCACTTTGATGTTGAAAGCTGCTAGGGAGTGAGAAATAACTTCTAAATTTGCAAACTTTCCATTCACTGTGAGCCTATCTGATTAAACTGTAGAAACAAGCTCCAGAACTAGCCCTGGTCTGAATGCTTTCTTTCTTGCTTGCTTTTTTTCTTCTCTCCCTCCTTCCTTCCTTCCTTTCTTCTCTGTCTTTCTCTGTCTCCCTTTCTTTCTTTTTGATCTGTTCCCCCACTGTCCTTCTTTCTTTTTCTTTTGTGTTGCTCTCAGTAATGCACATGTATCTTGATTGGGGAGCACTGTCACAAGGAGAGGAAATAAGATTCTGAAGATTTTGAGGCTCATAACTGAACTACTCTTATTCCACCAAAGGCATGAGAAAGAGGTAGATAAGAGAAAGGAGCAAAACAGTGCTCCTTTGAAAGGAGAATCATAAAAATAAAAGCTCTTAGCCTTGTTTACCTTTCCTAAATAACATCAGAATACCTACCTTTAAGAATAATAATAGCTCAACTCTGTGTAGATACTTTCTTCTGAAGTGTTCATCAAATAGCTGGAAAGAGCACGGACTTTGTCATGGGTCAGCCCTGCAAGTGGTCCTGGTCCCTCCTTGCTAGCTGTTTGACCTGTGTGAGCTGCTCTGTAAGCCTGTTTCCTTGAGGCCCACACTCAGGCAGGCCTCAAGAGCACAGCCTACTGGTTGTTAATGGCCAGAGTCATCCTGATTGCTCACTGACTGTGCTATACCTGTTGCTATCTGATTTTAGTCAATACTGGTTAGATGAAATAGTGTGTAAAGAGCCTATCATAGGGCCAGCCTGGAACATAGTAGTGGATGTTCAGTCAATTTTAATCCTACCAATTCTTTTTCTACCCACCAACCTCCTGGCATCCTCACCAACACCAACCTGGAAGCAGTAAAAAAAAAACAAAATAAAATTATTACTTTTATGTTCCACAGCTCACATAAAGGAAACCTGAGACACAAAGGTGAATGGACTAGCACCATAGTGAGTCAGAGGCACCAGCACTTGATCAAGGCTCCTCACACCTGACCCAGAGCATTAACCACAAGACTCTCGGCCACCCTGGTAATCAGTTAACACTTTTAAAGTGGAAGGAGCATAAAGTTTGAAGTCAGAAAGATCTGCGTTCACATTCTATCCCTGCCACTTACTATCTACATGATCTCAAACAAGTCACATAACCTTTTTAAACCTGTTTCCTCATGTGTAAAATGGGACCAATATACTGAAATGTTTAAGTGAGGTAATTCTTGTGTAAAAGGAGCTTAAAACGGTATTCTTTCTTTCTTAGTTTGGGCTAAGTCTACAAAACCAAAACTAAAACAGTAGATGCCAAGCTCTCCTCACAGTACAAAGCTTGCCCTCTTTTTCTGGAATTTACTAAGGAGATGATCAAAAGCTGGCTTTGTGACCCTTAGCACATCCCCTGTGTCAGGAGTTAAAGTTGAAGAGAAGGGGAAGCACAGAATTTCTTTAGAAGAGTTGTGTAAATGCTCGTGGTCACAGCACGAGGAAGGGGGACTTCCCTTCACCCTAAGCCAACTGGATGGGCTTCAATAGAATCATAAACAGCAGATCATTCAGAGTGACCTGTGTCCTCTGGACTTTGGGGTTTATAAGGACTGTGAAGAGAGGCTGTGGATAGATGGGCCTGAGGCCACAGAGCAGAGAAAAAAGAAGGCTGACCATCCACAGATGGCAGAACAGAAATAAGAATGTTTCCTCATACCAGACACAGGTTTTCTAAAATGGAGTTGACCTGGAGCCAGTTTGAAAACTCCTGACTCCATAGAGGTACCCAATGTTTACTATAGGAGGCTCATTCCTAGGAGTTGAAGTTAAAACCAGCCTGTCAGATAAGAAGCATCACCCATATGACAGGAATTACAGTTACAGATTCCCAGCAGGGGAATCTTTGAAGAACCTACAATACCCCATTTTAATAAGCCGACAATATTAATCTGCCCGTTTCCAGATCACAGAACTACATAAGATGGCTTCAAATCTCCACCTACATCTTTTAGTAATCCAATGCCCTCTTTCATGGCATTGTTCTCATTGTCACTTCTGGCTCCAAATTCCTGCTTCTGCTAAATCAGTTCAGTTTGTGGATCATTTGACCACCTATGTGTGTTTCCCTATTCCTTACTACCTTAAACCCAGACAAGGGGACTTCCCTGGCGGCCCAGTGGGTAAGACTCCGCACTCCCAATGCAGGGGACCCAGGTTCGATCCCTGGTTGGGGAACTAGACCCCACATGCATGCTGCAACTAAAAGTCCACATGCTGCAACTATGAGCCTGCATGCCGCAACAAAGATCCTGTGTGCTGCAACTAAGACCCGGTGCAGCCTAAATAAATAAATAAATAGGTATTTTTTTTAAAAGAACAGACAAGGCCTAAGATCCTTTCCAAAATTTCCACCTGAAAAGCTCCATTTACACAAAGCTGTTGCATGGATAGAAGATTGTACTGAAGGTTTTTGGAAGAGAGTTTAAGCAACACAAAGTTCCACTCTTATTTTTATCTTCCCAGTAAGCATTTTTATTCCCATTCTTCTGGTAATAGACCCTTCCCCTCTAGGCAAAAATGTAGTCACATGACTTGTGTAGGACAATCATAGTGCCTTGTATCACTGGCACTGATGATTGATCCAACAGATGGAAATGTAATCCAAACAAGGCTAATTAGAGAGGGTCCCTAGGATTGTTATATGCATACTTGGACCCCAAAAAGCTCTCTTTCTGTGGTCACTGAGCTGCGTCTGGCAGGAACCATGTTTCCTACCACATGGCAAAGTCCTGTCTGAAGTAGAGAAGAGTGAAGTCAACATGGAAAGAAAAAGTCAAGCAGAGATGAGCAAGATAGGAAAAGAAGGAAGGGGGGAAGAAGGGAAAGAGAGAGAGATGTGGCAATTTTTTAACATTATTTATTTATTTATTTATGGCTGTGTTGGGTCTTCATTCCTGTGCGAGGGCTTTCTCTAGCCGCGGCAAGTGGGGGCCACTCCTCATCGCAGTGCGCGGGCCTCTCACCATCGCGGCCCCTCTCGTTGCGGAGCACAGGCTCCAGACGCGCAGGCTCAGCAATTGTGGCTCACGGGCCTAGTTGCTCCGTGGCATGTGGGATCCTCCCAGACCAGGGCTCGAACCCGTGTCCCCTGCATTGGCAGGCAGATTCTCAACCACTGCGCCACCAGGGAAGCCCCGGCAATTTTGTTTAACATCTTTATTAGAGTATAATTGCTTTACAATGGTGTGTCACTTTCTGCTTTATAAAAAAGTGAATCAGTTATACATATACATAAGTCCCCATATCTCCTCCCTCTTGCATCTCCCTCCCTCCCACCCTCCCTATCCCACCCCTCTAGGTGATCTCTAAGCACCGAGCTGATCTCCCTGTGCTATGTGGCTGCTTCCCGTAGCTATCTATTTTACGTTTGCTAATGTATATATGTCCATGCCACTCTCTCACTTTGTCCGAGCTTACCCTTCCCTCTCCCTGTATCCTCAAGTCCATTCTCTAGTAGGTCTACATCCTTATTCCCATCTTGCCCCTAGGTTCTTCTGAGCATTTTCTTTTTTCTTTTTCTTTTTTTTAGATTCTATATATATGTGTTAGCATACGGTATTTGTTTTTCTCTTTCTGACTTACTTCACTCTGTATGACAGACTCTAACTCCATCCACCTCACTACAAATAACTC
The DNA here is from genome assembly GCF_028023285.1 of Balaenoptera ricei. Taxonomy (NCBI): domain Eukaryota; kingdom Metazoa; phylum Chordata; class Mammalia; order Artiodactyla; family Balaenopteridae; genus Balaenoptera; species Balaenoptera ricei. Next base: position 117,363,092 of record NC_082639.1, on the reverse strand, counting down.
AGTTTCGTTCCTTTTTATGGCTGAGTAATATTCCATTGTATATATGTGCCACATCTTCTTTATCCATTCATCTCTTGATGGACACTTAGGTTGCTTCCATGTCCTGGCTATTGTAAATAGAGCTGCAATGAACATTTTGGTACATGACTCTTTTTGAGTTATGGTTTTCTCAGGGTATATGCCCAGTAGTGGGATTGCTGGGTTGCTTGGTAGTTCTATTTTTAGTTTTTTAAGGAACCTGCATGCTGTTCTCCGTAGTGGCTGTATCACTTTACATTCCCACCAACAGTGCAAGAGGGTTCCCTTTTCCCCACACCCTCTCCAGCATTTATTGTTTGTAGATTTTTTTTAAAGGAATTCCTTTATTTTTATTATTTATTTATTTATTTATTTATTTATTTATTTATTTTTGGCTGTGTTGGGTCTTTGTTTCTGTGCAAGGGCTTTCTCTAGTTGCGGCAAGCGGGGGCCACTTTTCATCACGGTGCACGGGCCTGTCACTATTGCGGCCTCTCTTGTTGCGGAGCACAAGCTCCAGATGCGCAGGCTCAGTAGTTGTGGCTCACGGGCCTAGTTGCTCCGCGGCATGTGGGATCTTCCCAGACCAGGCCTCGAACCCGTGTCCCCTGCATTGGGAGGCAGATTCTCAACCACTGTGCCACCAGGGAAGCCCTGTTTGTAGATTTTTTGATGATGGTCATTCTGATGGGTGTGAGGTGATATCTCATTGTAGTTTCGATTTGCATTTCTCTAATGTTTAATGATGTTGAGCATTCTTTCATGTGTTTGTTGGCAATTTGTATAGTTTCTTCAGAGAAATGTCTATTTAGTTCTTCTGCCCATTTTTGGATTGGGTTGTTTGTTTTTTTTGATACTGAGCTGCATGAGTTGCTTGTATGTTTTGGAGATTAATCCTTTGTCAGTTGCTTCATTTGCAAATATTTTCTTCCATTCTGAGGGTTCTCTTTTCGTCTTGTTTATGGTTTCCTTTGCTGTGCAAAAGCTTTTAAGTTTCATTAGGTCCCATTTGTTTATTTTTGTTTTTATTTCCATTTCTCTAGGAGGGGGATCAAAAAGGATCTTGCTGTGATTTATGTCATGGACTGTTCTGCCTATGTTTTGCTCTAAGAGTTTGTTGGTGTCTGGCCTTACATTTAGGTCTTTAATCCATTTTGAGTTTATTTTTGTGTGTGGTGTTAGGGAGTGTTCTAATTTAATTCTTTTACATGTAGCTGTCCAGTTTTCCCAGCACCACTTATGGAAGAGGCTGTCTTTGCTCCACTGTATATTCTTGCCTCCTTTATCAAAGATAAGGTGACCATATGTGTGTGGGTTTATCTCTGGGCTTTCTGTCCTGTTCCATTGATCTATATTTCTGTTTTTGTGCCAGTACCATACTGTCTTGGTTACTGTAGCTTTGTAGTATAGTCTGAAGTCAGGGAGCCTGATTTCTCCGGCTCCATTTTTCTTTCTCAAGATTGCTTTGGCTATTCGGGGTCTTTTGTGTTTCCATACAAATTGTGAAATTTTTTGTTCTAGTTCTGTGAAAAATGCCAGTGGTAGGTTGATAGGGAATGCATTGAATCTGTAGATTGCTTTGAGTAGTAGAGTCATTTTCACAATGTTGATTCTTCCAATCTAAGAACATGGTATATCTCTCCATCTATTTGTATTACCTTTAATTTCTTTCATCAGTGTCTTATAATTTTCTGCATATGGGTCTTTTGTCTCCTTAGGTAGGTTTATGCCTAGATATTCTTTGCGTTGCAATGGTAAATGGGAGTGTTTCCTTAATTTCTCTTTCAGATTTTTCATCATTAGTGTATAGGGATGCAAGAGATTTCTGTGCATTAATTTTGTATCCTGATACTTTACCAAATTCATTGATTAGCTCTAGTAGTTTTCTGGTAGCATCTTTAGGATTCTCTATGTATAGTACCATGTCATCTGCAAACAGTGACAGCTTTACTTCTTCTTTTCCAATTTGGATTCCTTGTATTTCTTTTTCTTCTCTGATTGCTGTGGCTAAAACTCCCAAAACTATGTTGAATAACAGTGGTGAGAGTGGGCAACCTTGTCTTGTTCCTGATCTTAGTGGAAATGGTTTCAGTTTTTCACCATTGAGGACGATGTTGCTGTGGGTTTGTCATATATGGCCTTTATTATGTTGAGGAAACTTCCCTCTATGCCTACTTTCTGGAAGGTTTTTATCATAAATGGGTGTTGAATTTTGTCAAAAGCTTTCTCTGCATCTATTGAGGTGATCATATGGGTTTTTTCCTTGAATTTGTTAATATGGTGTATCACGTTGATTGATTTGCGTATATTGAAGAATCCTTGCATTCCTGGGATAAACCCCACTTGATCATAGTGTATAATCCTTTTAATGTGCTGTTGGATTCTGTTTGCTAGTATTTTGTTGAGGATTTTTGCAGCTATGTTCATCAGTGCTATTGGCCTGTAGTTTTCTTTCTTTGTGACATCTTTGTCTGGTTTTGGTATCAGGGTGATGGTGGCCTCATAGAATGTGTTTGGGAGTGTTCCTCCCTCTGCTATATTTTGGAAAAATTTGAGAAGGATAGGTGTTAGCTCTTCTCTAAATGTTTGATAGAATTCGTCTGTGAATCCATCTGGTCCTGGGCTTCTGTTGGTTGGAAGATTTTTAATCACAGTTTCAATTTCAGTGCTTGTGATTGGTCTGTTCATATTTTCTATTTCTTCCTGGTTCAGTCTCGGAAGGTTGTGCATGTTTAAGAATTTGTCCATTTCTTCCAGGTTGTCCATTTTATTGGCATATAGTTGCTTGTAGTAATCTCTCATGATCCTTTGTATTTCTGCAGTGTCAGTTGTTACTTCTCCTTTTTCATTTCTAATTCTATTGATTTGAGTCTTCTCCCTTTTTTTCTTGATAAGTCTGGCTAATGGTTTATCAATTTTGTTTATCTTCTCAAAGAACCAGTTTTTAGTTTTATTGATCTTTGCTATTGTTTCCTTCATTTCTTTTTCATTTATTTCTGATCTGATTTTTATGATTTCTTTCCTCTGCTAAGTTTGGGGCTTTTTTGTTCTTCTTTCTCTAATTGCTTTAGGTGTAAGGTTAGGTTGTTTATTTGAGATGTTTCCTGTTTTTTGAGGTAGGCTTGTATAGCTATAAACTTCCTTCTTAGAACTGCTTTTGCTGCATCCCATAGGTTTTGGGTCAATGTGTTTTCATTGTCATTTGTTTCTATGTATTTTTTGATTTCCTCTTTGATTTCTTCAGTGATCTCTTGGTTAGTAAGTAGTGTGTTGTTTAGCCTCCATGTGTTTGCATTTTTTACAGATTCTTTCCTGTAATTGCTATCTAGTCTCATAGCATTGTGGTCAGAAAAGACACTTGAAACGATTTCAATTTTTTAAAATTTACCAAGGCTTGATTTGTGACCTAAGATATGATCTATCCTGGAGAATGTTCCATGAGCACTTGAGAAGAATGTGTATTCTGTTGTTTTTGGATGGAATGTCCTATAAATATCAATTAAGTCCATCTTGTTTAATGTATCATTTAAAGCTTATGTTTCTTTATTTATTTTCATTTTGGGTGATCTGTCCATTGGTGAAAGTGGGATGTTAAAGTACCCTACTATGATTGTGTTATTGTCAATTTCCCCTTTTATGGCTATTAGCAGTTGCCTTATATATTGAGATGCGCCTATGTTGGGTGCATAAATATTTACAATTGTTATATCTTCTTCTTGGATTGATCCCTTCATCATTATGTAATGTCCTTCTTTGTCTCTTGCAATAGTCTTTGTTTTAAAGTCTATTTTGTCTGATATGAGAATTGCTACTCCAGCTTTCTTTTGATTTCCATTTGCAAGGAATATCTTTTTCCATTCCCTCACTTTCAGTCTGTATGTGTCCCTAGGTCTGAAGTGTGTCTCTTGTAGACAGCATATATACGGGTCTTGTTTTCGTATCCATTCAGCCAGTCTATGCCTTTTGGTTGGAGCATTTAATCCATTTACATTTAAGGTAATTATCGATATGTATGTTCCTATTACCATTTTCTTAATTGTTTTGGGTTTACTATTGTAGGTCTTTTCCTTCTCTTGTGTTTCCTGCCTAGAGAAGTTCCTTTAGCATTTGTGTAAAGCTGGTTTGGTGGTGCTGAATTCTCTTAGCTTTTCCTTGTCTGTAAAACTTTTAATTTCTCCGTCAAATCTGAATGAGATCCTTGCTGGGTAGAGTAATCTTGGTTGTAGGTTTTTCTCCTTCATCACTTTAAATATGTCCTGCCACTCCCTTCTGGCTTGCAGAGTTTCTGCTGAAAGATCAGCTGTTAACCTTATGGGGATTTCCTTTTGTGTTACTTGTTGTTTTTCCCTTGCTGCTTTTAATATTTTTTCTTTGTATTTAATTTTTGATAGTTTGATTAATATGTGTCTTGGTGGGTTTCTCCTTGGATTTATCCTATATGGGACTCTGTGCACTTCCTGGACTTGATTATCTATTTCCTTTCCCATATTAGGGAAGTTTTCAACTATAATCTCTTCAAATATTTTGTCAGTCCCTTTCTTTTTCTCTTCTTCTTCTGGGACCCCTATAATTCTAATGTTGGTGCCTTTAATGTTGTCCCAGTGGTCTCTGAGACTGTCCTCAATTCTTTTCATTCTTTTTTCTTTATTCTGCTCTGCAGTAGTTATTTCCACTATTTTATCTTCCAGCTCACTTATCCATTCTTCTGCTTCAGTTATTCTGCTCTTGATCTCTTCTAGAGAATTTTTAATTTCATTTATTGTGTTGTTCATCTCTATTTGTTTGCTCTTTAGTTCTTCTAGGTCCTTGTTAAATGTTTCTTGTATTTTCTCCATTCTCTTTCCAAGATTTTGGATCATCTTTACTATCATTATTCTGAATTCTTTTTCAGGTAGACTGCCTATTTCCTCTTCATTTGTTAGGTCTGGTGGGTTTTTGCCTTCCTCCTTCATCTGCTGTGTGTTTCTCTGTCTTCTCATTTTGCCTAACTTACTGTGTTTGGGGTCTCCTTTTTGCAGGCTGCAAGTTCGTAGTTCCCATTGTTTTTGGTGTCTGCCCCCCGTGGCTAAGGTTAGTTTAGTGGGTTGTGTAGGCTTCCTGGTGGAGGGGACTAGTGCCTGTGTTCTGGTGGATGAGGCTGGATCTTGTCTTTCTGGTGGGCAGGTCCATGTCTGGTGGTGTGTTTTGGGATGTCTGTGGCCTTATTATGATTTTAGGTAGCCTCTGTGCTAATGGATGGGGTTGTGTTCCTGTCTTGCTAGTTGTTTGGCATAGGGTGTCCAGCACTGTAGCTTGCTGGTCGTTGAGTGGAGCTGGGTCTTGGAGTTGAGATGGAGATCTCTGGGAGATTTTCACCATTTGATATTACGTGGAGCTGGGAGGTCTCTTGTGGACCAATGTCCTGAACTTGGCTCTCCCACCTCAGTGGCACAGCCCTGACACGTGGCTGGAGCACCAAGAGCCTGTCCTCCACATGGCTCAGAATAAAAAGGAGAAAAAAAAGAATGAGAGAAAGAAGAAGCTAAAATAAAATAGAGTAAAACAAAATAAAATAAAGTTATTAAAATAAAGATATTTATTAAGGAAAAAAAATTTTTCTAAGTAAAAAAAAACCAAAATGGACAGACAGAACCCTAAGACAAACGGTAAAAGCAAAGCTATACAGACAAAATCACACACAGAAGCATACACATACACACTCACAAAAAGAGAAAAAGGGGAGAAATATATATATATCATTGCTCCCAAAGTCCACCTCCTCAATTTGGGATGATTCTTTGTCTATTCAGGTATTCCAGAGATTCAGAGTACATCAAGTTGATTGTGGAGATTTAATCCACTGCTCCTGAGGCTGCTGGGCGAGATTTCCCTTTCTCTTCTTTGTTCGCACAGCTCCCAGGGTTCAGCTTTGGATATGGACCCGCCTCTGCATGTAGGTCGCCTGAGGGCATCTGTTCTTCACTCAGACAGGACGGGGTTAAAGGAGCAGCTGATTCGGGGGCTCTGGCTCACTCAGGCCGGCGGGAGGGAGGGATACGGAGGCGGGGCGAGCCTGCAGTGGCAGAGGCCGGCGTGACGTTTCACCAGCCTGAGGCGCGCCATGCGTTCTCCTGGGGAAGTTGTCCCTGGATCACGAGACCCTGGCAGTGGCGGGCTGCACAGGGTCCCGGGAGGGGAGGTGTGGATAGTGACCTGTGCTTGCACACAGGCTTCTTGGTGGTGGCAGCAGCAGCCTTAGCGTCTCATGCCCATCTCTGGGGTCCGCGCTAATAGCCGCGGCTCGGGCCCGTCTCTGGAGCTCATTTAGGCGGCACTCTTAATCCCCTCTCCTCGCGCACCAGGAAACAAAGAGGTAAGAAAAAGTCTCTTGCCTCTTTGGCAGCTCCAGACTTTTTCCCGGACTCCCTCCCGGCTAGCTGTGGCGCACTAGCCCCTTCAGGCTGTGCTCACGCCCCCAACCCCAGTCCTCTCCCTGCGATCCGACCGCAGCCCGATCCTCAGCTCCCAGCCCCGCCCGCCCCGGCGGGTGAGCATACAAGCCTCATGGGCTGGTGAGTGCAGGTCGGCACCAATCCTCTGTGCGGGAATCTCTCCGCTTTGCCCTCCGCACCCCTGTTGCTGCGCTCTCCTCCGTGGCTCCGAAGCTTCCCCCCTCCGCCACCCGCAGTCTCCGCCCATGAAGGGGCTTCCTAGCGTGTGGAAACCTTTCCTCCTTCACAGCTCCCTCCCACTGGTGCAGGTCCCATCCCTATTCTGTCTCTGTTTTTTCTGTTTTCTTTTACCCTACCTAGGTACGTGGGGAGTTTCTTGCCTTTTGGGAGGTCTGAGGTCTTCTGCCAGCATTCAGTAGATGTTCTGTAGGAGTTGTTGCACATGTAGATGTATTTCTGATGTATTTGTGGGGAGGAAGGTGATCTCCGCGTCTTACTCTTCTGCCATCTTGAAGCTCCTCCTGAGATCTGGCAATGTTAATTCAAGTTTCTGGTTCCAGTTCCTGCAGCTCTGGTGTCTGTAACTCTTCCTTAGATGTTACAAACTCTCCTAGTATCTTTCCAAACTTTGTGAGCCACTAAGATTTTTTTTATTGAAGCTTCTTTGAATTGGGTTTGTGTTACTTTCAAACACAGAAGCCTAATTCATACAGAGAAAACAAAAAAAAGCTTCAATTAAATGTTGTGTATCTCTAGCCTTAAAAGCCCTTTCCCCATTCTACCCCCAGGAATGTTCACCCCATGTAGCTCTCTAGCTTCTTACTCTTTTGATAGCTTCACTCTTTTTCCTTGCTTCTTCCTTCTCTTTTCTATTCCCTCCTAGAGTGAAAACTAAATGCCTTCTCTTTTTATACAGAACAGTTCAGCCACTTTTTTCATTATATTGGCCCCAAAATCCATGTTCTCAGATTACATCCTTTACCACGAGTGGTTTATCAAAGTATTTTCCTAAAGACAGTTCAATACAAAAAAAGTCTTGGACCATTTGTTGGCTGTTAGGGAAAAAAGTCCAATCCAGATATTCACTAACAAAATTTTGGATAATTGGACAGGTAAATTACTTAAGCTTTCTCATCTATAAAATTACATTTTAGAGTTAAAGGGTCTATATAGGTGAGCTAGCCCAAACCCTTTAATAAACTTAGAGAAGTTAAGTGTCTTGTCTAGGTACAAAAGAGAGTTAGCAGTAGTGTCAGGGCTCCTGATTCTTTATCCAGGACCTCAGGTCACCAGATAGGAGAACAAGCCTTTATGACCTATTGCCATAATATAGGTTGGTTTCTCTTCACAAACTCAATATTTAGAAGGAACCTCTGAGCTTCAGTATCTAAACTATAAATGACATAAAATAGATCACTAGCTCTCAAAAACTTTTAGATCTGGAACCTTTTGTTTAAATGAAATTCTATACTGACTGAAAACAAAAATAAAATAATAATAAATATATTTTTTCAGATCCTCCAATGAACAAGATGCCAAAGATTTACTGAGGGAGATGCCTATGAGAAAAAGAGAAGGAACTGGAGAAGGAGGGAGGTTTTTCAGACCATGATGTAGATCTGACCCTTAGGAAAAAGAGAGGAAAGGAAGAAGAATTGGATTAGTAGAGTTTCCAACTGCGATGCAATTCTAAGAAAGTCTCAGCTAGGCTGATGGGTCCTCAAGCCAAAATCACCCATCAGAGGAGTCTGCATCTTACAAGAAAAGGCCTGCATTAGTATACAAACCACATTCAATCATTGACTAAGAGCAGCCCATGAAAACCAGGACTTCAGTACAAACACAATGCTGGATTCAGAGCATGCTGCTGGAGTCATCAATCAATTAGCCTTTCTGCAACAAAAGATCTCAGTGACATACTTTCATGACTACATCAATTTTTTAAAATGTTTTAAGCTGATGTTGCATTTGATTCTTTTCTATGCTTCCACTTCTCTCCTTATTGTGTTCATGTGGGAAAAAATGGAAGACACAGGAAACAATCGAATGGAAGTTATAGAGTTAAAAAAATACAATATCTGAAATAAAAATTCCCTAGCTGGGCTTAACAGTTACAAAAGAAATGACCAGTGAACTTGATGACGTAGTAATAAAAACCATCCAAACTGAATAATAGAGAGAAAAAATTACTTTAAAAAAGAGACAAGGACAGTACCTCAGTGAAGTGTGGCACTATTAAGCAGAATAACATAAATGTAATCAGAGACCCAAAAGAGGGAGCAGAGAAATATTTCAAGGTATAATGTCCAAAAATATTCCAAATCTGATAAAACTATAAACTCACAGAAGCTCAGTCAGCACCAAGAAGCTCAGTCAACCCCAAGCAAGATACACATAAAAACCACAAAAAGTATTATCATAACCAAATTGTTGAAAACCAGTGATAAAAAAATCTTAAAAGCAGCCAAGGGAAAAGGGAGCCTTACATACAGGGGAAGAAAGATAAGAATTATTGCAGATGTCTATTAAAAAAATTTTGCAAGCAAGCAGACAAAAAACATCTCTACAGTGTTGAAAGAAAAAACACTAAATCTAGAGTTCTCTCCAGAGAAAATATCTTTTAGAAAAGAAGACAAAATAAAGACTTTTTAAGAAGAATAAAAGGATAGAAGAATTCATGACCTGAAGACATACACTACAAGAAATATTAAAATAAGTTCTTAAGGCTAAAACAAAAAGATTTCAGACGGAAATTTGGATGTTCACTAAGGAGTAAAGAGGACTGGCTCTAATCTCACCTAACAAACCCAAAAGCAAGACTCAAAATATTAAACAGTCTCCAAATAAATTAACAGCACACACAACTCAGAATTATTTTTAAACAATACAAAAATATCCAATAACCTAAAATTCACAAAACTGACATCCAATAAAAAAATTATCAGACAAGCAAAGAATCAGGGTCATATGACTCATTTTGAGGACAAAAAAAAAAAGAACCAAAAAATGACACCAATGATAAAAATAATAGAAAAGGACATTTAAACAGCTGTTATAAACATATTCTATATGTCCAAGAAGGTAGAAGAAAGCATGAGCATATTAAGGAGAGACAGGGAAGGGAATTACCTGGTGGTCCAGTGGTTAGGACTCAGCACTTTCACTGTCGTGACCTGGGTTCAATCCCTGGTTGGGGAACTAAGATCCTGCAAGTCATACAGCATGGCCAGAAAAAAAAAAAAAAAAAAAGGAGAGACATGGAAGATATAAAACAGGCCCAAACTGAACTTCTAGAGATGAAAAAATGCACTGGTTGAAAGTAAGAACTTATTAAACTCTGCATTAAAAGAAAGATTAGTGAACTTAAACTCTGCATAAAAAAAGATTAGCAACAGAAACTACCCAAAATGAAACATAGAGAAAAGACTGAAAACAAAATAACCAAGAATTATTGACATTTAGGGCAACTTCAAATGGACCAATATACATGTAACTTGAGTCCAGGAAAAGGGGAGGGGAAAAAAGTTTGAAGTAAAATTAACAGTAAAATTTTTCAAGTTTGATGAAATTATAAACCCATAGATCCAAGAAACTCAATAAATTCCAACCACAAAAAAAGTTAAGAAAACTATGCCAAGGTGCATCATAATCAAACTGTTTAAAACCAGTGATAAAGAGAGAAGCTTAGAAGCAGCCAAAGGAAAAAGGACATATGTACAGAGGAATAAAGGTAAGAATGACAGCAGACTTCTCATTGGAAACAATGCAAGACAGTAGACAGTGGAGCAACATCTTGAGAGTGAGAGACAAAAACTGTCAACCTAGAATTCTTTACCCAGTGAAAATAGCCTTCAGAAACAAAGCTGAAATAAAGACTGTTTCAGACATGCAAAAGCTGAATCGTCACCAGCAGATTGGCACCACAAGAAATGTTAAAGGAAGCCTTGCAGGAAGAATGATAATGATACCAAATGGTTTCATCAGAGGAGGTAGCACAGCTACCACTCAACCCTTTTCTTTACCCCTTTACTAAGATGCTCCAGGTGGGGACTCTACAGATGCCTAACAATGCCTCAGAACCACCTCAAATGATCTATAAAGGCCTTTCTTGTTCTCACCATTTAAAATGACTTCATCGCTGTACAGTAGAAACTAACACAACATTGTAAAACAACTATACCCCAATTAAAAAAAAAACTTTACCTCTCTGATCATAAAAAATAAAATAAAATAAAATAAAATGACTTGAGTCTGGATTGTGTGTTTTCTCTTGGGCACTTTTCCTATACGCAGAATGAACAGCCACCAAATAAATATTAATGAGTGAGTTACTGAAATAGTTTCGTGATGCAAAGAGTCAGGAATTAACAATGAGATGGTAGTCCAAAACCATCCTTTTTCCAGTATTAGTGATATATACCAAGTATTGCTTTGATCATCAGCAATCGGGAATGTGGCAGAGGAAGCACAAAACGGCAGAATTTGTGCTAGAACTGAAAGTCAGACAAAACCAATAGTAAAAATCATAGTATATAATAGTTAAAAGCATACTGAATCTGACTCTTAAGAAACTGAGTGCTAATCTAGGGATTCAATGCAATCCCTATCAAATTACCAATGGCATTTTTCACAGAACTGGAGCAAAAAATTTTTTAATTTGTGTGGAAACACAAAAGACCTCAAATAACCAAAACAACCTTGAGAAAGAAGAATGGAGCTGAAGGAATCATGCTCTCTGACTTCAGGCTATACTGCAATGCTACAGTCATCAAAACAGTATGGTACTGGCACAAAAACAGACACATAGATCAGTGGAATAGGGTAGAAAGCCCAGAAATAAACCCAAACACTTATAGTCAAATAATCTGCAACAAAGGAGGCAAGAATATACAATGGATAAAAGGCAGTCTCTTGAAAAAGTGGTGCTGGTAAAACTGGACAGATATAAGTAAAAGAATAAATTAGAACATTCTCTAACACCATATACAAAAATAAACTCAAAATGGATTAAAGGCCTAAATGTAAGACCTGGTACTATAAAACTCCTAGAAGAAAACAGGCAGAAAACTCTTTGACATAAATCACAGATATATTTTTTTGGATCCATCTCCTAGAGAAATGGAAACAAAAGCAAAAATAAACAAATGGGACCTAATTAAGTTTAAAAGCTTTTACACAGGAAAGGAAACCATAAACAAAACAAAGACAACCTACAGAGTGGGAGAAAATATTTGTAAATAATGCAATTGACAAGGGATTAAACTCCAAAATATGCAAACAGCTCATACAGCTCAATATCAAGAAAACAAACAACCCAATCAAAAAATGGGCAGAAGACCTAAGCAGACATTTCTCCAAAGAAGACATACAGATGGCTAACAGGCACATGAAAAGATGCTCGACATCATTACTTATTAGAGAAATACAAATCAAAACTGCAATGAGATATCACCTCACACCAGTCAGAATGACCATCAAAAAGTCTACAAATAATAAATGCTGGAGAGGGTGTGGAGAAAAGGGAACACTCATATACTATTGGTGGGAATGTAAACTGGTGCAGCCACTATGGAGAATGTATGGATTTTCTTTAAAAAACTAAGAATAGGGCTTCCCTGGTGGCGCAGTGGTTGAGAATCTGCCTGCCAATGCAGGGGACACGGGTTCGAGCCCAGGTCTGGGAAGATACCACATGCTGCGGAGCAACTAGGCCCGTGAGCCACAACTACTGAGCCTGCGCGTCTGGAGCTTGTGCTCCGCAGCAAGAGAGGCTGCGATAGTGAGAGGCCCGCACACCGCGATGAAGAGTGGCCCCCGCTTGCCGCAACTAGAGGAAGCCCTCGCACAGAAACGAAGACCCAACACAGCTCTAAATAAATAAATAAATAAAATTTAAAAAAAACAAAAAACTAAGAATAGAGTAACCATTTGATCCAGCAATCCCACTCCTGGGCATATACCCAGAAAAGATGAAAATGCTAATTTGAAAAGATACATGCACCCCAATGTTCATAGCAGCACTATTTACAATAGCCAGGTCATGGAAGCATCATAAATATCCATTAACAGATAAATGGACAAAGAAGATGTGATATATACATAAAATGGCATACTACCCAGCAATTAAAAAGAATGAAATAATGCCATTTGCAGCAACATGAATGAACCTAGAGATTATCATACTAAGTTGTCAGGCAAAGAAAGACAAACACCATATGATATCACTTATATGTAGAATCTAAAAAAAAAAAAAAAAAGATACAAATGAACCTATTTACAAAACAGAAATATACTCACAGACATAGAAAACAAACTTATGGTTACCAAAGGGGAAAGGGGTGGGGAGGGATAAATTAGGAATTTGGTATTAACAGATACTTACTACTGTATATAAAATAGATAACCAACAAGGACCTACTATATAGCACAGGGAACTATATTCAATTTCTTGTAATAACCTATAATGGAAAAGAATCTGAAATATTTACATATATGTAACTTTGCTATACACCTGAAACACTGTAAATCATCTATACTTCAATTTTTAAAAATTAAATTTAAAAAAAAAAGAAACTGAGTGCCAGGTCAACTCTACTACTAGTTACATAAGCTTGAGGTTCACTTTTCTCTTCTGGATCTCAGTTTCTTCATATTTAAAATTAGGATTTTGGCTAAATGACTCTAAAAATCCTTCCAGCTCTAACTGCGTGCGAGTCTATGAGAATAACGGAATTCAGACTAACCTCTTCCTGTCTGTGACTATCTCAGCCTTCTCAATCTGACTAGTTATCAGCAGGGAAATTCCCACAACCCCAAAATAGCCATTATTTTTGTAATTCAAAAATTAAAATTCGACAGCCTAGACAGATCTTGAGGGCATTATGCTGAGTGAAATAAATCAGACAGAGAAAGACAAATACCATATGATCTCAATTATATGTGGAATCTAAACCTTCCCCGCCACCCCCCTCCAAAGAACAAAAACAAAAACAAGCTTATGGATACAGAGAACAGATTGGTGGTGTCATTGGAAGTGGGGGGTGGGTGCAAAATGGGTGAAGGTGATCACAAAATAAAAACTGCCAGTTATAAAATAAGTAAGTCATAAGGATGTAATGTACAGCATGGTGACTATAATTAATAATACTTTATTGTATATTTGAAAGTTGCTAAAGGAGTGGTTCTTAAAAGTTCTCATCACAAGAAAAACTGTTTGTTACAACTTTTTCTGTAAGGTGACAGATGTTTAGTAAACTAGACATATTGTAGTGATCATTTCACAATATATACAAATATTGAATCATTATTTTGTACACCTGAAACTAATATAATGTTATATGTCAATTATATCTCAGTTAAAAATTAAAATTAGTAATTGCTGTTTGAAAATCTTTTCAAAATTTATATATCATGTAATGTCCTTGAAAAGACAACACTATAGAGACAGAGAACAGCTCAGTGGTTGCCAGGGTCTGCAGGTGGGAGACAGGCTGACTACAGATGGGCAGCACAAGAGGATTTTTGAATGTGATAGAACTGTTCCATATCTTGATTGTGGTGGTGGTTATATAACTATATGCATTTGAGAAGACCCACAGAAGTATATATCACAAAGAATGAATTTTACTGTGTGTAAATTTAAAACTAATTAAATAATTTTTTAAAGAATGAGTCAATAACTTCAGTGGTGATTCACATACTTTTTTTTTAAGTTTACATCATTTTAACATAGTCTAGATAAATTTCCAGGCATTAGATTTAACTTCTTATTTGAGTATCTAGTCTCTTAAAACTATCCCAATTCTTAGCATATACTTTAAACATATATAATGTACAATGTAAAATGAATATATTGTTTTAAAAATATGACAGTGTATGTTCTCAAGACTTTTTAAAAACAGATTTATTGAGGTATAATTTATGTACCATAAATTCATCCATTTCAAGTGTACAGTTCAATGATTTTTAGTAAATTTGCAAACTTGTGCAATCATCACTATAATCCAATTTTAAAACATTCCATCACTCCAAAAAAGAACCTTATGCCCATTTGCAGTTTAAGAGATTTTCAAAAAAGTAAAGGAGGAGGAGTCAACCTAATAATAACTTTGCTAACACAGAATCACCAGATTGTCAGTGTTGTAGACCTCTTAAGACCATCTCACTTAAACTTCCACCCATGCTCAAATGCCTCTATAGTTACCGAGCCTAGTTAGACAACTTTCAGTGATAGGTAAGTAACTGTCTTAACAACCCATTTCATCCTTGGTCAGGTCCATTTATTGCAGTTATTCTTTAAAGCATTGAAGCCTCACATGGGCTACCTCCTGTAAGCCCTAACCCTCAGCTCAAAAACTTCAAGAAGTCCTAACTCCAGCAAACTTAAGACTGTAAAAATCAAAACTATCTGTTCTAGGAAAAAGTTGGAGATCTCTGGGACTGAGCATTAAATTAGTATCCAAGGAAGTACCAGGGAAGGTTTAAAAGGTATTATTCTTAAGCACTTGAGTTTCAAACAGAAAGCTGAAGTAAGTAAAAGAAGCCAATTGAGCATAGGCTTGAAAGATGGGCTGGAACAGCAGGATGTTTGTAGAACTTGTCTGGGGTAGAGGATGAGAAGCAACAGAGTAAGAAGTTAGGTGACACGAGTTGAAAAGTCCAAGGGACTGTTTAGGCAGAATTCAAGGCAGAATTTTGAGGTCAACCAAGTCAAGAAGACCTGTCAGTAAAGTAGATCAAAACACTACTGTGTAATTTTAAATGAAACTAAATTTTAAATGAAACTAAAACTAAGAATACTTACATTTTGGTATATTACCCCATGCCATGAATTCCCTCACTTTCTACTAAGTGGGTAATAACTTGCAGGACTGGTCCTGTGTATTGCAACAGATAAGTAAAAAGACAGGTGGACAGGTCATAAACCCGTAAACCACCAAGAGGTGCTAGGAGAGCTGGATACCTGGGAAATTACAAAACCATGAGGGATGGCTTCACGGTCTTGTGGCTTGTGCAGTCACACAGGGCCACACACTGAGAAGGTCCCTGTGCTTGGTTTAATGCTCTGCTGTTGCTGTCCTGCAATTCTTAATAACTTTTTAACAAGGGACCATGTTTTCATCTTGCAACAGGCCATGCAAATTACATAGCTGGTCCTGAAACCCACTCACACCAAGGGTGGGAGGTGGGAGAGATAGAAATAACCACACATCACATTCACACAGACACTTAAGATTTCAAAGTCCTTTTTCACATCTTGCTTGACTCTCACAATGTTTCTTTTAAGAAGGAAAAAAAAGAAAAAGGAGGAGGGACTTCCCTGGTGGACCAGTTGGTAAGACTCCGCACTCCCAATGCAGGGGGCCCGGGTTCAATCTCTGGTCAGGAAACTAGATCCCACCTGCATGCCGCAATTAGGATTCAGCATGCTGCGACTAAGAGTTTGCATGCTGCATCTAAGAGTCTGCATGCTGCAACTAAGAGTCGGCATGCCGCAACTAAGAAGTCCTCATGCCACAACTAACGATCCCACATGTCACAATGAAGATCCCGCATGCCACAATGAAGACCCAGTGCAGCCAAAATAAATAAATAAATAAATAAATATTAAAGAAAAAAAAGAGGAAGAATAGTTGTAATTTGTCCAGGGGCATGGAATCGGGGAATTTTAGAAGCAATGTTATCAACTGTGTGGTTTAATCTTTCCCTGCCCATTTTGCAAAAAACAGATCAGGTTCAAGGAGGTTAAAAGACTTTTCCAAGTTCACACAACAAATATAATACCAGAAAACAGGGCTTCGTTTTCTACTGCAGTATTTTTGCCACTATACCATGTTGTCTCTGTGGATTGTGAGCTCCGTGAAGGCTGGAATTGATTATGTGTTGTTTTTGCAGGATCAGAGAGAGTACCCAGTGAGTGTATATATAACTGCTTCCATTTTTTTTAAATACTTCATTATTTATATTTTGAATATCTCCTTTGATCTTCCCAACAAGTATATAAAGTAAATGAGGTAGGTACTGTTATCCTCGTTTGAAAGTGAAGGAAACAGTTTCAAAGAGGTACATGTATTGTTAAAGAGCTTTATAGTGACTGAGGGGGCAGACTGGTGGGCCTTACCCTTTCTTGTAAACTTCTCACCAACTCTCGCCATACCTCCTTTCCACTTCTTCCCTGGGTACATCAGTGTTATCGTCCTAAAACAGGTAAGAAATCAGATATTTATTAAGCACTCACTCTGAATAAACATGCAAGAGAAACTAGAGCTATAGAAAAAGAAACTAAAATCTATATATGTATATATACATATAGTCACACAGAAAGATAATGACTGAGTCTCATTTGAATTTTAGAAGTGAAAGAGTCATTATAATTCATGTAGCCCAACAAATAAGAAAACTGAGGTCAGTCTGAGATCACACAGAAAATAGTTACAGAAGGGAACCAGGCTTTCTTGCTTCCAGGCCCAGTACACAACTTGGCTCCCCTGGCTCATTTCCCTAGCTCTTTGCTTGGTGACTTGAATTATCCCTTTGTTCTCTCCAAAGTTTCAAAACCTGAGAGTCAGCTATTGACAAGAGTCACCACACAAGCATCTCTGATCTGTGTGGCTTGGGGCAAGGTAGCAGAAGGGGGCAGGTACCCAGGGGAATTTACAGGTCGTTATGAATGTGGTAGTCCTCAACTCAGGGAAGTTAAGAGATACACAATATTGATAATACTTTAGTATTTTCATAACACTACATCTGTAAAATAACCACATGGAAACAATAAGTGAGAAGAGTAAAACAATAGGTATACAAAGTTAATAATTCCATTGTTCTCAAATTTGAACAGGGGGTCATTGATTACCCATAGTGGAAAGTGGTGGTGCGTATCTGTGGGAAAAGGATGGATTTTTAAAATAAATCACACTGGAACAACTGGACTCCTCCCCCTATCTGACACCATACACAAAACGCAACTCCAGGAATATTAAAGACCTCAATATAAGAGGCAAAAATATAAAGATTTTCAAAGACAATATAGGAGAATATCTTGATGATCTCGGCATAAGAAAGGATTTCTTAAACAAGACACAAAAAGCACTAATCATACTCATACATTAAATTTTTTTTAATCTGTTCACCTAAAGATATCATCAAGAAAGTGAAAAGCCAAGCCACAAACTGAGAGCAGATATTTATAATATATATATAACTGACAAAGGACTAACAAATATCCAGAAATATATAATGAACTCCTATGAAGAAAGAAAGAGAGAGAGAGACAATAGAACAAAGAGGCAAAAGATATGAGCAGACATTTCCCAAAGGGCAAGGGAGAACTCCAAATGGTCAATGAAGACATGAGAAATTGCTCAGCCTTTTTAATAATCACAGAAATGCAAATTAAAACCACAATGAAGTAGCATTACACACCTTCAGAATACAAAAATATTTAAGTTTGATAATATCAAGTGTAAGAGAGAACATAGAGCAATGTAAACTTGGTATAAGTTACACCTGCTGGGTGCAGAGAAATATGGTATAAATAGTTTAGTCTTTTCTTCCACTTAGAAATTCTACCCATAAATGTACACCTTAGACTTGAAGGAATTCCTGACAGGTGCACCATGAGACATGCAAGAATGTTCACAGAAGCATTGTGCTTATTGGCTCAAACCCAGAAACAACCCAAATGCTCTTCAACAATAAAATGCATAAATAAACTGTGATTTATTCACATGATATAATATTATACAATAACAATCAAAAAAACTATAGTTGCAGGCATCAATCTAGCTCGCAAACATAGTGATGCATGAAAAAAGCAAGTCACAAAATAACATGCGTGGTGTGATCCATTTATATAAAGACACAACCAAGCAAAAATAAGCTATATTCTTTAGGGATGCCAACATCCCTGAAGTTTAACAGTTGTTAAGCTATAAGGAAAAGAAATGATTATCAGAAAGTCAGGACAGTGTTACCTAGAAGGGGGAAGAAGGAGCATGTGCCAGGGAGGGACACAGAAAACAATGTTCTATTCTTTAAACTGGGATGGTGGTTATACTAGAATGTGCTTTAACTTTAAACTAGTTCATGAAAAAGTATATAGTATATTAAATCATGAAATTGCCATTTTTGTATGTCAAATCTGAGCAAATATTGACAATTTTACATGGCTCAGTATAAAATATACGTATGTATGTGTGTTTATACAATACGATCTATTTCACAATAAAAAATGAAAAAAAGAAAGAAGCGTTAGATAGCAGTCAGGAAACCTAGGTTCTAAGATGACTAATTAGGCTCCAACCTGAATTCTAAGACCACATAGGAGCTTTCTACCCCTGTTTCTGTAGAGGAGAAATGTTGACTAGTGGGTAAGCACTGGGGTTCTGGAGTCAGGCAGACCTAGGTTTAAATCCCATCCCTGCTTGTGAGCTGTATCCCTGTGACCTGATTAAGTTATTAAGGCATTGATTTCCTCATCTGTAAAGCAGCTGTAGTAGTAGTACCTATCTTATAGAGCTGCTCTGAAGTGTATACATAAATTTAAATGAAGAATGTGTTAACAGTGTATATAAATAGCTTAGCACAATGCCTGGCACTTTGGAAATAACTGATGCTAGTCATGTTATTGGGTCCCATTGTCTTCCCTCATATTTCTTCAGAGAGTTTCAGAAAGGTGCAAAAAATTATGTGAATATGTTTTGAAAAAGCACACGTTTCCATGCAAGCACTATGACTATTTTTATCCTCTTACATGTCCATGTTAGTCCATTATCATTGATCACCCTGACAGCACTGGAAGCAAAGCAGCCAACAGGAATTAGGATAGAGCCAACACTGCCTTCCACACAGAGTCAGATGTGAATGCAACACTTGAGTTTCTCAAGAGGGAGTTAAGCCATACTCTTTCTAACTCCAACCTCCTAGTGCAAAATTGAGATCCTAGAACTCAAGAGAACAAGACCTCTCAAAAATCCACCTAGAGGTCACCCAGTCAAACCCCCTCAATTCACAAAGAACCAAAGCCCTGAAAGGAGTCTAAAACAAATGCCAAGCTTCCTTTCCAGGAGACCCAGGTGTGCCAGTGAGGCTTGGTCTGCCGAGACTTTCGGGGTAGCGGTGGCAGCAGCCCTTGGATGTGCAAGGTCCATTTTAAGATAGAGCTGCAGGCTGTTCAGACCAGGGTGGATTTCTGCCTCACCAAAGTCAGCAGGTGGCTTGGTTTTTCCACTCTGAAACTCCTTTTTTAAATTTGGATTCATGCTATTTCTGTATAGAATATTAAAAAATAAATAGGAAGTGAGAGGTATCCACTGCAAAAACAGGATGGACTTTGCCAATGGTCCTCACTCCACTTTCATAAGTTACCCCACCCCACTCACCATCAGTAAGAGGCACCAAAGGCTGGAAGCTCAGTTTAAACCTGGAACCAAAAGAAAGTTTAAAATCTCTGACTTATTTTATGTTCAGTCTCAACCAGCTTAGTTAAAACAAAAAAACAAACATGCGGAAAGAAGGAAATTTATACAAAAATGTAAACACTGTGTAGCTCTGTTTTTCAAATTTCAGGTGAGAACATCAAGTTTTATGTTATAGTTTGGCTGATACTGTCAGGTGAATTAAGACAAAGCAACAGGCTTCCCAAAATTCAGAGCCAAGTGTGAGCTGCAACCTTTAAAAATTCCTAAGATACCCTCAGCCTGTGATGTCACAGATATCTGGATCTAATCTCTGGGCCTCTGTTTTCTTGAATTAATCATTTAATAATAGAAAAACTCCCCTTGGTAGCTCTCACCATAAATTACGGCCCAGTACTATTCCAAAATCTCTAAAGAAAACAAACATTAAAAAAAATTCAAAATGAAAATACTTAGACTGAGCAAACACAATACTCTTCCCCCATTTAGCTTACATTATCTTTTACTCAGAGGATCCCCTTTTCAAGGATGCTTGCAGAGTATGTGTGACCTGGGTTGCAGTGGCTAGACTAGTCATCGATGATTACTTACTTCATGTAGTGAAGCTGCCAAACCCCAAAAGCGTGGCCCAGAAGTGAAAAATTCTGAATGGTTTTGCTACTGTTGAATTACCTTGTGAGGACCACCTGCAAAGGTGATCAGTTTGAAAGTACTATATGGATTTTTCTCAGTCCTAGAGCATGTATGAAAAAGGCCCTAGCTCCTCAACTGCACTGGCCAAAATTCACCTTTGTCCAGTTCCACCAGTACTCACAGAGACCAACTCCAGTGTTTAAAATTGAGTGAATATTATGGTCCAGCTACAGACATAGCAGCATAAGAAAAAGATTCTTGTTTGTCTATTAAATCCTTATTCCAGCCTGGGATAGTGATAGTGAAGGTAAAATTGAGGTATTACCCCATCAGTCTTTTGACAGGTGCCCAATTGCTGAGCTTAGAATGACATGTTGCAAATGATGGGAAACCTGGAAAGTATTAATGACTGCTACCCTCCATCAGACCACTTCTGGGACCCCATAGAAGTCTGCACTATTATTTTGGCCTAGCCTTTAGCTTGCAGTGGATGAGAGCCACAATGATAGGTAAGGTTCTTATCCATTAATTTGTTAAATAAACTCCAACCCCTCCAGCTCTCCGGTCTGTGACACATTGCTCCTATGGGGAGCTTACAACCTTGAATTCTTACTTGGTGGACCTGTTGCAGTCCCAAGGAAACACCTCACCCCTTTGGGCAAGAGTGAAGTTTTTCCTGAAGGGAAGGTCTTGGCCGTGCTCTGAGGAAGTAAGTGGAAATTTGTGAGTCTAATGTTGAGTCATAATGGCATAAATAAAAAATACTCATGGATAAGGCAAATAGGGAACAAGAACACAAGTGGGAGAGCTGGTACCTGGACTCAGGTGCCATAGCTCATGTAGAGAGTCTCCCTATGCTAGCAAACTTCTTATTTTTTTATGTGAGTTAGCAGATTTCTCTACAACCAATGATCAAAAATTATGTTGTGGATTAAATAAAATAAGAAAATGCTTTGGAAATTTTAAAATGCTATTCAAATATTCAATTAACATGAATATTTGGATCTCAGCAAAACATTTGGATCTCAGCAAAATTAACAGCACTACACAAAATCACACAATTTATTTTTCAATATTTCAGACAAATGAAAAATATAAAGGATAATAATAAAATCTGTGTAGTCAGCACCTAGTTTATAAATTTAAATTACCATATAAATTACCTTTTCTTAATTGAAAGTATACTTGCCAAGTATACTGGTGCCTATTATTCCTGTGCATTTTTTAAATATTTTGACTACATTGTGTCCCTAGACAAAAAAAGCTATTATGATGTATGTTTTCAAATAGTATACTACATGTATTCTTCTATAATTTTCTTTTTTGCACAATATTGTGATTGAAAAACTCATTCATGTTTATCCATGATGCTGTAGTTTGTTTTCATGGCTGTGTAGTATTCCACTATACGAATAAACAACAATGGTGGATATTTAAGTTGAGGGTTTTTCCCCCTTTGCTTTCCTTTTCTATTTAAAAGAAGACCGAAATGTACATGTCTCCTTATGTACATATTCAGAATTTCTCTACGTCCTCTGCCTAATTGCAGAATTACAAGTTATCGGGTGGGGGCCTCATCAAGATTACCAGATATTATCAAATTGTTTTCCAAATGATTGAGGCAGTTCTCACTTCTGTTGCCTCATCTGCAACCAGCACCTGATATTGTCAGACTTCCTTTTTTGCTAATCTGATGAGTGTGAAATGAGGTTTTAATTCACATTGCAATTTTAATTTGTATTTCTCTGATCTTTTAATAGTTTATTGGGCATTTGGATTCCCTGTCATTTCTGCAGCTCAATCTTAATTAAATCATTTGTCTTTTCTCTTTTGATTTATAGGATATCTATATATATTTATCCTTTATAATAATACAAGTATATACATTGTAAATATCTTCTCCCCGTCTATGATGAATCTTTTTTACTCACTTCAAGGAATTTTTTAGATAAACAAAAGGTGTTTTACTTCAATGTAGTGAAGTTTATCAATATTATCTTCTACAGTTCGTCCTTTTCATGTCTTCATACAAGGTGCAAAACAGTAGAATATCATTTGTATGAAAGGTGGGCAGAGAAGAAGATATAAATGTATTGTGTACACATACAAAAAAATTGGAAGGAGAGGGCAGACAACAGAAGCAAGAAGAACTACAATCCTGCAGCCTCTGGAACAGAAACAACATTCACAGAAACATAGACAAGATGAAAAGGCAGAGGGCTATGTACCAGATGAAGGAACATGATAAAACCCCAGAAAAACAACTAAATGAAGTGAAGATAGGCAACCTTCCAGGAAAAGAATTCAGAATAATGATAGTGAAGATGATACAGGACCTCGGAAAAAGAATGGAGGCAAAGATCGAGAAGATGCAAGAAATGTTTAAAAAAGACCTAGAAGAATTAAAGAACAAACACAGAGATGAACAATACAATAACTGAAATGAAAACTACACTAGAAGGAATCAATAGTAGAATAACTGAGGCAAAAGAACGGATAAGTGACCTGGAAGACAGAATTGTGGAATTCACTGCTGCAGACAGAATAAAGAAAAAAGAATGAAAAGAAATGAAGACAGCCTAAGAGACCTCTGGGACAACATTAAATGTGACAACATTCGCATTATAGGGGTCCCAGAAGTAGAAGAGAGAGAGAAAGGACCAGAGAAAATATTTGAAGAGATTATAGTCAAAAACTTCCATAACATGGGAAAGGAAATAGCCACCCAAGTCCAGGAAGTGCAGCAAGTCTCATACAGGATAAACCCAAGGAGAAACACGCCAAGACACATAGCAATCAAACTGACAAAAATTAAAAACAAAGAAAAATTATTGAAAGCAGCAAGGGAAAAATGACAAATAATATACAAGGGAACTCCCATAAGGTTAACAGCTGATTTCTCAGCAGAAACTCTACAAGCCAGAAGGGAGTGGCATGATATACTTAAAGTGATGAAAGGGAAGAACCTACAACCAAGAATACTCTACCCGGCAAGGATCTCATTCAGATTCAATGGAGAAATCAAAAACTTTACAGACAAACAAAAGCTAAGAGAATTCAGCACCACCAAAGCAGCTCTACAACAAATGCTAAAGGAACTTCTCTAAGTGGGAAACACAAGAGAAGAAAAGGACCTACAAAAACAAACCAAAACAATTAAGAAAATGGTCAAAGGAACATACATATCGATAATTACCTTAAACGTGAATGGATTAAATGTTCCAACCAAAAGACACAGGCTTGCTGAATGGATACAAAAACAAGACCCATATATATGCTGTCTACAAGAGACCCACTTCAGACCTAGCGACACAAACAGACTGAAAGTGAGGGGATGGAAAAAGATATTCCATGCAAATGGAAATCAAAAGAAAGCTGGAGTAGCTATACTCATATCAGATAAAATAGATTTTAAAATAAAGAATGTTACAAGACACAAGGAAGGACATTACATAATGATCAAGGGATCAATCCAAGAAGAAGATATAACAATTATAAATATATATGCACCCAACATAGGAGCACCTCAATATATAAGGCAACTGCTAACAGCTGTAAAAGAGGAAATCGACAGTAACACAATAATAGTGGGGGACTTTAACACCTCACTTACACCAATGGACAGTGGACAGATCATCCAAAATGAAAATAAATAAGGAAACAGAAGCTTTAAATGACACAGTAGACCAGATAGATTTCATTGATATTTATAGGACATTCCATCCAAAAACAGCAGATTACACTTTCTTCTCAAGTGCACATGGACCATTCTCCAGGATAGATCACATCTTGGGTCACAAATCAAGCCTCAGTAAATTTAAGAAAATTGAAATCATATCAAGCATCTTTTCTGGCCACAACACTATGAGATTAGAAATCAATTACAGGGGAAAAAAAGTAAAAAACATAAACACATGGAGGCTAAACACTACGTTACTAAATAACCAAGAGATCACTGAAGAAATCAAAGAGGAAATCAAAAAATACCTGGAGACAAATGACAATGAAAACACGACAATCCAAAACCTATGGGATGCAATAAAAGCAGTTTTAAGAGGGATGTTTATAGCTATACAAGCCTACCTCAAGAAAGAAGAAAAATCCAATAAATAATCTAACCTTACACCTAAAGGAACCAAAGAAAGAAGAACAAACAAAACCAAAAGTTAGCAGAAGGAAAGATCATAAAGATCAGAGCAGAAATAAATGAAATAGTAACAAAGAAAACAATAGCAAAGATCAATAAAACTAAAAGCTGGTTCAAGAAGATAAACAAAATTGATAAACCTTTAGCCAGACTCATCAAGAAAAAGAGGGAGAGGACTCAAATCAATAAATTTAGAAATGAAAAAGGAGAAGTTACAACAGACACCACAGAAATACAAAGCATCCTAAGAGACTACTACAAGCAACTCTATGCCAATAAAATGGACAACCTGGAAGAAATGGACAAATTCTTAGAAAGGTATAACCTTCCAAGACTGAACCAGGAAGAAATAGAAAATATGAACAGACCAATCACAAGTTATGAAATTGAAACTGTGATTTAAAATCTTCCATCAAATGGAAGTCCAGGACCAGACGGCTTCACAGGCGAATTCTATCAAACATTTAGAGAAGAGCTAACACCCATCCTTCTCAAACTCCCCCAAAAAATTGTGGAGGAAGGAACACTCCCAAACTCATTCTATGAGGCCACCATCTCCCTGATACCAAAACCAGACAAAGATACTACAAATAAAGAAAATTACAGACCAATATCACTGATGAACATAGCTGCAAAAATCCTCAACAAAATACTAGCAAACAGAATCCAACAACACATTAAAAGGATCATACACCATGATCAAGTGGGATTTATCCCAGGGATGCAAGGATCCTTCAGTATATGCAAATCAATCAACGTGATACACCATATTAACAAATTGAAGAATAAAAACCATATGATCATCTCAATAGATGCAGAAAAAGCTTTTGACAAAATTCAACACTGATTTATGATAAAAACTCTCCAGAAAGTGGGCATAGAGGGAACCTACCTCAACATAATAAAGGCCATATACGACAAACCCACAGCAAACATCATTCTCAATGGTGAAAAACTGAAAGCATTTCCTCTAAGATCAGGAACAAGACAAGGATGTCCACTCTCACCACTATTATTCAGCATAGGTTTGGAAGTCCTAGCCACGGCAATCAGAGAAGAAAAAGAAATAAAAGGAATGCAAATTGGAAAAGAAGAAGTAAAACTGTCACTGTTTGCAGATGACATGATACTATACATAGAGAATCCGAAAGATGCCACCAGAAAAGTACTAGAGCTAATCAATGAATCTGGTAAAGTTGCAGGATACAAAATTAATGCACAGAAATCTCTTGCATTCCTATACACAGATGATGAAAAATCTGAAAGAGAAATTAAGGAAACACTCTCATTTACCATTGCAACAAGAAGAATAAAATACCTAGGAATAAACCTACTGGGAGACAAAAGACCTGTATGCAGAAAACTATAAGACACTGATGAAAGAAATTAAAGATGATACCAACAGATGGGGAGATATACCATGTTCTTGGATTGGAAGAATCAATATTGTGAAAATGACTATACTACCCAAAGCAATCTACAGATTCAATGGAATCCCTATCAAATTACCAATGGCCTTTTTTATGGAACTAGAACAAAAAATCTTAAAATTTGTATGGAGACAAAACAGACCCCAAATAGCCAAAGCAGTCTTCAGGGAAAAAAACGGAGCTGGAGGAATCAGACTCCCTGACTTCAGACTATACTACAAAGCTACAGTAATCAAGACAATATGGTACTGGCACAAAAACAGAAACAGATCAATGGAACAAGACAGAAAGCACAGAGGTAAACCCATGCACCTATGGTCAACTAATCTATGACAAAGGAGTCAAGGATATACAATGGAGAAAAGACAGTCTCTTCAATAAGTGGTGCTGGGAAAACTGGACAGCCACATGGAAAAGAATGAAATTAGGACACTCCCTAACACCATACACAAAAATAAACTCAAAATGGATTAGAGACCTAAATGTAAGATCGGACACTATAAACTCTTAGAGGAAAACATAGGAAGAACACTCTTTGACATAAATCACAGCAAGATCTTTTTTGATCCACTTCCTAGAGTAATGGAAATAAAAACAAAAATAAACAAATGGGACCTAATGAAACTTAAAAGCTTTTGCATAGCAAAGGAAACCATAAACAAGACCAAAAGGCAACCCTCAGAATGGGAGAAAATATTTGCAAACGAATCAAAGGACAAAGGATTAATCTCCAAAATATATAAACAGCTCATGCAGCTCGATATTAAAAAAACAAACACCCCAATCCAAAAATGGGCAGAAGACCTAAATAGACATTTCTCCAAAGAAGACATACAGATGGCCAAGAAGCACATGAAAAGCTGCTCAACATCACTAAGTATTAGAGAAATGCAAATCAAAAGTACAATGAGCTATCACCTCACACCAGTTGGAATGGGCATCATCAGAAAATCTACAAACAACAAATGCTGGAGAGGGGTGGAGAAAAGGGAACCCTCTTGCACTGTTGGTGGGAATGTAAATTGATACAACCACTATGGAGAACAGTATGGAGGTTCCTTTAAAAACTAAAAATAGAATTACCATATGATCCAGCAATCCCACCACATGGTATATACCCAGAGAAACCCATAATTCAAAAAGACACATGCACCTTAGTGTTCATTGCAACACTATTTACAATAACCAGGTCATGGAAGCAACCTAAATGCCCATCGACAGCCGAATGCATAAAGAAGATGTGGTACATATATATACAATGGAATATTACGCAGTCATAAAAAGGAACGCAACTGAGTCATTTGTTGAGACTTGGATGGATCTAGAGACTGTCATACAGAGTGAAGTAAGTCAGAAAGAGAAAAACAAATATCATATATTAACACATGTACATGGAACCTAGAAAAATGGTACAGATGAACCAGTTTGCAGGGCAGAAGTTGAGACACAGATGTAGAGAACAAATGTATGGACACCAAGGGGGGAAAACTGCGGTGGGGTGGGGATGGTGGTGTGCTGAATTGAGCGATTGGGATTGACATGTATACACTGATATGTATAAAATTTATGACTAATAAGAACCTGCAGTATTAAAAAACAAACAAACAAACAAAAAATACAACTAATACTAAACTTTCTTTGGGTTATTTGTATGGAAATATGTTAATATAAATGTTTCTGACATTACATGAAATTTCTAAAAATCTTATATGTTCTGGTATAATGTTATAAGTCGTAATTCTAGTTATTACTTTAAAATGTATATCTCAGAAATAACTAAATTTCCTTGTCAATTGCATTATTATGAACTTTCATCAAATCTTTAACCATGGTAATTTTTAAGTCTTTTGTCATTTTCAGACAGTTCTGGGTGTACTCTGATGCTTTCGCAAAAATGTTCCTATAAAAGGGTTTCATCTTCAAGGAATTCATGGAAAAGACTCTTGACACGTACAGGTTTCTGGTAACTGACTATACTGCTGAACTGAATGAATAAGCATTTTCAGAACTCTAATGGAAAACTGATGAATTCATAAAACTGCTAACAAAAGGTTAAGATGAAAAAAAAATTAATTACATGGGACTGAGTGAACTGATGAGGATGATTATGATTTTTGTGACTTTCTGTTTGAATAAAATAAATAAATAAATAAATAATAAAAAAATAAAATAAAAAAAATAAAGAAAAGCTGCTCAGCATCATTAATTATTAGAGAAATGCAAATCAAAACTACAATGAGGTATCACCTCACACCAGTTAGAATGGGCTTCATCCGAAAATCTACAAACAACAAATGCTGGAGAGGGTGTGGAGAAAAGGGAACTCTCTTGCACTGTTGGTGGGAATGTAAACTGATACAGCCACTATGGAGAACAGTATGGAGGTTCCTTAAAAAACTAAAAATAGAATTACCATATGATCCAGCAATCCCACTACTGGGCATATACCCAGAGAAAACCATAATTCAAAAAGACACATGCACCCCAATGTTCATTGCAGCACTATTTACAATAGCCAGGTCATGGAAGCAACCTAAATGCCCATCGACAGCCGAATGGATAAAGAAGATGTGGTACATATATACAATGGAATATTACTCAGTCATAAAAAGGAATGAAATTGGGTCATTTGTTGAGACTTGGATGGATCTAGAGACTGTCATACAGAGTGAAGTAAGTCAGAAAGAGAAAAACAAATATCATATATTAACGCATATATGTGGAACCTAGAAAAATGGTACAGATGAACTGGTTTGCAGGGCAGAAATTGAGACACAGATGTAGAGAACAAATGTATGGACACCAAGGGGGGAAAGCCGCAGGGGGTGGGGGTAGTGGTGGGATGAATTGGGTGATTGGGATTGACATATATACACTGATGTGTATAAAATTGATGACTGGGCTTCCCTGGTGGCGCAGTGGTTGAGAATCTGCCTGCCAATGCAGGGGACACGGGTTCGAGCCCTGGTCTGGGAAGATCCCACATGCCGCGGAGCAGCTGGGCCCGTGAGCCACAACTACTGAGCCTGCGCGTCTGGAGCCTGTGCTCCGCAACAAGAGAGGCCGTGATAGTGAGAGGCCCGCGCACCGCGATGAAGAGTGGCCCCCGCTTGCCACAACTAGAGAAAGCCCTCGCACAGAAACGAAGACCCAACACAGCCATAAATAAATAAATAAATAAAATTTAAAATAAAAAAAAAATTGATGACTAATAAGAACCTGCTGTATAAAAATAAATTGGAAGGATACACAAGAAATTATTAACTTTTCAGTGGAGGGTAGTGGTACAGGGGTTGTGCAGAGGCAGAACTAGGTGCACAATCTAGTTAGGAACAAATAAATGAATCCAGTTACAATCTAGGTTACACTTTAGGAACAAACACATGAGGTCAGAAATGAGACTTTCTTTTCAACAAAAGTTGAAAACTCTCTGCAAAGTTCAAGCAATGTCTTCTGAAAATGTAACTTGATTTTAATCCATTGAGTCAGGGCTTCTTGAACCTGTGAATGAATTGCCCTTAACACATTACAATAATTTAACACAACATTATCCATCACATGGGTGTTTCACTAGTGTGTGGCCATGAGTGACCAGACAACTCATGGGCCTACCCATTGGTGTTTCATTTGGAAAGAGTTCTGGCCTTCTATCTGCTATAACATTCATGTTCATTAAAGTTACGGACAGAACGTCTGGCCACTGTGGTTTGGATAAATAAACTGACACAACCTTAGGCCAGTTTGGTTTTTTTTTAAGTTCTATATTGATGTTTTATTGCCCTCTTTTCATTCTGGAAGAAATAGGCAGTGAAATCATAGGATCTCGAGGTTTTCAAATTTTATCATCTCTCCCACAAAATGTGTGCCCTGATGACTATCAATAGACAAAGATATTGAAAACTGAGAGATAATGTCTTTAGAAATTATTTGCTGACCATCACTGGTCATAAGCACTTACTTATGAACATGCTATAAAGCTATAAAAGTACACATGGTCACTAAAGCATATGCAGGTGAAAGAACTTCACTTGTATAAAATCAACCCAAGTATTTACCAAAGCCCCCATGAGGGAGAATGAGCTGTCTTCTTTCCCTTGAGGCCTGATGGTAGGATAACTTGTACAATTCCATTGAGCAGCTCTGGACCCATGAAGCAAACCAGCCATGCCTAATAATTCCTAGAAAACTTTTTGTTCATGTGTGCCATGTGATAGGCTACACAAGCTTGGTGCCACCTAGCCATCTGAGAAGCCCTAAAGATGATCTGGGTATCAAAAGAAAAAGAACACAAAACACCATATTAGTCTCCAAGAACTCAGAAAGTGGGCTCTGACTTTGAAGTAGAGCAATATTTGACAGAACTGTCAGGGGAATATAGTCAGCTGATAAAGATAAAAACAAAGATACCTATGAATAGAAAATGACCACAGCCCTGGCTGTGTTATTAACCAAACTAACCATTTTATAATAACTAAAACAGAAAGTCAGAAAAGAACTTGAGAAATGTTTATTTGTCCAGAAGTGAGAAACACCTGTTTTTACAATTAATGAAGTACCCAAAAGCATAGCTAGAGTCAGTCTAAAAGTTAATTTTCAGAAGAGTACCCACTCTGGTGAGGCAATGTTTTGCCACCTGAGCAGAATATGCAGAAACAAACAAACAAAAAGACCGTAAACTACTTCACAATCACCATAGAGCGCAAAATCAGAGGCAAATTTTCACTCGTCTCACCTATAAGTAGCCCTCTCACCTCAATTTTACACTTTTTAAAATTATTTATTTATTTATTTATTTATTTTGGCTGCACCGGGTCTTAGCTGCAGCACGCGGACTTCTTAGTTGCGGCATGTGTATGGGATCTAGTTCCCCAACCAGGGATCGAGCACAGGCCCCTGCATTGGGAGCGTGGAGTCTTACTGGCTGGACCGCCAGGGAAGTCCCTCAATTTTACACTTTTTAAAAATTCCACGTACCTTTGTAAAGAAAAACACACTCTTGTGTCTTGTGTGTTTCTCTATTACTCTCATACTGCTACACTCACAACACTTCACTTCTGACACCCGAAGTGTGAGTTTCCTACATGTCAAGAAATTCTCCATGACACCAGCTGGGTGTCCTGCAATCAATTCAGTTCTGACACTACCTACCTGGAGTTAGCGTTAGATCCCACAAATTAAGGGCTCAGTCCCATGAGACTACCCCCACTTTAGATGCCAATCACAAGTCTCAGGTTATCACCTGTACTTCTGAGCAATCAGCTATAAACCAGGGTTCCCATGACCCCTTCCTTGGGTTCCATAACTTGCTAATATGTCTCACAGAATTCAGGGAAACACTTATGTTTATCAGTTTATTATATGATAAAGGATATTATAAAATACACAGATGAACAGCCAGATGAAGAGATACATAGGGTGAAGTCTGGGAGGGTCCTGAGGATAGGAGTTTCTGTCCCCATGGAGTTGGGGTGGCCCCACTCTCTCAATTGGTGGATGTGTTCACCAACCCAGAAGCTCTCTGAACCCCATACTTGGGGGCAAGTAGTGGGCAAGAGCTGAGGAGTAAGTGTCCCCATATTCTACCTGCTCATGCAGCTGAGAGGTGAGAGTTAAGATTGAGGCAAGCTGTCCAAATGGTGTTGGCTGTTCGTTTTCTTTTTTTTTTTTTTAACATCTTTATTGGAGTATAATTGCTTTACAATGGTGTGTTCGTTTCTGCTTTATAACAAAGTGAATCAGCTATACATATACATATATCCCCATATCTCCTCCCTCTTGCATCTCCTTCCCTCCCACCCTCCCTATCCCACCCCTCTAGGTGGTCACAAAGCACCAAGCTGATCTCCCTGTGCTATGCGGCTGCTTCCCACTAGCTATCTGTTTTACGTTTGGTAGTGTGCCTGTTCATTTTCTGCTGAGTGAGAGGAGGAAGAGATGTTATTGCGACAATGCAACAGCAAACCCCACAAGTACCAGCCATAAGGTGATAAGGCAGTGTTCACTTAGTCAAGGTATCCCCAAAGTTAAAATTAATGCTGTCAGTAGTGAGGAAATAGAGCTTTGGGTAAACCAAAATCAGAAGTTTGGTTGCTCAAGCCTGGGCCCATCACGTGAAATGGAAAGTAAATGCAAAGCCTCGCTTACTGACACAGAGCCACTCTCAAGAGTCTGGTTAAGTCATTGCCC
This sequence comes from Balaenoptera ricei, assembly GCF_028023285.1. Classification (NCBI taxonomy): domain Eukaryota; kingdom Metazoa; phylum Chordata; class Mammalia; order Artiodactyla; family Balaenopteridae; genus Balaenoptera; species Balaenoptera ricei. Next base: position 117,330,832 of record NC_082639.1, on the reverse strand, counting down.
TCTGCTCACAGAGAAACACTATCTTTATCTTCCAAGGCTATTACAGGTTGAGCTGTTTATAGAAAGCCTCTCTTGGAGGTGACATTAAGCTGACATTTAAATGATAAGAGTCTGGCAAAAGAAGGTCAAGTGGTCAGCATTTCAGGCAGAGAATACCTAATAAAAGACCCTTCATTGAAAATGAGCAAGATGTGTTCCAGGAGCAGACAGAAGGACTGAATGTGGGGAATGAGAAAAAGAGAAGAATCAAGGGTAAGTCCTATGTTTTTTAGCTTGAGCATGTAAGTGGATGGTGATGCTGTTTAATGAAACATGATCACCAGGAAAGAAGCAGATTTGAGCAGGGAATCAGTTCTAGAGTTCTGGGGAGAAATGAGGGCTAGAAATAGAGACTTGAGAGTACTTGGCATATAACTAACATTTATTAGGTGCTTACTGTGTCCCAGGCACTATCTAAGTGGTTCATGAATATTTTCTTAGTTATACTCTCAACATCCATATGGGGTTAGCACTGTATTATTATCTTCATTTTAAAGATGAAGAAACAGAGAAATTTTCCCCATGGTCACTCAGCTAATGGAGGTAAAGTCAGAAGAAAAACTCAGGCAGGCTAACTCCAGAGCCCAAGTGCATTACCACTATGCTATGTTATCTGGAATACAATGGTATTTAAAGCCATGGGACCAGATGACGTCCCCCAGGTACAGTGTGTAGATAAAGAGAGAAGGGCATTGAAGTACTACAGCACTTAGTCATGTCCTTTCAGAATTTACAGTTTCCTCTGTCTTGTTCTGTACTTACCCTACAAGAGGCTAATTTACCCATTTGATCTGCCTCACCAAGAATATGCCTGTACAGCTGACCAACCCAGCTCCCAAACTAGACCTACCAGCTGTTATAAATTAATAAAGTAGCATTCTTATTTATAATTGTATGTATGGCTAGTTTGATTCCATTATTTCCCCTTGATTAATTGATAAAAATAGAAAGTCTGAACAAGTAGTGACCTTCCAAGATGCTAAAACTCTGTGAGGTCCCACCTGAAGCACCCAGCAGGCTTTCGTGGGCATCTTTTTAGTCAAATATGTGTCATTCCAGGAATTCTGGAAAGTAGGGTTTCCATGTGGCTTGTTAAAAATGCAAAGAAAATAAAATTCTGAACTAAAAATTCTTAACTCAGGATTTTCCTCAAACAGTACACACTTTCAGCAACTAGTTATAAGCTTTGGCAAGGCAAAGACCCTGTTCTCAGGAAGAACCATGGCAGCTGAGGACGGGCGAGTACCAGGTATGGACTCTGTGGTCTAAACATGAGAGATTTCTGCCAAGTTCCTCTTTTCTTTAGTTTTGAGCAATTGGTATATACATATATATCAGCAGGGCACATTAGGTTCTCTAATTCTCTCTCTCTCTTTTTAGATTTCCAAAGAGAGCTTTTGTTCTTTTGCTTTTGGTTTTTGGTTTTTAAAAATTTTTTGTTTTTATACAATTTTAAAGGTTACTTTCCATTAATACAAAATATTGGCTATATTTCTATCCCTATATTGCCCTACCCTCCTCCCCACTGGTAAACACGAGTTTTTGTTCTACATCTGTGAGCCCGATTCTCTTATGCTATATTCACTTAGTTTGTTATACTTATTAGATTCCACATATAAGCAATATCATATAGTATTTATCTTTCTCTGTCTGACTTATTTCACTTAGCATAATGCCCTCCAAGCCCATCCGTGTTGCTGCAAATGGCAAAATTTCGTTCTCTCTCTCTTTTTTAATTGAAGTATAGTTGCCTTACAATATTATATTAGTTTCAGGTGTACAACACAGTGATTCACAATATTAAAGGTTATATTTCATTTATAGTTATTATAAAATATTGGCTATATTCCCTGTATTGTACAATATATCCTTGTAGCTTATTTATTTCATACATAGTAGTTTGTACCTCTTAATCCTCTACCCCTATTTTGCACCTCCCTCTTCCTTCTCCCCACTGGTGACCACTAGTCTGTTCTCTATGTCTGTGAGTCTGTTTCTTTTTTGTTATATTTACTAGCTTGTTTTATTTTTTAGATTCCACTTATGTGATATCATACAGTATTTATCTTTCTCTGTCTGACTTATTTCACTTAGCATGATACCCTCCAAGTCCATCCATGTTGTTGCAAATGGCAAAATTTCATTCTTTTTTATGGCTGAGTAGTATTCCATTGTGTGTGTGTGTGTGTGTGTGTGTGTGTGTGTGTGTGTGTGTGTGTGTCTGTGTATGTATCTCACATCTTCTTTATCCATTCATCTGTTGATGGACACTTAAGTTGCTTTTGTATCTTGGAAATTATAAATAATGCTGCTATGAACATTGGGATGCATATATCTTTTCAAATTAGTGTTTTCTTTTTTTTTTTTGGATATATTCCCAGGACTGGAATTGCTGGGTCATATGGTAGTTCTATTTTCTGTATTTTGAGGAAACTCCATACTGTTTTCTACAGTGGCTGGACCAATTTACATTCCCACCAACAGTGTACAAGGGTTCCCTTTTCTCCACACTCTTGCCAATATTTGTTATTTGTGCTCTTTTTGATTCTCCACACTCTTGCCAATATTTGTTATTTGTGTTCTTTTTGATGATAGCCATTCTGACCAGTGTGAGGTGATATCTCACTGTAGTTTTAATTTGCATTTATCTGATGATAAATGATGTTGAGCATCATTTCATGTGCCTGTTTACCATCTGTATGCCTTCTTTGGAAAAATGCCTATTCAGGTCCTCTGCCTATTTTTTAATCAAGTTTTTTTTTGATATTGAGTTATATTAGTTCTTCATATATTTTGGATATTAACCCCCTATCAAACATATCATTTGCAAATGCCTTCTCCCATTCAGTAGGTTGCTTTTTCATTTTGTTGACAGTTTCCTTTGCTGTGCAAAAGCTTTTAAGTTTGATTTTAAGTTGATTAAGTTTCCCATTTGTTTATTTTCACTTTTGTTTCCCTTGCCTGAGGAGGCAGATCCAAAAAGATATTGCTAAGACCTATATCAAAAAGCATACTGTCTATGTTCTCTTCTAGGAGTTTTATGGTTTCTGGTCTTATATTTAGGTCTTTAACCCTTTTTGAGTTTATTTTTGTACATGGTGTAAGTGTTCTAATTACATTCTTTTACATGTAGCTGTTCAGTATTACTAACACCACATATTGCAGAGATTGTCTTTTCCCCATTGTATATTCTTGCTTCCTTATTGTAGATTAATTGCCCATAAATGCATGGGTCTATTTCTGGGCTCTCTATTCTGTCTCCTTGATCTATGCATCTGTTTTTATTACCATACCAGTACCATACTTTTTTGATCACTGTAGCTTTGTAGGCATAGTCTGAAGTCGGGGAGTGTTACCTCCAGCTTTGTTCTTTTTTCTTGGGAATGCTTTGACTATTCAGGGTATTTTGTAGTTCCGTATAAATTTTAGGATTATTTTTTCTAGTTCTGTGAAAAATGTCTTGGGTATTTTGATAGAGAATGCATTAAATCTGTAGATTACTTTGGGTTGTATGGACATTTTAACAGTATTAATTCTTTCATTCTATGAACATGGGATAACTTTCCATTTATTTGTACTATCTTCAGTTTCCTTCATCAGTGTTTTATGATTCTCAGATTATATGCCTTTTACCTCCTTGGTTAAGTTTATTCTTAGGTATTTTATTCTTTCCCTATCTCTTTTTATTTTATTCTTAAAACAAAAGATTTGTTTGTTTTAAAAATATTTTTTATAACTTTTATTTCAGTTACCATCACTGACCTTAATAAAGTAACTCCCTCATTTCTCCAGGAAACCTATTGACAACTTCCTAAAGTCCCATGATTTTGACACTCACTTTTTAGCAATTACTTGGACACAGTTTCCTCACTGAAGAGAAAGAGAGGCTCTTCCTGGTCAAAAAGTTCTTGCGCCCCACGTTTTCAAGCAGAAGTTTTTCCATGGAGATGAAATGACATTTTTTCAAGGAAACCTTCCCAGTTGGCCCCTCTTGGTTAGGTTCCTATTATAAGGTCCCATTATTCCTTCATTACATTCATCACATTTGATATTATGTGATCAGTATCTGTGAACAAAGACCACATCTATATTATTCATTGCCATATCACCAATACCTAGCATAGTTCCTGGCACATAGAAGATGCTCAACAAATATTTGTTGAATGACTAAAATGAATGGAAAACACTGGACACAGATAAGGCAGCTTCCAGTAACATAATGAACATGATCATTATGATCTCAAAGACTGCATAGTAATCTCAATGACTTTCACAAAGAAACTTGAGAAGGCATGTGTAAATTATTGGTATATTGTTACAGTTTATTTTCATTCTATGCCCATAGCAATTAATATAAGTATTGAAATACATTAAAGAAGCTTATCTGAAACTCTCTAAACTTGGTAAAATTCTTGAATTTCCTCTGTTTTATTGATCATGTTGGCAAGAAATTTATGGTCAGATAATTTTTATTGTAAGCTGTTCCTTTAATTTCTGTGGCCTCTAGTGATAAAGTCTCACTAGCTTGGATCTTTTCTATGTCATTATGAATGTCTCCCTGGGTCAGTTAAGAGGTCCAATGAATTGCTTTGCATAAACTCTACACATAAGGCCATATCACAACATATCATTTAAGAGTCTCATAAATGACAATTTGATGTAGATGGTGCAATTCTATAATATAAGGAACAATGAGTTTACCAAACTATTTATTATACTCATGAAATTTAGATCTCAACATATCTCCTGGATCCAGCATCTCAGTGTTAAGTAAGGGATGTTTGGGCCCCTCAAGCTGTCATAGGAACACAGAGCTTCTTTTAGGGTCTTACTACTTAAAGTAAGTTCTGCAGAACAACAGCAGCAGCACCTGGCACTATGGACTGAATTGTGTTCTCCCCAAAATTGATATGTTGAAGTCCTGACTCCCAATGTGATGGTTTTGGAGTTGGGGACTTCGGGAGGTAATTAGTTTCAAATGAGGTCTTATGGGTAGAGCCCCCGTGATGAGATTATTGTCTGTATAGGAAGAGGAAGAGGCCAAAACTCACTCGCCCTCCACCAAGCCAGGAAGAGAGCTCTCACCAGAACCTAACCAAACGAGCACTCTGCTCACAGACGTTCAGCCTTAAGAACTGTGAGAAAATAAATTTCTGTTGTTTAAGCCACCCAGTCTACGGTAATTTTTATGGCAACCTGAGCTAAGACACCTGGGAACTTGTTAGAACTGCTGAATTTCAGACCCTATCTCAGACCTGTTGAATCAGAATTTGCGTTTTTATTAAACCTTCAAGTGATTTTCATGCTTGCTACATGGCACGATTAAAGTTTGAGAAGCTCTATTTTAGGGACCTCCTTCAAGATAGAATAAAAACCACCTGAACATTTCAATTCCAGGTAGCAGATTCCCTGGTATCAAATTCTTCGGTATGCTGCCAACCAGAAGCACCAAACTGCTGACGGGTCCTGGAAAATGAAATTTTCAGAGTCAGCTTTCCCTGCTTCCTTTTTAACTGGATTTCACTTTTGAGAACAGAAATAAAGTGTTGGGATGTAGGTAAACAGGCAGAAGACAAGTAGTTCTTCAACAACTGTTTTTCAGCTTTATTAAAGTATAATTGACAAATAAAATATTATATATTTAAAGTGGACAATGTGGTGATTTGATATATGTCTACTTTGTGAAATGATTACCATAAGCAGGTGACCACATCCACCACCTCACATAGTTACCACTTTTTTATGTGTGTAGTGAGAATGCTTAAGATCTTCTCTCTTTACAAGTTTCAAGTTCACAGCACAGTATTTTTAACTATAGTTACCATGCTGTACATTAGACCCCCAGAGCTTATTTGTCTCATAAGGGAAGGGGCATACCCTTCAACAACAGTTATTTACTGCAGTAAAAACTATCCCAGTCAACTCTCCCTAAAGTCATACATTCATATACAAAAAAGAACAAACATTAACAGGAACTTGAAAGAACCCAAAACTGGAACTAAGTTAAACGGCTGTGGACGCATGCAAATTTTCAGCTGTCACTATGTTGATGGGTTCCCAGACGCTCCTCTTCCGTTGGCTTCATCAGATTTTCAAACTTCATGGTGACACACTTTGAGGAATCCAGGGGAAATTGCATACGTTTTCACTTTTTTTTTTCCTGAATCACAAGTGCCTATATTATTCCTTTTATTAATAGGCCTGTGTCTAGAACTAAGGTTATGCTTGGTTTTATTTTGTTTTTAATAGGCTTTATTTTTCCTACCAGTTTTATTGAGATATAATTGACATACAGCCCTGTATAACTTTAAGGTGTACAGCATGATGAATTGAATTACACGTATTGCGAAATGATTACCACAATAAGTTTAGTTAACATTTTTCCTCTCATGTAGATGCAAGAAAAAAAAGAGAAAAACCATTTTTTTCCTTGTGATGAGAACTTTTAGGATCTACTCTCTTGGTAACCTTCAAGTATACCACACAGCAGTGTTAACTATTGTCATCATGTTGTATATTACATTCCCAGTACTTATTTATCTTTTAACGGAAGTTCGTACCTTTTGACCAGACTTTATTTTTCAGAGCAGCTTTAAGTTCATGGCAAGATTGAGCAGAAGGTACAGAAAGTTCCCATATGGACCCTGCTCCCACACATGCATAGCCTCCCCCACTATCAACATCCCCCACCAGAGTGGTCCATTTGTTACAATCGATGAGCCTACATTGACCATCCAAAGTCAGTAAGTTACATTAGGTTTTACTCTTGGTGTTGTACATTCGATGGGTTTGGACAAATTTATAATGACACGTATCCACCATCATAGTGTCACACAGAGTATTTTCACTACCCCAAAAATCCACTTTCACTTTTAACCACATATTTGCCCCTGGTGAAGCAGCTGCACTGGTGAACTGTGCCCAAAAGCAAGCAGAAGGGACAGGACACAAATGAAGATCTCATACTCCTAACTTTTTTCCACCAAAGTGGTCCCCCTTACAGGATATCAATCGTCCTGATGTCTCTTTTTTGAGTGGTGACGTCAAATAGTTTACCTATCAAGCTCAATGCACTCACCAAGTATTGACTTCAATCTGTCTCTTGCTAATGGTACTGACCACCTCTTGGGTGCCTACAATAGGCGACAAAATAATAAAATTTCCCATGAATCACCATGAACTCCTAGAGGATGGGGACAATGTTTTATCTTTTTATCTGCCTGCCTGCACAGCACACAGTTAAGTATCCTCCTAAAACATGCTGGGATGAAATGAGAGGTCAATGCCTTGCCCAACTTTCCCAAATCTAAATCAGTACCTTCTCCCAATTTTCCATACATACTTCAGTTTGGCATTTGTTATTATGAGCTCCTAGGATGACACGTCTACCCTGTCCTTTGTAACAAGGGAAATGGACACCATTCTCAGCCTACAGAGAAACTGGAGAGCTGGACGGGGATGACTGTTTCCCAACATCTTTCCACTGTGTGGGTGGTCCTGAACTATCTCTCTAGCATCTTCCATGACCATTTGTCCGCTGATACTGTAATGGTTTTCCAAAGGCTGACTTCCTCCCATCGCAGCCAGCCTTCCCAGCACCTGGAAGAGTATTTCCATTACTGGCTTAAACTAACAAATAAAAAGCCAGGGGCTATTTTAAGCAGCCGGTTTTCTGTTTTGTAGAAGCCATTCAACTGACCCAAACAAAAAAACTCAATATGGAATCACTAAGAACTGGGTCTAAAGATTCTTACGTCTTCTCACCCAGAGCCCTAACCCCTGGTTCCCCCTTGGCTTCATTTCAAAGGCAAAGGCTGGAAATTCACATCTGGGCAGCTATGGGAAGAAGTCCCAGGCAAGATCCTGACTATCCACCAAGTTGAGTCTCTGTCTTCAGTGATAGGCACAGTACTTCCATGAAAAAATATGTCTTTTCGGCTAAGTTACAAATACCCTTTGTTACATGACAAATGGGTGGGATCATCACCTTTACTTTCAGCAAACCCTGAGAGAAAATATGATCCCATGGGATCTGGCCTTAAATCTGTTAACTCCTGGGCCTGGCATTAGAGGAGGAGATTCATGAGGTTAAATACAGACTCTTCCAGGGTCCACAAGGGTGGACTCAGAGAAACCAGGAACATATCCACTACCTTTACCAACCAAAGCACTTTAGTCCCAGACTGGGAACGTCATAGGCACTGAATAGAGATTTACTAAAAGGTATTTAAGAACAAGAATAGGGCTTCCCTGGTAGCGCAGTGGTTGAGAATCTGCCTGCCGATGCAGGGGACACGGGTTAGAGCCCTGGTCTGCGAAGATCCCACATGCCGCCGAGCAACTAGGTCCGTGAGCCACAGCTACTGAGCCTGCGCGTCTGGAGCCTGTGTTCCACAAAAAGAGTGGCCGCGATAGTGAGAGGCCCACACGCCGCGATGAAGAGTGGCCCCCGCTTGCCGCAACTGGAGAAGCCCCTCGCACAGAAAAGAAGACCCAACACAGCCAAAAATAATTAATTAATTAATTAATTTAAAAAAAAAAGAACAAGAATAATTTCAGAGTCATGGTAGGGTAGAAATTTGGTCACAGTAAGTCAAAAGCTGGCTTTGAGGTGAAATGAAAACAGCAAGTGAAATTAAAAGCCTAGTTACAGAAAGGACAGAGCTATGAGAATGGGGATGCAGTTCCAAGGGAAGGTTTTTTTAATTCATTTTCACATGAGAAAGACCTGAATGCAAATTTAAAGGGAGAAGTAAGTATATGATCTCTTTTATATGCCCCTATTGTATCATTCGTTTTTTATAATTCACTATTCATTCAATAAATTTTTTAACTGAACACCGACTGTATGTGAGGAACTGGTATAGATGCTAGGAATACTTAGGTGAACAGAATAGATAAACCTCCCCTCAAGAAAGTAGCGTTACCCAGTCCTGATTCTTAAACAAACTGCTTAAATTTCTTGAAGGGAGGCTGTCTGAGCTCCTCGGAATCCAGTCAGGACTAATCTGTGCTCTGCCTGTGAACAGGCCACACAGTCTTGTGTTAGGTTATCTGGTCTGTCACCTCCCTGTGGCCTGGATCTTCCTCCAGGACAAGGATACAACTCTGGTCTTTGCATCCTCAGAGTATGGCAAAGTATGAAGCAGGGTAGAGGAGGACCAAATCTAGTAAATGGGTTAACTTCACACAGGAAAGTTTACATTTGCTGGTTCATTTGTTTTTAACCTTAGGAAGAGGTTTATATGCTAAGAATTTTGCCCAAAGTCACAGAGAAGCTTGGGTCTGGGTAGAGCTGAAAGAAGGGCCCTGATCTCTCAATGATAATTCCAAGGCTTGATGACAAGCACAGTGCCAACAGAATATTTCCATTTTAAATAAATGACTACTGCCAGAAAATTCTTTTGTGCAGTATCTGAAAGATTAGAGAGATAATTGTAGAAACAAGACGATACTTAGTAACACGAGATACACTTCAGGAATGTTTCTTTTTTTTTAGAACCACCATTATTATTTTAAATTTTTATTTATTTATTTTATTTATTTTTGGCTGTGTTGGGTCTTCTTTTCTGTGCGAGGGCTTTCTCTAGTTGCGGCGAGCGGGGGCCACTCTTCATTGCTGTGTGCGGGCCTCTCACTGTCGCGGCCTCTCTTGTTGTGGAGCACAGGCTCCAGACGCGCAGGCTCAGTAGTTGTGGCTCACGGGCCTAGTTGCTCCGCGGCATGTGGGATCTTCCCAGACCAGGGCTCGGACCCGTGTCCCCTGCATTGGCAGGCAGATTCTCAACCACTGCGCCACCAGGGAAGCCCAGGAATGTTTCTTAATAAAATGTGATGAGCCATCACTATTGAATGAAATCATCAACTGTTCTCTGAAACTCCTATGAATCCACCCATACAGGAATCTTTCCTTCCTCCTTAACCACCCCAGAGAACAGCTGAGTCCTCATGTTCCCAAGTGTCTCTCTTCTCAGAATCAGTGTTCAGAATAAGCAACTTCCTTTTTCAATCATCCTGAAAAGAGTGGAGCAATGATGAGCTCACGCTGCCCCCTCCTGGCCCACCCACTCCCTAACAAGGAGCATACATTCACTCTTTCCTGACCCTCTTTGGCTCTTTTTACTCCTGTGAAAAAAAAAGAAAAAAACAACAGAATGCCCCCACAAAAGTCAAATGTCTTTATTTTATATAAAAAAAATTTGTACAGTTTTAGTTCCTATGTTTAAGAAAAAAAAATCCCTAAAATTGTCATAATGTTTAGATCCACTGCAAACTGTAAAAACAAGCTTTTTATATATTAAAAAAAAGAATTTACATTTTACAATTTTCTACATGCATGCACAAGGTCTCAGCTCTGTAACCCAAAAAAAGGAAAAAAAAATCTAGATCCAACAGTGGAAAATTCTACATTTACAATCTCACTTGGAAGGAACTCAAAAATTCCTCTTCCTTTCACACACAGAAGAACAAATCACAACAATCACACACCAGGACCATCAGCAGAATGCTGCCCCATGGGGAGGGCAGAGGAAAAAGAAGACAGACTGACAGACACCACAGAGGGGCAAGGGAGCTCATCCGGGCCCAACAGAGAAGAAGAGAAGCACAAACTCTGGGAAACAAACGTTTCAGATGAGAAAGGATCTCAATGTCTCATGACAGGTATTGTGTCAGGGTTTGCAACAGGACTGAGGTGGGGATGGGGAAGTGAAAAGGTAAGGGCTGAAATGGAGGGGGTTGGGAAGAAAAAAGGAGAAGCTAAAGGGAAATAAACAAGAATAGAAACAGAGAGCATGAAGAGTAGTTTAAGAGAAAGGGACGAATGGGGACGGCGGCAGAGTGGCGAGGTAGGTGAAGGACTGAGGCACAGCTTCCTGGTGTGGAGGGAAGGAGGACCAGCCTTCCAAGGTGGTGAAAAGGAAGGCCTGGGAGGTGTGGTGGGGATGTGCTAGGATGCCATGTAGTCATAGAAAAGAGCCCTGGAGAGACCCAGCTACAGCTCCCTGATGGTGGCATATGGGGCGCGGGTGGTAATGGGTGGGCAACACCCCTATGGGGGAAGAACGAGCAAATCCAGCATGTGATGGGACAGGCAAAGTGGGGGACACTGCTCAGAGGGACTGAGTCAGCTGCACACCCCACAGCAGTTCACAGCATGAAGACAACTTCCCATATAGGAGAAGCAAAAGACAAACACAGCCGTACACTTGACAATTCATCCTGACATTTCAAAAAATAATAATAACAATAATCAAAGAAGACAAAGATACCACAGTTCTGATGCAAAGGACCAAAACACTACCATTCTCAGTCACAGACCTTAGTGCTTAGAGAGAGAGTCAGGGGTGGGGGGGGAAATGTCTTTTTGTTTTAGGAAAAGGGAATGAAAAAAATCACAGTGATTAAAAACATGGCAGGTTCTTAAAATAAACATTCCCCCGCCCCTAACCTAGGGCAGCGACTCTGATCCCAAAGACTTTCCCTCTCCCCACCCCAACTCCTCCTCAAACCACACCACATCCCACTCCTGCCCACAAAGGCAGTGACCCCAATCACCATCCAGGCCCCGTTTTCCAGGATAGTGAGGTATTTAGAAATGTGACCCAGAAGGGACTCCTCTGAAACCAGGTCTTTGAAGAGAAGGAAAAAATACCTTCCCAGGACCCCCAGGACAGGATGTATCTCACTCAGGCTTCTCCCCAAACCCACAGCCCCGGCCCAAGGCTGACCTCCAGGCCCTGCCTAGGTCAGCCCCATAACCCACCCAAGTGCAGATAAGGTAAGCACTGGCCGAAGAACCTTTCTCTAGTAAGCGGTGTGTGGAAAGATGTGCTTTTTCAGAAAGGACAGCAGGAGAAACAATCCCCAGGTTCCATCATGCCCAGGGCTGCCACTACACAGAGAAGACTCCCTGGTAAGAGATCAACTGTGATCTTACCCCAGGGTGCACTCTGCAAGGCAAGAACAATGAGTTTTCCAGGGGAAAGACGGGCTTATAAAGGGGCATTTGAGGACTGGCCCAGGGGACTGCTCCAGCCCAGCCACCAGAATGCTCCCCAACATGGGTGCTGGCTGGAGGTATGTGAGTACTCCTTAGTTCTATTCCCCTTGGCTAAAACTACATAATTTAAGGGTGTCTGATTTAAAGGCTCAGATTTACAGTGAAAGTAAGTATTAGAAGGCCAGCAAATTTTGCTCAAGAATTCAGATTGGGTGCAAAGACTAAGGAAGCTAAATGGGGTGAGGGGCTAAGTACCCATCAAAGGCAGCAATCTTGGTCCCTCACCCCAATACAGAGGGAGACCAGAGCCCAGAAAACCAGGCAGTGAGGGAACAGGGGGGGACCCTGGCCAGCCAAGGAAAAGAGACCCCTGAGGCAAAGAAGTGGACTTAAGGCAGGGGATGAGGAGGAGCTGCTGGCTCCCCCCCAAAAAGAGATGAGGCAACAGGTCTCTGGAGCTGAGAGAAGAGACAGCAAGACTGGGGGTGGCTGGTGAAGGAAAGAAAAACATTTGGCTGAGACCACCAGGGTGGGTCAGGGTCTGCAAGCCACTAATTCTGTATAGAAGTCTACGTGGCATCCTTCACTGGGAAGGGGGAGTCCCGTCCCACCATGGTGGGAACAGAGGTGAAGGAAGTTCAGAGGGCAGGGGTCAGCGATGTTCACGGGGCTCTCTCCCAACCTTCCCCCAGGACCCCTTGGAAGAAAGGTACTGTCCCCCAGGGCCCAGGAAAAGTGGTCACAGAGGTTTTCCATCTCAGTTTGCCTGTGGTCACACGTGACCACACAAATCAGAAATGGAAGGTAGAGATTTCAGGGTAAAGGATGGGATCTTCCCTTGCTCTGAATATGTGTGGATGGGGGAGAGAGGCTCAAACAGCTGGAAGCAAATAACCCTGGCAGGGAGGCCCCGGACGCTGGGGCTGTGTGGGAGGATGCAGGAGGATCCTTGCCCAAGAACTCCGGCTTGGGGTGAGCGGGCAGGGGGAGCAGATCCACCTGCCGCCAGGAGGCAGCAGGTAGCGCTGCCCAGGAGTTTGGCACCGTGGCTCTCTGGAGTCAGATCTGCGCCCCCCAGAGAAACCCTTTTGGGGGCCACTGGATAGAACTGCTTATAGGAACCTGGGTTCGAGAGTGGGGCTCAGGTGGGCCCTGTGCCCTTTCAGAAGAGACTGTCACCCGGGGAAAGGAGAGGGAGAGAGGCACTGATTCCTGCAGGGCCTGGAGTGATACAAAAGTGAGGAGGGTGGGAGAAGGAGAGGGAATTTCCCAGGTACTGTTGACAGCAGGATGGTCTCTCCAGGTTCACATGGGGTAAATAAGGAAGAGGGGAGGAGACAGGTGGGGGGGTGGTTAATTCAAGTAAAAAAAAAAACTAGAGCAAGAGGAAGAAGGTGGCAGGAATGTGGCAGGGCCTGAGGGCCACGCCCCCACCACCCTCAGGAGCCCCCCGCGTCTCCCACTCCCCCTGCTGTTGCACAGTCACACCGAGGTCTCAGACTGCAGCCTCATGACAAACTTGTGAGACTTGGGGTCCACAAATTCCTCGGAGAGTTTGAAGAATGGGACCTTCTTGGTGCTGACCACCAGGCTGAAGTCCTGGCGTTTCAAGAGGAAAACGATGCCATCCTTGAGCCCGTTGGTCACCGGCTCCTCGCTCACCAGTGTCCACTGTTTGGCCAGCCAGCGTTCCTTGTGGTACTGGATGGTGGGTCCAGCCGCCAGGTACCGCTCCAGGAAGGCCTGAGGAAGGGAGAAGGGACTTCACAGGAAGTTCTCCCTCCCACCCACCCAACCTCCTTTACCCCTCGGGGGGTACAGCTTCCAAAGACCACCAAGATGTGCCCAAGCTCACTCTCTGCAAACGATCTCAGAATGTTAGAGCAGGAAAGGGCCTGAGATCATCTGCCTCAGACCCTAGTTTATCAATGAGGGATCGGGAGCCCACGGAGGTGACATGGCTCAGTAGGGTCGGGCCTGGGACTCAGCTCTCCTGACCCCTCATCCCCGGCACCTGCTATGACCCGGGCAAGCCCTCCCTCGTCCTTCCTTCTTCTCCCTTCTGCTCGTACGGGTAGCGTCCAGCAGGGCTGCACCAGCAGAAAGCTAGAGGTGTCACAGTTAAAGTGCAACATCTTTAGTCACCTGTTCCCCAAAGATGGCTCAGGGGATGCAATTCTAGGAAGCTGGCTGTAGAGCTGAAGGGTGGGAATGGCTCAAAAAGAGCACAGTGCAAAGAACATCTTCTGGAGGTGAGGGGGTAAAGGTGGGAGTTTGGATCTGAAAATTCCGGAACCCCTACAGAGATGAGAAATAGGTCTCAACCATTCCCAAAACGGTCCTGAAACTCCGTCTTCTCCTCACCACCTAAGAACTTCACCCCATGCAGAGATGGAGTGGATTGAGTACGGATGAGAGAAGAGACTATACAGAGGTAGAGATGAGAGAGAGAGGGATGGAGGGTACGGAAGGAGGTGAGAGAATAAGGGAGAAGGAAGTGGAAAGGAAGGGGCCAGAACTGGGGAAAGAGGAAGGATGCTGGGGGCAGAGTGGGCCTACCTTGGGTGTCATGTCGTGAGTGATGCAGAACTCAAGGTGCTGCAGGATGCTCTCCATGGTGTGGTAAGGCTGCTGCTTGGTGGTGCGAAGGTACTTCTGCATGGCACGGGCCATGGATGCGAAGATGGCCTGGGCTGCCTCCCGTGGGTCCATCACCTCCCTGGGGTTCTTCTGTTCCTCTTCCTGCAGCCGCTTAATGTGAGTGAAGGCCTCCTCCACGGCCACCACAAGCCTGGGGGACATGAGGAGTATGGACCAGACGCCAACCTCTCATCTTCCCCCCAGCTTCAGCCCTCCAGCAGCCTGAGCGAGGTCAGGCCTTTGTGCTCTCCCTGAAGCAATACGCACCCAACTGGAGTCAAGAACCAGGCTTTGGGGGCTGTGTGTGTGCATGTGAACATGCATGTGTGCAGCTGGGTAGAGGGGGAGGGTCTTTCCCCCTCTAGGGATAGGAAACAGTTGTAGAGCTCAGTGAGCTCAGCCCAGGGACCCAAGGAGGACAATCTAGTGTCAAACCCAGAGAGACAACTATGGATCAAACCCTAGAAAAAGCCTCCTTAAGACCCCCCAAATCACACTTCAGTGGGTGAAAAATTAATAGCTGTAACTACATCAAAATGACAGATGCCTATTCAACCATGACAGCATGGGCAACATTAACTAACACCTGGGGTGGGCAGAGGTAATGCAAAAAATATGCTGCAAATCAAGAAGGAAAAGGTAAGAACAGCATTGAAAATGGGCAAAGGAGTGAACAAATAATTCGTAAGAGACCTGAAAGGCAGAAAAATAGATGAAGTCGTCACTGGATAGTAATCAGAGAATTAAAATGTTAATAAGATACTACTTATTCATCAAAATGGAAAAAATTAGGAAGATGACCATCATCCAAATATTGGTCAGGATGGTGGAAGATTTCTCTGAGTACTATGCAGCGATGAGATGCAACAAACCAGATATACAGACAAGGGTGAATCTCAAAAATATACTGTTAAGGGGGAAGCAGGGAAAAGAAGCCAATTTACATTAAAAGCATAGAGACATACAAAACAATACCAGTATCCGGAAACCCAGGAACCTGGGGACTTCAAGCAGCTTAGGATGGGATTCTGGGCTAAGTAAACGTGTGGATCTGTGTAAGTCTACCATATCTCTGTTTTTTCTTTTGCTTCCCCCAAGTGTCTCAGTAAAGTTTCTTTTGAAAAGATCCTTTTGACTCAGGATCTGAACCAAGGGAAATAGTTTTCTCCTCGTTACAACCAAGGTAATGGGGAAGGAAAGGGTCCCCTATGGTGGTGGCAGCACAGGAGATCCAAAGACCCTAGTCAGGGCAAAGGTAGAGGAGGAAGGGAACATCTCCAGTTTCCTTCCCACGAGGGCCTTTTCTGAGACAACTGGAGACTTGCTGCAATGTCACAGAAATGGAGCTGCTGACCTTCAGTCTACTGCAGCCTCGTGTAAGAACAGGGTCAGGGCTACCTTTCTCCCTGGAAGCCTGGAGATCATGTGGGAGGAAGGGCAGAGTTCCATGACCCTCTACTCCTCCTCCGTGGAAATCCCAACAGACCAAGGTGGGCCCTGGCAACAGTAAGCACCAAGAAAGAATCTTCAGGCATGACTAGCATTCACATAACAATGTGAACAGGAAAAAAGGAGAAGTGAGGACAGCGTTTAAGAATTTACCAAGATATGGGCACTAGAACCTCATTTTCTTTTTTCCTGGGAAATAAATGGATATTATTTTATTTTTTTTTTTTAACATCTTTATTGGAGTATAATTGTTTTACAAGGGTGTGGTAGTTTCTGCTTTATAACAAACTGAATCAGCTATACATACACATATATCCCCATATCCCCATATCCCCTCCTTCTTGCCTCTCCCTCCCTCCCACCCTCCCTATCCCACCCCTCTAGGTGGTCACAAAGCACCAAGCTGATCTCCCTGTGCTATGCGGCTGCTTCCCACTAGCTATCGGTTTTACATTTGGTAGTGTATATATGTCCATGCCACTCTCTCACTTTGTCCCAGCTTACCCTTCCCCCTCCCCGTGTCCTCAAGTCCATTCCCTAGTAGGTCTGCGTCTTTATTCCCATCCTGCCCCTAGGTTCTTCATAACCATTTTTTTTTTTTTTAGATTCCATATATATGTGTTAGCATATGGTATTTTTTTGCAGGTAAAAATGTACCATCTGCTGAGCAAGTCTACAAGATCTACTGGAAGGAGGGCTAGTCTAGCCTCAATCCCTGCCATTGCCAGGGAGGCTCACATCCTTTAATAGTCCCTGCTCCACTGTGTAGGCAGAATCAAATGCCCCGTCCACTTCCATCAGATGCCCATCCCCTGGTTATCCAATAATCTCGGTACGTTTTGCAGATGCAATGAAAGTGCTGAGTCAGTTGACTTTAAAATAAGGAGATTATCCTGACAGGTCTGGTCTCATCACATGAGCCCTTTAAGAGCAGAGTTTTCTCTGGCTGGTGGCAGAAGTCAGAGACAGACCTGGTCTTGCTGGCCTGGAGGAAAAGGCGAACTACCTATGGGTCCAGGTGACAAGGAACTGATTCTGCCAACAGCCAGTGAGCTTGGAAGGGGACTCGGGCTCAAACGAGAGTCATCTTGATTTCAGCCCGTGAGCCCTGAGTGGAGGGTCCAGCTCACCCGTGCCTGACCCATGGGACTGTGAGACAATTAATGTGGGGTGTTTTGCAGCACCGGGTTCACGGTGATTTATTAAGGCAGCAACAGAGAGCGAATGCACACACCCCACCCATATCATCAGCAGTTACAGAAGCCGATGGTCTTCCTCTCCCCAGCCTATCCACACCCCACAGCCCCCAGCACCCCCTCCTCCCCCAGGGACCCACCTGGCCCTCCTCTTGCGCACCCTCCGCTCATGCTCAGCCTCCTCGTAGTAGTACTCGTTGTGGCTGTTGTCCCGCCTCCGGGCCGCTGCTGCAATCACAGCCCGGGACTGGCCCGTGGAGTTGTTGGTGCTGTTTTCTGCACAGGAGCAGGAGAGAGAGGGGATGGTCACTTCAGAGCGTGGCCTCCTTTCTCACTCCAGGAAGTCTGGAGCCAGCAACCCGACACATCCAGAGGAAGCTGTGTCCACCCCCCAGCAACACCTCCCGTTCCCAACCCTCCTGGCCGCGTCTGGGAGAGGCCCACAGGAAAGCAACAAGGAAGGCACCAGAGGGCAGGAGTCCCGCACATGTTCCTCCCCAGTGCAGGACGTTCTGGAGCTCAGAGAGCGAGGGCTTAGGACCAGGGCTGATGAGCAGACGCAGAGGAGCCAGATTAAGGGGACGCACCATAGCATAAAGGGACAGCAAGTAGAGTCAGCAGCTAAGACCAGCCACCTGGCATTAAGGGAAATGACAGAACAGAAGGGGCTGGGACACGGGCTGGGGAAAGGAGAAAGCAAGGCAAGAAGGGGGAAAGAGAAACAGGAGGCAGGAACTTGGGAATCCTGCTTGGGAAGAGACCAGGAGGCCGAGGAGCAGGGCCGCTCACCCTCTCCGAGGGAATACACCTTGAAGCCAGACACTTTCTTGGCCAGGACGGACTTGGGCAGGTTGAGGAGGGCAGGGTTGTAGACAGGGAAGTCATGGTAATACTTCTCCAGGATCCACACTGCCACGCGCTGGATGCTGTGGGGGACACGGCAGGAGGGGGAGGGAGAACGGACAGACAAGGGGCGCAGGGGGAGGGACACATCAGGGCAGGTTGGCAGGGCAGGAGAGGACAGAGGGCAGGGACAAGCTGCTTCCAAGGAGCCTGGCTCAGGGCCTGAGGTCTACTTACCAGGCTCCCAAGCCTTCCCCAGGGAGAGAAAGCCCAGGGGAGAAAGGGCGTCGGGCCAGGGTCCCCAGCCAAGGGTCACCTCCTCCCCTCCATCATTCCCCCCCAAGATTCCCTGCAGGACCAGGAGGTGCTATTGATACTCTGGATGGCCAGGGCGGCCATCCTGCCCACAAGTTTAGGGGGAGCTGAAGAACTTTCCTCATTATCTTTTCCGCTGGGGTTGGGGGAGAGTCCCTCCTCTGGCCAGCTCATCTCAGTGACCACTGACTAAGTGTCCTCAAGAGGCTGTGCCTCCAAGAAAGAGCTAGAAATGTGATTCCAAAAAGCCCCTGTTCATGCCCCAAACCTTCTTCCTCTTTGGTCCATCCCTCTCTAAGATCCCCGATCTCTAATTGTCTGTTCATCTATTCACTCCCAACTCCTAACTCCCGCCTTACCTGCTCCAGGACCCTTAGCCTGACAAACGCTGTTGAAAACCTAGGATGTGCAGAGTACGCAACTCCGTCCCACACAGCCCTCCTAACCCATCCCTTCCAGCCCCACCATCACACCCTCCTACCCTACGGTCCCCTCAGCCTCCTCCCCAGGCCCGTCTGCCTGCCCCGACGCGCCCATACCTGAGATGGCCCACGTTGTAGAAGCGGCTGGCCCCGTCAGTGGAGCGCACGACCTTGAGCGTGAACTGAGGCTGGAGCTGGCGCAGCTCCAGCAGGACCACAGCCAGGTAGTGCACGAAGAGCAGGGCATCTACCAGCGACACGGCAAACTGCACCACGCCCTGGTAGCTGCGCTCGCGGGCGTCCAGGATGCGCACGCCGTAGAAGAGCCAGTAGGAGACGACGAGCAGGAAGACGAGCACCATGAGCAGGGCACGCAGCACGAAGACACGGGGCAGAGAGGCCTTGGGCCGGCGGAAGAACAGGGCCCAGCTGCCCAGCAGCAGGATGAGCAGCTTGAAGGCCACGGAGATGAATAGGCCCTCGCAGGCTGTCCCGCACGGCTCCAGCTCCTCCCGCCACAGCAGTGGGGGCAGCAGCAGGAAAGCCAGCGGCGTGAGGAAAGAGAGCAGGGCCAGCGTGGCCCCCGCCGCCACGCCCAGGTGCCGGGAGCAGTCCAGCGGGACGCTGTCCTCCATGTCCTTGGCGATGCGCGTGAGGTCATCGTGGGAGATGCTGTGCTCCGAGGTGCCCGTTACTACTGTGGTCGTCTCCCCCCAGTTGTCGTCCTGCATCAGGAAGGGCCGCAGCAATGTGGGGAGAGGAGGAGGAGGCAGGGACACAGGAGAAAAGGTGAGCGGAGAGAAGACAGAGAGCAAAGCAGGGAGAGGAGAAAAGAGGGCAATCAACAAACATGCAGCCATCAAAGTATTTACTGAGCTCCACTGCATGCCCAAGCCTGGCCTCTGCAGGGATGGGACATCTGAGACCTGGGCCCTGTGGGAGCTTCATGCCATCAGCCAGACAGTAAAAAACTACACATGTACCCTCAGAGCAGAGGGTACAAGACAGATGCCAGGGAGCTGCTCAGCCAGAGACTGGGATCCGAGGTCAGACTCTCCAGGCAAAGTGGGCAGGCTCGATCAGGCCACCTGCAAGGCCAGGATAAGCAACAGGTACCTATCCTCCAAGTATGGAGAGCCACTCAAGGTTTCTGGTTAAGGGAGTGACCTGACAAAGGCAGTGTGGTGAAGAGAAGAGGACACCGGTAGGAAGGGTTGGGGAAGGTGAGTGACTAATGCGGGGCATGTGAGACACAGTGCAGACTCGGGGCCACTCTGGGTCTCTGGTCCGCCTGGCTGGCTCTATTGGGCCATCTGAATGCCCACCACACAGGGGCTGCCTGTTCCTGGAGGCAAGTGGGTGGACAGGCTGAGGTCCCCTGGTGCCCTTCTAAGTGTGGTCCACTCAAGCTGTTTCTCTGCAGGGGCTGGACGCCATCCCTCAGAGGAGCCCCAAGACCACCGGTGGTCATTCGTGCCTACACCCTTAACTCGTGGGCAGTCTGGGAATATGGAGTCACATTTTGACACCCAGGGGATTCAGGCTACAGGACAGAGACAGAATGGGGAGTGTAGGAGACTGCCTGGCAGGGTCATCGACTAGGGGGTGGAAGAATCTCCTCGCCGAGGAAAGGAGAAGAGTCTGACCAGAAGATGAAAAGTGGAGGCGCTGCCTGCTCTCAGCTCAGGGAACCCTAATATGACCCTCAGCCACACTGCCTAGGCACTCCAAGCATCAAGGGCCTGGGCACTTGTCAACAACAAGGAGCTGATCAGGTCTCAGGGTCACTTCAAGAATTCAGGAGGCCAGGTCTCTGGGAGAAGATGGGATTGGGAAAGAGAGAGAGAGACCATTTCCCTCAGGTACTGATCTGCTCCCAAGACCCAGGAATCCCCAGTGTCAGTCACAGAGATGTCCTGTGAAGTCTCCAGCTCCCTAAGATGCTCCCAAGAAGAAAGAAAAGGAGGAATGAGACACGGACAACCTCACAGTCAACTCAAATCCTGCCTCTGCCTTCTGCCAGCACTGGGTTCTGCCCCCTGACCTCCCTGCCAGGTGCACACAGTGGGCCAGAGAGGCTAGACCAGGAGCAACCTGCTCAGCCCTGTCCCAGAGAACTCTCTTCCAGAACCTCCTCCGTCTCCCCAGGCTCACTTCTTCTCCCTCCCCTTTCTCCCTCGACTCCTCCCACCTACCCTAAGACCAGAGGTGCTATTCTATAGTTCGACACCAGAGAGCGCTGGAGTGCCCATGCCTTTAGGCTCAAGGAAAACTCAGGGCTGCCACACCCCCAGCCCCTCCCACTCCAGATTCCCAGCCCCTCCCACTCCAGATGCCCAACCCCCTAACTGGCTGGCCTGAGCCCAGAGGAGTCAGGCAATTCCCATTACACAGCCCAAGTCACATGGGTCATAAAGACGAAAGAGGCTGCTGCTTCCAAAGGGATCTCTGAATTCTACTGAAATTCTACTGAATTCTACTGAAACAAGGTCCTAGCTTGGGACACTTAGCAGACGTATGTCACAAGATGCCCTCCCTGATCTGGTTGCTGTTGGAAGAGACCAGGTTTCCAGGCCCTTCCCCTTTCTGATGGACCTCTAACTTCTCCAGGGATCAGTCTGGAAAACACCTGGCCTAGACCTCATCCCTCTGACGCTCACCCGCTCATCCCCTCGCGTGGACTCATTGTCCAGCAGGGGCTCCCCTGGAGCCTGGATCGTCACCGACTTGTCCCCACGGCTCCCGTCTCGGCTCTTAGAGCGGTGTCGGTCCCGACGGTCCCTGCGGCAGGAGGCCAGGGGAACAGGCACAGGAGGTCAAGGGGAGGACCCGGGTTTCTCAGCAGCCACCCCCAGTCCACCACCCCTGTGCATGCTCCCACCCCTCCCCCCCGCCTGCGTCGCGCCCCACGCACACCCACCTGTGCTTGCGGGAGCTGCGGGAGTGGCCCGACTTGTAGGAATAGCCCGAGTACTGGGACTCGGTGTCCATGGCGTCTGAACGCCGCGCCTTGTAGCGCTCCAGGGCCACAGGCTGGGGCCTTTTGGGGGGCCCCACTGCCACCTCCTTTAGCACCGACTTCTTCAGGCCAAGGGGCACCTTTAGAAAATCAACCGTCACCCTGAGGGACTCTATTTTGCTGGACGGGTGGGCTGGTCTCGGAGAAAATCAAGCGGCCCTCCTGAGGAGAGGAAGCAGCCGGTTAGGGGGAGCTGGAGCTTTCTGTGGGGTCAGAGTGGAGAGGCAGGCCATCCCCAAAAGGCAGCTGCAGGAAGCTCAGCGGAGCCTTGCCACTACCTGAGAATATTCCACCCAGGTTCCTGCTCTGTGCAGTGGGCCCAGTTCCTCCTGCCCTGCCTCCTAGAAAGAGCACCCCCAGACTGTGCCAAGGGCTCAGGGGTGGGGGAAGACGGCCAGCAAAGGCCACCCAGAATGACCCAACACTGGACCCCCTGCAGGGGAGAACCAGGCAATGCTTTCCTATTCTCAGCCAGGAAAACTAAGACTCGGCGAAGGCAGGTTCTGGCCAGGCCAACTGGTTGGACCAGTGGAGACCATAGCAGGAGGCAGCTAGCTCTGCCCAGTGGCTACCCCAAGCCTCTCCTTCTCTCCTCTCATCTCCTCCCACTCATAAGTTCTGAGTGGGCCCACAGGGGACTGCCTATGGCTGCTTCTCTTGGCATCCGGTCCACAGCATCGACGTCAAACACACCCATAGTTACTGCCAGGTCAAGTTGGCGGCTCCCCCTGAGGCTGTGTGTGTGTGTGTGTGTGCTTGTGTGTGCGCACAAAGCAGGGGTAAGGAATGGAAACTACAGATCACATGGTGGGGGGCAGGAGGGAAAAGCGAGTAGAAACCATCCTCTAAAAACCTAACATCCTGAACTAGGCAAGGTCATGAGCTTATCTGGCTATTTGTGGGCTGAGGGGCAGCATCTTTCTTCTATACTTTCACCTGCTAAGTCTGCAGGGAGAAGGACCTCTTCTTCTCCCCTCCTCTCTCACTCTCAACCAAATCCTGCTCATTCCTCAGAGCGCAGCCCCTACCCCCTCAGGAAAGCCCCCACCTCCCCCAGCACCCAATGTTACATCTTCCCCTCCAACCCCGACCCCACCGTCATCATCCCCGTGCACTGAGCAGTCATTTCCTACCTTCACTCACTGAGTCATCAGCTCTTGCTTAGGCTCCTTCTAGGAACCATGTACCCTGCTAGGCCCTGGGTACAGTGGTGAAAAGACACTGAGTTCACAATCTAGCGGGGCAGGTGCACGCTAAACAAGTAAACAGGTGAGTATAAACGACTAACTACATCAGTGGTGAAAGGAGAATAACGAGGACAGTATGACAGACAAGTCTGGGGAGCGGGGCTCCTTTAAACTGAGTGGTTCCAGAAAGTCTGAGAAAACAACAGCTAAGCCTGAAAGAGCACAGGAGTTAAGCAGGCAGAGCGGAGGGAAAAGCCTGCAGAGCTCAGAATGCCCCGTGGAAGGCCAAAGGCAGCAAAGAGTTGGGTGGACCAGTGGAGCCGGAGCTGCGGAAGGGAGAGGGCAGTGGAAGGTGAGGCTGAAGAGGTGGCCGGGGGCCGGGTTATTGCAAACTCCATGGGTCAGGGGAAGAGCTCATGGGAAGCCTGCAAAGGGTTTTAGCTATGCAGGTATGGACTAGAAAGAGGAGAAAGCAGAAGTAGGGAGATGAGTAAAGAAGCGACTACTGGGCTTCCCTGGTGGCACAGTGGATAGGAGTCTGCCTGCCAATTCAGGGGACACAGGTTCGATCCCTGGTCAGGGAAGATCCCACATGCTGTGGAGCAACTAGGCCCATGCGCCACAGCTCCTGAGCCTGCGCTCTAGAGCCCGCGAGCCACACCTACCGAGCCTGTGCTCTAGAGCCCACAAGCCACTGCTACTGAGCCCGTGTGCCACAACTGCTGAGGCCCGCATGCCTGGAGCCCGCGCTCCACAACAAGAAAGGTCACCGCAGTGAGAAGCCTGCACACCGCAATGAAGAGTGGCCCTCGCTCGCCGCAACGAGAGAAAGCCCACGTGCAGCAACGAAGACCCAATGCAGCCAAAAATAAATAAATAAAATTAAAATTAAAAAAAAAAAAAAGAAGCGACTACAGTGGTGAGGCTTGGATAGGGCAGAGCAGCAGAGGAGATGGGGAATAGTCACTTTTGCAACATATGTTGGTGGTAGGACCAACAGGACTTAATTGGACTGCGTGAGGGGGAGGGGAACGTCAAGATCTCTGGCCTGAGCAAGACAGTAGGTGGTAGTGCTATTATTAGGTGGGAAGACTGGGGAGGAAGTTGGTGAGTACAGTTTCCAGTGTGCTGAGTTCATGACTGTGAGACAGGCTGTGGAACAGGCAGCTGGGTGTCAGAGGAGCTGGACTCAGAAAAGAGTCTGAGCTAGAGGTATGGATGGTGTGCAAGGTCAAGGGAATGGATGAGGTCACCCAGGGAGAGGGTTAAATAGGGGGTCCCGAGAACCCCAATATGTAAACGTGTCCGAGGAAAGGGATCAGGCAAAGGGGCTGAGAAGGCAAGGCCAGAGGAGCCTGGAGGCCAGAAGAGTGGGCTCTCATGCAGCCAAGAATTAGAGTGTTTCAAGGTAGGAATAAAATCAGCCAGGTGCTGCCAGAGGTCAGTTACGTTAATTTGCTTTATGTAGTTGTTAACTTTTCTCCAACTGAACTGAACCATCAGTAACTTGAGAATAAGAACTATGATTGATACATATTTGTATCTGCCACCTTCCCACGGGCAGATAGCAAGTAACTAATACCCACCTGACTCTCAGGGAAACTGCAACGACTGTAGGGAGATGAAATCAATGCTAAATCCATTCATTTATCCTCCTAACAGAGTTATGTGGAGGCACTCCATGGCCTAGTGATGTCTGTCAATAGCCCCATGTCAAGGCAAATGTGTGACATTACATACATACTTAGGCAAACACGACAA
Source organism: Balaenoptera ricei (assembly GCF_028023285.1). Lineage (NCBI taxonomy): Eukaryota > Metazoa > Chordata > Mammalia > Artiodactyla > Balaenopteridae > Balaenoptera > Balaenoptera ricei. The sequence goes on along the minus strand of NC_082639.1, from coordinate 117,305,960 downwards.
ACATACTTAGGAAGACAGAGACACAATATCTTAACCCACCCTAAACCTTTCTAAAAGCTTTTGCTACAAACAAGGCCCTGTTCATCTCCCTGTCTGCAAATTACATGTTGGGGTCCACTACCCCGTCTCCCCCAAGAACCCATTCTACTGGTCTAGTCCCTGATACAGTTCAGACACATCACCTGCAGCTCTCTTGCTGTGGTTCAGCTTACTCTTTCTAGTCATCCTCCTAAAAACTGAATTTCACCAGGAGGTTCAAAGAGAACAACTGGGTTACAGAGTGAGAGAGGTGGAGAAATAAAGACGAAAAGGACTGCCATGGACTCCAGTCCAGACAGAGACACCAGAACCCAGACTCTCCATCTCCCCAGCCTGAGTTCTCATGTCTGCCAGAGCCAACAGCAAAAAGAGCCTGGGATTTGCACCCGAGTAGCTGAATTCCAAGCCTAACTCTCCCACTGATGAGCTGTGTGACCATGCGCAAGTTACTTAACTTCTCTGTGCTTGGCAGCCTGGTAGGCTCATTGGTAAAATAGGGAAAATGATACACACCTCGTGGGGTTGCTGTACGTATCCTGGGGGTAAAAGAAGTACTTTAATAAACTGCTCAGCAAGTAATAAGTTAAGCAATTAATACACTCTGGCTTCAGGATCATTCCTACTCCAATCCCCAGATACTTCCTCTGAGACTTGGGGAAGAGGTGGTATAAATAAATCCTGCTGCTTGTACAACTAAAGTCACACACACACACACACACACACACACACACACCAGACCAGAACCACCACTTCAAACACACCCAGGAGGGAAGCTGATGCCATTGTGCTTCCCCTACAGATAAATTTCAAACCAGACAAGGGTGCCAGTCCCCTCCCAACCCTTTGTTCTAAGCTGCCCTCGCCTAAAGCTCCCTACCTTCCTCCCAGCTACTTATTGAAGACCCAACATAAACCCAGCTCCCCTGGCCTGCTTCTCCCACCCCTACCTAACAGAGGGGCCAAAAATGAACCCAATTTCTGAGGCCCTTGTCTGCTGTCCCCTCAAATACCCCAGGGAACTAATCCAAGCACTGGAGAGGCTGTGGGGAAGGATGGGAGGTGAGCAAAGAGAAGGGCAGACGTTCCCCTTGTTTAATCGGTCTCAGGAATCAGGGGTTTGGAGGGTCTCCCGGGTGGGCAGCGTTCCCAGGGAAGAGAGTGGGGGAGGGGATCGCTGGATGAGATCAACAAGTGGAAATGTGGGAGGCATGACAGGACCGGGAGGGAAGTCCGGACTTGCTGCAGGGCAGGGAGTGCCCTGCTTTGGGGGGTGGGAGGCTGTAAAAGGGAATGTGTTCCATTGCTTTTCACCTTGCCCCCACCCCACCCCAGACACACAAACACATTCACCCGGTCCCCTGCTCAAACCAACCATGGATTATCTGGGGTTGGCCAGAGAGGAGAGTGGGAGGGAAGAGAGAGGCCGTCACAAAGAGGAGACCCTTCTCCCCTCCAAAGGTCTTTCAGAAATAAAATTAATGGAATGTGTCTCAGTATCATCCCAAGAGGATTGGGAGGAGGGCTGGGGGGGGGAAATGTGGGGGCTTTTGTCCCTGCTGCCCAGCTTCTCCCACATTGATCACCATGGCAACCAAAGCCCCCTGTTGCCTAGGTGATGGCAGCCAGGTCCTGGAACCCATACCCAGCATCCCAAGCGAGAGAGGTTATGGAGGTGGGGGGGTAGGGACAGAGGGGGAGAGAATGGGGTTTCTCCTCTGGCGGCCCCAGCTTTTGTATGAGCTCTGGGATCGGGTTTCTTCAGGAAACAATCAGAGGCCTCTGGAAAAAATACACTCAAAACCCGGCAACAGGCAGAGGGAGTAAGGCTCTTCTGGGTGGGGTGGGAGGCATCGGAGGGGTTTGTGTTGGCCAAAAGTCAGACGAAGACTAGACCCTTCCTCACTGCCCCACTCAGAGGAGCAACCTAGGCAGACAAGGCCTTGGACACAGACACAGGCAGCCCCACGCGAGGCGCGTGCTGAGGACCGATGACCAGACGGCAGGCAGCCGTGGTCACCACCTCCCCCTGCTGCTCTAGCCCGGGGCCACCACACCACCCGGTCCCAGCTCCTTTCAGGCCTGGGGTGGGGAAAGGAGGCAGAGACAGGACCCAGATGGGGCTGGGGTAAAGAACTGTGGGAGCAGGGCAACCAGGTAGAGAAGAAGGTGGGGAGGTGACAGAACACAAACATGCACCCAGAAAGGGCGCCTGCAGTTCCTCGTCCCTACCGAGGACAGGGCTGGGAGTTCCAGACCCGAGGCACAGCGGAAGGCGCTTGTGTGGGATTTCAGAATGCACTTCCAGCTGGAGGGGGGAAGAGGATGAGAAAGAGGACAGGAAGCCAAAAGTTTTCATCCTACAGGAGCAGCGCTCCGATAGGACCATTTTTTAAACAAATGGCCTTCCTCTCCTCAGGCCAGGATGGGGGAAGGGTGGTCCTGCCTGGACGCAAGGAAATGGACATGATCACCTCTTTAGACCCCTCCTGCAGAGGAGTCTGTGGACCCTTGCCCATTAAAGGTCTCTGATTCCTATCATCTTCAAAAATACTGAATCACTATGCTGTACATCTGAAACTAACACAACAGTGTAAAGTCAACTACACTTCAATTTTTTTAAAAAGGTCTCTGATTCCTACACAAGAGCCTAAGTCTTACCGCATGTGCCCTGCACCCTCTTCCCCACTACAAATCATGGGAGGTGTGGACATGTGGGCCCCCAGCCCCATGGCTCCCTAAGCTTCACCTACCACTGCCTCTGTCCAAGGATATCAATGTGAGTTCCACCCAAAATGCTGGATGCCCACCCTCCTGGGGGGCACCAGAAGTCCCATCTCCCAGCCCAGTATCCAAGGAGCTAGATGTCTGCCCAGAGAGACCAAGCACCTTGCCAAGACATCAGCTAGTGTGAGGCAGAGCAGATTCCAAGTCACAACTAACTGTCCCACTTGGTTTCTCCTCTTTACCACATCACTCCCTGAGCTTCATGGACGTGCTCAATCCAGGCCGCCCTGTCAGACACTGGTAGAGGCAGGAGGTGTCCGATGTGGGGGGAAAATGCAGCACCTAACAAGCTCCCAGGGAGGAGAGGGAGGTTCCAGAACCTCTGACTGTGCCCACATCGTTCTCCACGCACCCCCCACCACCAAAGGAGGAGACAGTGGATTGACCCACCCAAGTCTCGGTAGGTCCCAGCACTAAGCTAGAAGAGGCCTTCCAGGTGCAACCCCAAGCTTTACAGCTAAAAAGGTAGGGCCCAAAGAAAGAAGGGTGCTAGCTCATGGTACTACATCCGAGGCAGCCCTTTCTGGCCTCCGTTGTTAGAAAGACCTCACTAATACTGGGACTCTGAGGCGTGCTCCTCTTGGAGTGAGGCCAGGTTCCTCCACGACACTCCTCCTGGACTCTGGGTTCCTGGAATAGCCAAGACTATAAGATGGCCAGGACAGGAGAGAATTCACTGGCTCCTGCCCTAGCCCTTCTTCCTCAGTGACAAAGGGACAGAGACTAGACAGGCCTAAGCTTGTTGAGACAGTTGAGACTGAAGAGCCCCTTCCCCTGTAAGGGCTGGTTTCTGCCTCCGCCCACCGACCACTCCTGACTGAGGATCTCAGTGTTCCTTCATCATTCCCATCCAGCCTTGCGTCACGTACGAGCCCTCCATCCCAGGAGGCCCATGCTGGGTTCTCCCTACCACGAAAAGAACTAAGGCACAAAGTGGGCCAGGACCAGCCCCAGGGCCTAGACCAAAACTGGGATTTTTGCACCCCCCATTCCTGGACCCTGAAAAAGGCCCCAATGTCCTTAAGTCACAGTGCTGTCCAGGAGGCCAGAGAGAACAGCTGGATCTCAGTGGGCTGAGGGGGTAGGAAAGAGTCGGACGCAGAAGTCTGAAAGCTGGCACCAAGCCCCGCTCCCGCCCTGTTAACGGGCACTCTCCCAGGACGGCCCCAGACATGAGCTCACCCTCCTTAGAGCCCTGGGGCAGGGGGCAGGATCCCTCTCCCCACTGGGCTGAGTAGCAGGGGAAGAGCCGTGCTTGGGTCATGCAGACAGTCTATGCTTCCAGAGCAGCTGTTCACCACCAGACCCCAGTGCAAGGAGCACTGCAGGGGAGGGCCCATGGATTGGGCTCCCGGCCAGGATACCTGAGCTTGCATTCTAACTGAAAAGGAGCTAGGGAAGCCAGAGCCAAGCCCTTCTCCACCTACTTCCTTAATTTCTCTCGATCTAAAGCAGGGGGGGGGACACTGAGGACCCTCCAAATCCACAGACACACTTAAGCACAGACACAGGCACATGTGCACCCGTGCTCGTATTCCCCCTCTGAAACCCGGAATGGCTCCTGCCTGCCCCGCCCAGCTCCACCCACCCTGGCCAGGCAGGTTCTGTAGAGACCTGCTCTGCTTTCTCTCCAGCACGCCCACCCCCACCCCCAGCTCTCAGAAAGTCCCTGCCCCCAACGCACTGCACACAAGTACACGCATGTTGCACACACACCATAGCGCTGCATTCCCTGCCTCCCCCAGACCCATTCCCAGTCGGTCTGGAAAGGAACACTGGGCGGGAGGAAGGAGTGCGCGGTAGAAGGGGCCAGTAATCCCTCTGGCATCTGTCCCAGGTGGAGGCCAGAGGGGAGACAAGATGCTACGCTGGGGAGAAGGTAACCGGGGCTTCTAGATGCCTGGATGCTCTGTTAAATTTGCACCAATGAGCAGGCCCCATAACTCCCACCCACCAGGCTCTGAGCTTCCTCCTCCCTCAGCTAGGGCAAAGGACTGGCCCCTACGTGCCCACCACTAAGCTGCGGAAGAGCCAAGAAGGAAAACAGGCACCCTGAGTTGTCCTCAGGGACAGGAGAAGGTGGAAACGGGAGGCGGGCAAGCCACATTGTCCCAGAGGCCAACTTCCTGTGCGCTCCACATGCCCACCCTTACGGAAAACAAAAATGCCTCCCCCTCTTCTTAGCCTACTGTCCTAGGTGGGCCCCAACTGTCCCTGACCCCAAGAGACCCTCAAAGCCTGCTCACCCAGCCCCCACCTCGGGGGGAGGGGGGGACTAGTAGAAAGCAGATGAGGAGTCAGCCAACCTTAGGTCTGCACATGGATGGGGAGAGCTGTGACGTGGGGACACTGGCAACAAAGGTCGGTTTGTGTGGGGAAAGCAGTAGGGAGGGCCGAAGGGTGCAAGACGCAGTGTGACTAGGGGTGCGGGTGGCAGGCCTGGCTCTCCCTGGGTCTCCCCATTCTGAAAACCTCCTCCTGCTTCACTCCAGGGCCTCTGACCTGGTAAATCAGCCAGTTCGTATCTAGGAAAACCGAGCCAGCTGAAAGGCCCAAGCACCAGCCAACCTCCACTGTCTTGACAAACCCACCACCTGAGGTTTCCACTCTTTCTGAGGAGCCTCACATCCCCCAACCCTTATATCTGCCACCCTAATCCTGGAGTAAAGCAGGGGACAAAAATAAGTGTTTCTGTTCACACCCGGTTGCTTTCTAAGTTACTGCATTCACACCTCGGGCTCAGCACCTGTTCCTGTGTACCTCCACTCACCCTAACAAGCCAGAGCCCCCTCCCCAGACCCTCACACACACACACACACACACACTCTCTCTTCTAGCCAGACTGGGGGAGCCACGAACTCTCTGGTGAAACTCTCCGGGGTCTGAGGGATATTGTTAGGGGGTTGCTGGAAAACTCTACAGACAACGAGGGCCAGGCCCTTCCAATCAAAACAAGACTCCATGGGTTATGGTGGCCGGAGCCCCCACGTGTGAAGTGACCCAGCAGACAGGAACAGGCCAGCCCTCGGGGATGTTCTGCCCAGGTGGCAGGCCTGCCCCAGGCTGTGACAACAAGGTGCTCCTCCTAGGAGACCCCATTCCTCCAGCAGACTGACACCCTCCCTCAAGGGTAGACTTCTCTACTCCTCAGGCTGACATCTGGACTCGTGTCTGCTTTTCAGGAGATAGGGGAATTATTCAAGTTTGAGATTAAAGGCAATAATGAACAAAACCTGAACTAAATGAAATGAGAGGAGGGAAAGGTGGAAAGAGCACTTTGGAAAACAGAAGAGAAATGACATCAGATAGACCTAGCATAGCCTCTGAGGAGCTATGTAATCTTAGATGAGTTGCTTGCCCTCTCTAAACCTCAGTTTTCTTATCTGTAAAATGGGGATAATTGTGCCAACTTCAGAAGGTCGAGTGTTCAATGAAATAATGTATACAGAATATCACAGAGTCAAACACGTAACAGATGCTCAATAAAATGTTAGTTTCCACCTCCTTCTCCTATAGAGGGTGCACAGCCAATCCCCTTCACTCCCTGTTCCCATAACCTCATTGTGAGAAGTAAGACCCCACCTGGAATAAGACGGAAACAACACTTTGGCTACAGTGCTGGCCCCAGCCCCCAAATGATGGCCCCTCTCTAACTTAGACCACACCCAGGTCTGAGAGAGCAGCCAAAACCCCTCATCCCACGCTCTGCCTCTTTCCTCAGGGGCTCCTGGATCCTCCAGCCTCTCTCTTCCCCTCCCTCCTTCCACATTTACAGTGAGGCAGGGCCTGGGCTGTAATCACCTCCTTCTCTCCTGCAGGCGCTAAGCTCAGCTGTGTGTGGAATGGCAGGAGAAGGGGGCCCCAAGCCTCCCGCCCCACTCCAGCCCCCAACTTCTTCCCACTCTCCCCTCTCACTGCCCCACCCTGATTACCAGGATATCCTCAGCTCTGCTGATTCTAAGCCTGCTTCTCCCAAACCCGTTCCCAGCTGTCATGTCTGTAATTACCAGCCTTGCCAGGGGCATCAGACAAGCACAGCAACACCTAATTTCCAATGGGCGCCACCACACAAGGCCTCTGCCTCCTACTCTGAACCAAGCAGTGTGGAGAAAGGGATGGAGAGAGTCTTCCTGACCCACCTCATTTCTCTCCACATCACAAGAGAAAAGGTGACAGAAGGTTGCCCAAGTCAGATCAGCAAGAGACAGGATATAAAGAGTAGGATTTACTCCCAGGCCTTTTCCTTCACCTCTGCTACCAAAATCTCCCCATGAACAGGGTTACCCACCTGGAGAGCGTGAGAGAAATTTCAGGTCAATTCAGAGAGAGGGGAAGTCAATGCCCAGTAAAACAGGAAGATGGGTACCCACAGGGATGAGGGCAGATGCATACTGGAGGGAGCTGCCCAGGAAAGAGGAAGAAAGAGTAGGTTTTAAAAAGTCCCATCTGCGACCCAGACTCTGAGAAGAGGCAATAATATCCCAGCCTCTCCTCTCCCTAATACCTCCATCCCCAGCCAATCACACAGGACTTCATTTTATAGGCAGGGAAACTGAGGCCAAAACCCCAGTTAATACTTCAAAATCCAGTAACACCAGCAGCATGTGGCTCACCAGCCCCCCCGGTTCCTTCTAGCTCATGCTCAGCCTCTACCTGCAGCACCCTCCCCAGGCCCCTCCCTGCCTGCCTAACTCAGCCTTTAAATCCAGCTAAGGTTGATCCACACAGTGGAATATGATTCAGCCACAAAAAGGAGTGGAGGTGTGATGCTACAACATGGGTGAACCTTGAAACAATTATGTTAAGTGAAGGAAGCAAGACAAAAGGTCACACATTGTATAATTCTATTTATATAAAACATCAGAATAGGTAAATCCATAGGGACAGAATGCAGATTGGTGGTTGCCAGGGGCTGGGAGGTAAGGAATGGGGAGGATATATTAACCTGTATCCTTAATGGGTACAGGTTTCCTTTTGGGGATAATGAAAGTGTTTTTAGATAGAGGTGGTAGTTGCACAACACTGTGGGTGTACAAAGTGCCACTGTTCACTCTAAAATGGCTAATTTTAGGGAATTCCCTGGCGGTCCACTGGTTAGGATTCCGCACTTTCACTGCCGAGGGTGTGGGTTCGATCCCTGGTCGGGGAACTAAGATCCCACAAGCCGCACAGCGTGGCCAAATAGATAAATAAATAAATAATAAAATGGCTAATTTTTTTTTTTTTTTTTTTTTGGTCACACCGCGTGGCATGTGGGATCTTAGTTCCCCGACCAGGGATCGAACCTGCACCCCTTGCAGAGTCTTAACCACTGGACCACCAGGGAAGTCCCTAAAATGGTTAATTTTATGTGATGTGAATTTCATCTCAGTTAAAAAACATCCAACTAAGGGCACATCTCCTCCAGGGACCCTCCCTGACACCCACGCCAGGACCAAGCACTCTTGCTCCACATTCCGGTGGCCTCCTGAACACACCTCCATATACTACTCACTGGGTTACAGTGAATCGGCATGTTTATGCACATTTTCCCAATGAAAGCTGGTCTTATTCACCCCTCCATCCCTTGTGCTTCACACAGCACCTGGCAAATAGTAGGCAGTGCCCAATATGGTCTGCCAGAAGAAGTGCAGAACCAAGGCCTAGCTCTCCTCCCCAACCCAGAACTCACTCCTTTAATTATCATCAATCAGAACCCAAACCATTCCAGCTAACGTTTACTGAGGGCTTCCCAAGTGCCAGGCACCATGTGAAGTACTCTCTATATATTACTTCATTTAATCCTCATAAACCTAAGAGGTAGGGCCTATTATTAACTCCATTTTACAGGTGAGGCTTCAAAAGTTATCTACTCTATCTGAGGCCTCAGAACTAGGAAGTGGCAAAACCAGAATTTAGGAGCAGGCTAAAACCCAGGGAAGGAGACCACTAGAGGTTCCTGGAGGAAGGCCCAACCTGGGGAGGGAGGATAGTGCCTTTTTTTTTTTTTTTTTTTTTTGGTAAATATTTATTTATTTATTTATTTGGCTGCGCCAGGTCTTAGTTGCAGCAGGCGGGATCTTTGTTGCGGCGTGCAGGATCTTTTAGTTGTGGCATGTGGGATCTAGCTCCCTGACCAGGGATCGAACCCGGGCCCCCTGCACTGGGAGCACAGAGTCTTAACCGCTGGACCACCAGGGCAGTCTTGAGGATAGTGTCTTAAGACATCTAAGAGGCTGAGGAATAGGTTTTAAGAAGCTGCCCAATGTCACAACACTATTAAGTACTAATTCCAGCCAACTCTGCTGGACGCTTCCCTTTGGCCTCACAGTGTGGGGAGCTGCTCAGGGAGGAGTACCAAGGAAAACTGGAGACCCTCAAACTCAGGGGATGAGGGGCATCCCAGATCTCTTCACTGTTCCCCACAAAGCTTCTGTAAGTCAAGTTGATCCCCCTCTAACTGAAAGGACCTCTTGGAAACCAAGTAAGCAGATAAAAGTCTGTCCTGCTCTAGGGACAGGGAAGGGGGCCCTTCCTCAGATCTCGAAGGAGCAGAGGGGGCACACCAGAGAGGCCGGCCCCAGAAGAATTAGGGGGAGAGAGGGCAGAAGCAAGACAATGGGGGAGGAGGGGGCAACGCGGCCACTAGTTCCAGTATGAAGTACTTTCAGAGGCGGCCTTTCCTAATGTCTGACCACAAGTCCTCTCCTCCTTGGAAGAGCCCCCCAACACACACCAGTATAATACATCATGCATGCAGTGAGAGGACAGGAGCGAACAAGGTACCCTGGAAGGTACCCCAGAGCATACCATCCTATATGCAAGAACCTCGCTCGCCCTGGGAACCTTACCCATCAGATAGGTGTCAGGTTTGGGGCAATCATGCATTTTCTTAATCCAGTCTTTTCCTTCTCTGCCCCACACCTAGTCCCAACATTTTCTGCTCTTATCCTGGGGGCTTAAGAAAGGTGGGGAGCCCTGAGGGCTAAAAAGGGAACATTTCCAATTGCACATGCCCATTAGGAACTCCCATTCGGGAATTACCCAGAGACCCTAATGGGCCTGTGCATTCACAGCCTCAGCTCCTAAAACTGGGTGCCTCGATCTAACCTCTGGCAGCAAAAGGAAAATGACTGAGAGTGAGATGGGCAAACAAGGCATGCATCCCAAAGATGGCCAGCCCCTTCCCTTCACCCCAAAAGAGAAAGAATGAGAGAGAGAGAGAGAGAGAGAGAGAGAGGGAAAGAGACAGAGAACGTAGATGCTGCTTCTCTGGGGACCGATACATCCACTTCCCACCGCACCATCATGACGGTGAGTACAGCCCTCGATGGGTGCCTGCCCCTTCCCCACCACAGGGACAACTGCCCTCCTGGCAAGCTCAGCCCCTATTCCTCACCCTGAAACCTGGCCCCAGACCACAGCTCCATCCCAATCATGCTTCTCACCAGCAAAAAGAAAAAGTGTGTGATAACCCACACAGACACACCTGCAGAAACTCCTTTAGAAACACCCTCCACTGCCCTCCCCAGAGCTCCCATGCTACCTTCTCAACCCCATGGGAAGGGAACCCAAGATGTTAAGCACCGGGTCTCATCCCTCCAGGCATGCTCCTTCCTCTGGCCTCCATCCCATACCAAAATCCCAGACTCCTCGGGAACTATAGGATCCTAGAGGCAGGGCAGAGTTAGTGGGCTCCGAAACAGCAAACTCCAAGGTGGCTTTACAAGAGAACTGTGGCCTGAGGGGGCTGAACTTGGGCTGGGAAGCCAAGAATGTAGCCTCTCCAAGCACTAGAACCCTACCTATAAGGTGGAATAAGAGGATGTCCCTCTTATTCTTCTCCCTGACTCCTCCAATCCCCCAGATTCCTCTAGGACTACCACCTGAACCCCTGTTCCCTATTCCCCACAACACACACCCTTGTCCAAAACAGGCACCTCATAAAATGGCCCACTCACTCCCACCCATAGGTCTCAGATACTTAAGGCACTACCCTCAAAACCAGGGCAGGGCCATCCAAGAAGCCTCAGAATCCTCCAGGCAGCCCTCCTTTTGGGCTCTCTGCCAGGAAAATCTGCCTGCAGAGGCAAGTGGCAGTACCCCCAATACACACTCAGAAATGCACACACTACCTAAGGCAGGCACACGCTGGTACTTATCTATCAACACAGGTTACACACAAGAGAACACATTCACTAGCATCCCTTTCCAGTACACAGGTGCACACACACCTATCCAGGTATGCCCCATTCTGCTCTTACACACCCACCTTCCTCAGTACCTGTCTATCTCTTTCCCATAAACCCCTACCCAGTTCACACACATAGACACACACCCCTTCCCCAGAGTAAGCCCATAAATACATATCCAAACACACCACAGATACACGGTCAGCTCCTGCTTGGGTGCACACACACTCAGGCACAGAAAAACACCTTCATCTCCAAACCCACCTGCAGGAACACGCAGCACACACACACAAAAACAAAGAATCATGCACACTGATGCTCCACCAAGCCTTTAAAACTCACCGATGCAGAGCCCACAGCCCCTCAAATGGGTAAATATGAGTGGAGAGAGGGACGCCGGCGCCTGTCCTCTGGGCCCCGATAGATAACACAGTGCCCGGGTCTCTGGCCTCCATCCCCATCCTCGACCTGCACGAACACCCCCTCTACTCTCCTCGGGCGGGTCTCCCCAGACTCCACATCACACCCTCAACGCATACCTGCCCCTGGCCCTCCCCACACTTCTGAGGGGAAGTGTGTATGCACCCCTAAACACCCTCGCCTTCCAATACCTCCAGATTTCGATCCTTCCACTGCCTCTCCAACCACCTCCAACACACACTCCCAGCCTCTGACTTCAACCGGCTCCCCCGGTAACATTAAGGTCCCCGCCGGGCGCCGGGCGCCGGGCCCCCGGGCCCAGGAAAGTCCCCGGCTCTCCAGGCCCGGGCTCCGCCCCCTCCCCACGCGCCCCTTCCACTCCCCAAAGTTGGGGGGGCACTCCGCTGTGCAGTGGGGGAACGGACCGGAAGGGGGTTACCCCGCGCCCCCCTTCCCCCATAAGCCACCCCGCTCGCTGGGGGACCGGGCACCCCCTGGCCCCTTGCATGATTGTCCCCTTTTCTGTTTCCTTTTTTTTTTTTGCAAACTTTGCCCGCGCCCCCTCGGCCCGGCACTCACCAGCCGCTGCGAACTGCCGGGTGGGCTCCGCCGGCGCCCCACTCGGCCCGGCGCCTTTGTATCCGCAGCGTTCCGGGTCGCTACGAACTCCGCGCTCCCGGACGGGCAGCGCGGACGATGGGGGGGTGTAGAGGGGGGCTCCTGAGTCTGGTCGCCCCCTCTCCGTCCCAGATCGCAGTCTCTTCCCCCTCAGGGCCCCAGGGGCAGGGGGCCGGGGGGAATGCGGGGCGCTTAGGCTCCCATGGCGGGACCAAAGATCAAGGAATCAGGGATCAGGAATCAGATCGGGAACCGGCGGAGGAGGGGGAGGGGGCGGAGGGGGAGGGGACGAGAGCCGAGGGGGTGCAGGGGGCGGGGGAGCGCGCGCTCCCGGGTGCCGCCTCCCGGCTGTTCCCGCAGCCGCCGCCCCTCCCGCCGCCGCGTCCATTGTCTGCGGCCCCGCTCTTCCACGAGTCGCCGCCCCCCCAGCCCTTCGCCTCCAGATTCCCGGCGGCCCTTCTGGATCCTGGGAATTGCCGGCGGGACTGTGACCCCGGCCCCGAAAGGTGGTCTGGGGGATGCCTCGATTCCTGGCCTGGGCCCACCCTGCAGCCACTCCTGCGGCTGTTTTCCTCCACCCGCCTGTCGGAGACCGAGCCCGCCGACCCCGAGGGGTGGCCGTGTTCAATTCTTTAGGGCCCCAGACCCGGCTACACGAAATCCAGTGGAATCTGGGACGTGGAAAGATTGAGTTTTTGCCCCCTCTAGGGCTGCGAGAAGAGCAAGTCATCCCTGGTTTTAATTAGTGGCGAGAAATGCTCCCTTCTTCCCATGCATACGGGGATTTCCCTGACACCGTCGCCACCATATCCCCCGGCTTCCAAAAATAATTTAATTACTTGGTGTTCTAGCTGCGAGCGGCGGCCGCCCAGTCAGTCTGGGACGCTCTCTTCATTAACACTTTTTTCCTCCCCTCTGGTTTGAGCGTTGGGATTAATTACAAAGGAAACCCTGCCCTGGGGGAGTGGGGGAAGGGAGACGACGAGGGCGCCGGGAAGTTTGGATGGCAGGGGAGAGAGGCCCTTCTCCCAGGAAACCTCCAAGTGTAAAAATGCGTTAGCCTATCAGGTCCTAACCCCAAGTAGGCAGGGCTCTTGGCCCCAGGGTTTCACATACACTGGAGCTGATGGCACTACACAGGGATTGTAGGGTACCACAAGTATCCGACATAATCGGGCATTTCTGCTTTAGAGTATGCCAAGAAACCAGCTGAGTTTCATGAAGTGGGGCAGTAGCTTTGAACCCACCAAGACTGACCCCCACTATAAAAGTCTAGGCTTGTGAAAAGTACATGTACTCCTTGGAGTGAGTGAAAGCAAAAGTATTATTATAATGTCATTAGTATTGTGTGCAACCCGCACTTACCTAGAATAATAATACTTCAAAAGCACATTTGCACACTTCATCTCTGGCAGGGCAAGGCTCTCTCAACATCTCAACATCTTAGGGCTTCCAGTCCTGATACCTTCTCACCCAACCCTGTGATTAAAAAGTCTCAGGGTAGGAGACTCCCAGCCTCTCTGTTCCTGACTTGTTGGGGATTTTTCTCCTCTCTGATGAAAAAATTTTTTCTGAGACTTAGTGTCAGACTTTTTGGTCATCCATTCTAACCTGACCAAAGATGAGAACAGAGTCAACTTCATCTGCACTGTGACCATTCCAATATGTCATTCTTTAGGTCTTAATAGAGCCTTAAGACAGACTTCCCTTCTTGACCCAAACCCTTGCCTTTCCTCATACAGTACTCTCTTCCCACATCATGGGTCAGCAAGTGACTGAACACCAAGACTGCATGAAATACGCAGAATCATCATTTCAGGTACCCAAGTCTCTGCATGCATTCAGGTGCTCATTTGCTTGGTGCCTATCATGTGCCAGGCACTGGGCTGCACTGGAGGTCCTGCCGGTGTCGGGGACGGTTGGCAGGAGAGCTGGGGAAGGGTAAAACGTGGTAGAGAGGGCTTAGGGTGCTCCCAGCCCACCCAGAGCACACCCCCGGTGCTGGGCAGCAAGTGTGTAATTTGACACAGTGTTGGGAATGTCCTAGCTGCCACAGCCCCACCTGACTATCCAGCAGGTTTACTGTGAACTGTGTTCACATGATGATAGCCTGTTTCACAGACCTCAAAAGGGCCCAAAGAATAGGAAACACTGCTTCTGATGCCAGAATTACAGATAGCTCTATAACCTCTCCCCACCTAAAGCTTGAAACCTAAGTCAGGATGTCAACAAATGAAGCGTCAGGATTAACAGAGATCAGGCATCAAACTGCAGTAGGCTATGACCCTCTTTTCTCTCTCTGAGGGTGAGATTGGGGGCTTTCCGTTATATCTCTGTAACAAAAACACTGGATTTCAGAGGAGAGGTCCAACATTAAATCTGACTGGTGTGGTGTGTCCCATGCAGCTATTCTCTGAACTGTCCTCCACCCTCACCCCTAGGATGGAAACCCATCTGGACTTCACACATCCTTAATTCACAGAATGAAGAAATGGAGACACAAAGAAGAGGCCCATGTGCCCTGGGGCCCAAGGGAACTAGCCTAATTCTTTAGGAGGGAGGAGAATGCTGAGGTGACATCCAACCAGGATTTTCCCAAAGAGGCCAACCTACAGTGACAGAGGGAGGTCAGGAGCCTGAAGGACAACAGAGTGGGACAGGTTGAACTTCAAATGCACAGCTCCTAGGGCTTCCCTGGTGGCGCAGTGGTTAAGAGTCTGCCTGCCAGTGCAGGGGACACGGGTTCGTGCCCCGCTCCGGGAGGATCCCACATGCCGCGGAGCAGCTAGGCCCGTGAGCCACAACTGCTGAGCCTGCGCGTCTGAAGCCTGTGCTCCGCAACAAGAGAGGCCGCGACAGTGAGAGGCCCGCGCACCGCGATGAAGAGTGGCCCCCGCCTGCCACAACTAGAGAAAGCCCTCGCACAGAAACGAAGACCCACCACAGCCTAAATAAATAAATAAATAAATAAATAAATTTAAATTTCTAAAAAAAAAAAAAGTTCTCTTTAAAAAAAAAAAAAAAAATGCACAGCTCCTAGCTTGGAGCACATGGGCAAGTTTCTTAATTTCTTCAAGCCTCGATTCCTGCATATAATATGGAACTAATAAGGTAACAGAAGGAACCCCCTCTGCATACCCATAGTGCCCCAGTCAATTCCCAATCAAACTTCCCCTCTCTGTTATATGAATTGGGGATTCCTGGCGCTTTGGGGAATCCTGATCAAGGAAGGGGGCGCCCAGCCAAAAGCCAGGGTCCTCAGTAAAAGCTCTTTCAACTCCTCACCAGCTCATGGGCCTGGGGCAGCAGTGATGGAACAGGCCGACCACAGGCCTCTCAGGAGCCCTGGGAGGTTGAGTCTCCCAGGGAGATGCAAAGGGCTCAAGACATGGCAGTGGACACTCTCCAAGGGAAGGTCCCAGCTCTGAAGAATTGCCTGCTTCCTGTGCACAAGAAGCTGTTCCTGGAAGTAAGGCCCATACCAGAGTGTCAAAGGTTAGGTCTTCTAGTCTGGTGAAAAGTAGGGCCCTTTCCCAGCTCCACTGCTGAGAAAGAGGAATCCTTAGTATCTTGCTCAGACGTAGAAACTTCACAGCCTACGGGATGGCCATGAAAGGTTTCCAATGTGAGTGATTAGCAATTTCACCCACCTCCCAGGTACAGGGGACCCCAGTAATGAACCCCCCATGTGGGACAAGAACCACCATCTTCTTGTAACCCTGTTGATAAAACTGGGGACAGTTCAACCTCTCAGGATAACTAGAGCTCTCTCCCCAGCACCCGCTTTCCTAGAAAGGCTGTTCTCAATGCTTACAAAAGTATTCCCAGACCCGGTTTGTACTGTGAAATAACTGGATTTTTTTTTTTTTCACTTTTAGTGAAAAAGGATACAAAATAGAAAAAACAAACAAACAAAAAACGCTTAGCTGGTTAAGAACTGTAGGATGGGGCTTCCCTGGTGGTGCAGTGGTTGAGAATCTGCCTGCCAATGCAGAGGATACGGATTCAAGCCCTGGTCCGGGAAGATCCCACATGCCGCGGAGCAACTTAAGCCCGTGCGCCACAGCTACTGAGCCTGCGCTCTAGGGCCTGTGAGCCACAACTACTGAGCCTGAGTGCCACAACTACTGAAGCCCGTGTGCCTAGAGCCCATGCTCCGCAACAAGAGAAGCCACCACAATGAGAAGCCTGTGCACCGCAACAAAGAGCAGCCCCTGCTCGACACAACTAAAGAAAAGCCCGCGTGCAGCAACAAAGACCCAACGCAGCCATAAATAAATAAATAAATAAATTTTAAAAAATAAAAAACTTTAAAAAAACTTTAAAAAAAGAACTGTAGGATGTAATAGGTTTGTTTTGAGGTGTCTCTCTCAGATAAGATGCTGATCTCTTTGAGAACAAGGACCAAGCCTCATTCATTTCTACATGAATGGCACAGAAAAGTCACTAAGTTAGTATTAGTCCCCTTCCCTTCTAACTTCCTTCTCTTTCTCTATTCCTAACCTATCCCCAAACTTTACTACTCCCTATTCATCCAATCTTTATCAAGCGTGAGCTTCCTCAGATCCCATCCTATTATCACCAATCTAAAAAGTCACCTACAACTAAACCAGTGGTTCTCAACCTTGACTGCAGATTTTAATCACCTGGGAAGCTCTGAAAACATACCAACACCCAGGACCCATGCCAGACTAATTAAACCAGAGACTTCCGAGTTGTGGCCCAGCTATTAGCATTTAATTTTTAAGTTACTTCAGTGATTCTAATGTGAGAACCACTAAATCGAACTCTTTTTTGATAGGCTTCCTCCTTTCTTGACACAAGGAATGTCCCCACCTCCCTTGCCTAGGACTAATCCCCCCAGGTTTCATTAGATCTTATCCTTTCCCAACTCCATTCCTTATCCCCAGTCTCTACTGTATCTAACTTCAAATTCTTGTAGCAAAATAAAATACCTCCCTCCATTTTGCACCCTCCTCTTGCTTCAGCCCTCTCTTTTCTTTTCTTATCATCCAGTCTTCTCAAAAGAGTAGGTTCCTCACCACTATCCTTCATTCCTCAGCTCCTTGCAACCCAGCCATCCTCTCAATATCTTTCCTCTTCCTGACTTTGAATATCGATATTTCCCAGAATTCAGCCTTTGGCCCCTTTACTCCTCACCTTACATCCTCCCCCAAAGTAATGTCATTCTCTCCCTTGCCTTCAGTCAGTGCTTACTTATTAATGATCTTAAATCCAGATCTCTCTTCTGAACATCAGACTCAAATTTCCAGCTTCCTACTGGACATTTTAACTTGCCTATTCTTTTGGGTACTTTAAATATAATAGGTTTAAAGGGAACATATTATCTTCCCTCCCCCATCCCAAATCCCTTGGCTTATTCAGACCTTTCTCACTTCCAAACTTGTATCATTCCCTTCCAATCTATCTTTCTATCTGTTGCCAGTGTGATTTTTCTGAAAGAGAAATCAGAGTGTCCCTCCATTGCCTAAAACAATTCAATGACTCCCCACTGTCTGCAAGATGAAATCGAAACTTCTTGGCACTCTACGTAAGGACTTTGAGTCTCCCCCTCCAGCCTTATCTCCTGTTGCTCCCTGGGCATTCAAAGCCCAAACATGCAATACGCATACGTTCCAACTAGACCCATCTACTGGTTGTTCTGCCAGCTTGGGGCTTTATTACTGCCTCTTCCTTTCTGAGGTGTTTTCTTTGCCTGAAATCCCATCCCCCTCCACTCTGCCTAGAAAATTCTGTACATCCTTCAAGACTCCACTGTGGTCTCCTCTTTGATTCCTCCCCAACTTTCCCAAGCAGAGTTAGATGCCCCTTTCCCCAGAGAGCCTCCTTTGTGCTCCCAGAGTTCTGCATTTTATGGTATTGTATGGTAATTTCTTATTTACATATCTGTCTGCCCAGCTGGTTCTGTGAGCTTCTGAAGTGAAAGAAACAGTGCTTTATATATCTTTCTATCCTCAGAACTTGGCTCAGTGGGTGGGACACAACAGTGTTTGTCTAGTGAAACCTAACAGAGGAGAAGAGACTGAGAGGAGATAAACTGGAATATTTGATGTCAAAGGAATCTTTCTGTATTTTACAGATAAGGAAACAAGGGCGGAGCAGGTAAACCCACTGCCCCAAAATCATACAGCTAATTAGTTGGCAACACCAAAATTCCCTAAGTCTCCCGATTTCTTGTTCAGTAGTCTGTTCAGTAGTCTTGTTCAGTAGTCTGTCAACTATATCTTATTAACTGAGCATTAATTGTTTCACTTGAAATACAGATACAACTCCTCACCAGCTCATGGGCCTACCAGCCTATTATAGAAAAGAAAAAAGCCTTGAGTCAAAGATATAAGCTTCCACTTTACAAAATTAGAGGAAGAGTGCAAATTAAACCCCAAGTAAGTAAAAGAAAGGAAATAATAAAGA
Organism: Balaenoptera ricei; assembly: GCF_028023285.1. Taxonomy (NCBI): domain Eukaryota; kingdom Metazoa; phylum Chordata; class Mammalia; order Artiodactyla; family Balaenopteridae; genus Balaenoptera; species Balaenoptera ricei. The sequence continues at coordinate 117,287,496 of NC_082639.1, read as the reverse complement.
TCAAGTAGAAATCAATGAAATAGAAAACAGAAAATTAATAGAGAAAAATCAATGAAGTCAACAGCTAGTTCTCTGAGGAGGTAGGTAAAATAGATAAATCTGGCCAGACTGATCAGAAAAACAAGAAAAAAAATACAAATGACTAACATCAGTAATGAGAGAGGTGACATCACTACAGATTCTAAAGATATTAAAAGGATAATAGAAAAATATTATGAACAGCTTTATGCCAATAAATCTGACAATTTAGATGAATGTAAAAATCCCATGAAAGTACCAAAATGTCAAACTCACTCAAGAAGAAATAGATAATCTGAATCACCCTATAGCTATTAAAGAAATTGAAGTGTAAAAGATTCCCACAAAGAAAACACTAGGTGTAAATGGCTTTACTGGTGATTTCTACCAAATATTTTAAAAAGAAACAATGCCAATTTTATACAAACTTCCAGAAAATTGAAGCACAGGGAATACTTCCCAAGTCATTATATAAAGCCAGTGTTACTCTGACACCGGAATAAGACAAAGAAATTACAAGAAAACTACATACCAATATCCAGTATGAATAGTTGCAAAAATCCTTAACAAAATTTTAGCAAATCAAATCCATCACTGTATAAAAAGGATAATACATCATGACCAAAAATGCAAGATAGATTTAACATATGAAACATTGAAAACATTTTAAAAGATTAAAAAAAGAAAAAACAAAAAAAAAGGAAAACACATGGTCATCTCAATATCTATCAAAAAACATTTGACAAAAATTCAATATCAATTTCTGATTAAAAAAAAACTTTCAGTAAATTTGGAACAGAAGGGAACTTCTTCAACTTGATAAAGGGCATCTACAAAAAACTATGGATAACATCATATTCAAAGATTGATTCTCCTAAGATGAGGAAAAAGGCAAGGATGTATGTTCTTACCACTTTTACTCAACATTATACTGGAGGTTCTAGCAAGTGCAATAAGGAAAAAAAAAAAAAAAAGACATCCAGATTGGAAAAGAAGAAGTAAAATTGTCTTTATTCAGAAACGACATAATCATCTTTATAGAAAATTCAATGGAATACTTTTTTAAAGTTACTAGAACTAATAACTGAGTTTAGCAAGTTTTCAAGATACGAGATCAATACGCAAAAATCAATTATATTTCTACACACTAGCTTTATTAGTTTCCTAGAGCTGCCCATAACAAAGTATCACAAACTGGGATGGTTTAAAACAGCAGAAATGTATTCTCTCACGGTTCTGGAGGCTAGGGATCTGATATCAAGGTATTGACAGGACCATGTTCCCTCTGAAGGATCTAGGAGAGAATCCTTCCTTGCCTTTTTTAGCTTCTGTTGTTTTCTGGCAAGCCATGGGTTCCTTGGCTTGTAAATGCATCACTCCAATCTCTACCTCTGTTGTCACACAGCCATCTGTTCCCTGTGGATTTTTACATCATCTTCCCTCTCTGCATGTCTGGATCCAAATTTCCCTCTTCTTATAAAGACATCAATCATATTGGATTAAGGCCCCACCCTACTTAAGTATGACCTCATCTTAACTCTAATTACATCTGCAAAGACCCTATTTCCAAATCAGTTGACATTCATAGGTGCTGGAGGTTAGAATTTTAACATATCTCTTGCAGTGGGGGGGACACAATTTAACCCATAACATTAGCAACGAACACTCAAAAAATTAAATTTAAAAATACCATTTATAATAGCATCAGAAATATAAAACATTTAAGGTAAGTCTGACAAACAATGTGCACTGAGGGACTTCCCTGGCAGTCCAGTGGTTAGGACTCCACGCTTCCAATGCAGGGGGCGTGGGTTCGATCCTTGGTGTGGGGAACTAAGATCCCACATGCTGGGCGGAGCAGCCAGAAGAAAAAAAGATGTGCTCTGAAAACTACAAAACATTGCTCAGAGGAATTAAAGAAGACCAAAATAAATGGGGAGGTATACATTGTTCATGGATTGGAAGGCTCAGTATTGATAAGATTTCAATTCTACCAAAATTGATCTAAAGATTCAATGCAATCCCAAACAAAATCACAGCAATCTTTTCTTTTTTTATAGAAATTGACAATCTGATTCTAAACATTTTATGGAAATGTAAAATACCTAGAACAGCCAAAACAACTGTGAAAAAAGAGAATAAAATTGAAAGATGTATGTTATATAAATTCAAGATTTATTATAAAGCTACAGTATTCAAGACAGTGTAACATATGCATAAAAAAAAGATAAGTAGATCAATGGAACAGAATAGGGAGTTCATAAATAGATCCACATACATATGGTCAACTGATTGTTGACAAAATTGCAAAGGCAGTACAATAGAGAAGGGATAGTCTTTTTAATATAGAACAGTTGGATATCTACACGCCCAGAAAAAGAATGTCAATCCACACCTTGCATCATACACAAAAATTAATTCAAAATTGATCACAAAGCTAAATGTAAAATATAAAACTTCCAGGAGAAAACATAAGAGCAAATCTTTGTGACCTTTGGTTAGAAAAAAAATCTCTTAGACGTGACATTAAAAGCATGGTCCATAAAAGACATAAAATGATAAATTGGACTTTACCAAAGTTAAGAACTTGTGCTTTCAAAGGACACTTCTAAGAGGTGAAAAGACAAGTCACAAACTGGGGGGAAGTATTTGCAAATCACGTATTTGATAGAGAACTTGTATCCAGATTATATAAAGAACTCTCAAAACTAAAAAAAAAAAAAAAACAAAAAGTAATATATGAAAATATTGCAAAGGAAAAAATAAAATTGCTCTTTTAATTTAAAAAAAGATGGATTGTTCAATAAATTGTATTGGGATAATTAGGTAACCATTGGGAAAAAGCAAAGTTGGATTCCTACCTCATTTCTTATATCTAATGAAATGCAGATAGATCAAAGGACCAAAGGTAAACAGCAACAACACCAAAACAATAATAATAATATAACTACTAGAAGAAAGCAGTGGAGTTTCTTTTTTTATCTTCTGATCTTGGAGCCAGGAAGGCCAAGGCCCAAAATACAGAATCCAGAGAAGAAAAAAACTATAAATTTGACTAAATAAAAATGTTTTGCATGGCAAAAGAGTTAGTATCCATAATCCTATAGATTTTACAATCCTATAATCCTAGAGATACTGCAATCAATTAGAAAATTCCCAACAATCAAACAAAACAATAAAAGAATACTTATGACTTTACATTTACCTGAACAGCAAAACTTATAAGTTGGATAATATCAGGTGCTAGTGAGGTGGTAGGAAATAGAGATCATCACAAGCTGCCGGTGCAAAGGTGAGTTGATATGTTTTGTAGCACAATTTAGAAGTATCTCATAAAACTGAATATGTGTATATTCTATAATCCAGTTCCATTCCTAGGTATGTATCACAAAAATGACCCTGCAAAGGATAAATAAATTGACATATTCAAGGATATCCATTGCAGAAAAAAACTGGGGGAGAAAAATCTTATATAATAAATACATGGTATTGATAGAATGTACATATGGCATATGCAGATAAAAAAAGAACTAGTTCACCATATATTGTGTTTTAAATTCCATCTCATAAGAAAAGCAGAATAGAATTTTAAAACACAATGCTCAGTAGGAATAAAAAAGAAAAGAAAAAGTAAAAGAAACAGAATGAGATGTACATCACAATATTTTCCTGAAATATAAAAACATGCAAAATAATGTAATGTACGGATCATGGATACATACGAGTCAATAAAGGGATGAAAGGGAGATTCAAACACATGCACTAAATAAATGAGTAGATTCCTATGGGAGGGGTGGCAAGGAAAATAGGGTCAAGGATGGGAAAAGAGGAAGCAACAAAAAAGGAGGCATAGACGAATTATTTAGTGTGCCACAAACTGAGGAATTAACTTGATTATAGCAGTTGAACAAAAGAAGAGCAAAAACATTTTTGTTTTCCTTAAAATCAATTGTATTTTTTAAAAGAAAAAATATTGCATAAAATTTTTTTTAAATAAACAGTTTTTTTCACTCGAGAACCAGAGAAGCTCATGAGGAGACCACCTGAGACTAGATCAAAGGAGTGCAAGGTATTGCGTGCACCCTGATCCTTATCAGCAACCCCACTCTTGAACTATTGCTATAAAACCCCTCACCAAATCCCCCCAGGTTGGGACACACAGTTTTTCAGGGCACGAGCCTGCTGTGTTCCCCTTTGCCTGGCAAAGCAATAAAGCTGTTCTTTTCTACTTCACCCAAAAATTTTAAAAAATAAAAAATAAATAAACAGTTTTTTTCAATAGGCCAATGATATGAACAGGCAATTCACAGAATAAGTACAAATAAGCATATGAAATTATTATAAGCATATGAAATAATAAGCATATGAAATTATTATCATATGAAATTATCTAATAAGCATATGAAATTATTATCATCAACCTCAAATAGGGAAAATTCAAATTAAAGAAAAATTGGTATAGTGGAGGTCGATAAAGACTTTTTGGAGGGCAATTTGGAAGAATCTATCAAAATTTTAAATGTACATTCTCTTGAATCCAGCAGTTCCATTTCTAAGAATCTACCTTCCTAAAATGCTCACATTTGAGTGAGCAAATACATACATAAGTGCACAAATGTATGCATAGAATGATATACACTGCAGCATTATTAATAACAAAAGATTGGAATTAACCTAAATGTCCATCAGCAGGAGGATGGTTACATGAATTATCATACATATGTCCTATGTAGAAGTTTAAAAAGTGAAGTTAGGGCTTCCCTGGTTGCGCAGTGGTTGAGAATCTGCCTGCCAATGCAGGGGACACGGGTTTGAGCCCTGGTCTGGGAAGATCCCACATGCCGCGAAGCAACTAGGCCCGTGAGCCACAATTACTGAGCCTGCGCGTCTGGAGCCTGTGCTCCACAACAAGAGAGGCCACGATAGTGACAGGCCCGCGCACCGCGATGAAGAGTGGCCCCCGCTTGCCACAACTAGACAAAGCCCTCGCACAGAAACGAAGACCCAACACGGCCAAAAATAAATAAATTTAAAAAAACAAAACAAAAAACGAGCCATTCAAAAGGTTGGCATTAAAAAGTGAAGTTAGTCTGTATGTATACATAAAAAAGATTTTTATAGTGTGTTGTTTAAAAAAAAGTAACAGTGCATATTAAGTTAAAGTCTAACAGTAAATGTACAATATAATTTTAAATGCATGCACCTATGTATTTATATATATTTGTAATGTAAAGTTTGGAAAGATGGTTCAGACCAAATGGTTAATACAGATTACTTTGGGGGAGGGGTATGTAGTTCATACCTACACAGTTGGTACATCTACTTTTAACTCTATGTATGTATGTTAGTATTATTTGAATTTGTTACAGTAGGCATATATTACTTTGGTAATTTTTTTTTAAACTTGCCTTTTTTTTTTTTTTAATTTATTTTTGGCCACGTTGGGTCTTCGTTGCTGCGCTCAGGCTTTCTCTAGTTGCGGCGAGTGGGAGCTACTCTTTGTTGAGGTGCGCGGGCTTCTCATTGTGGTGGCTTCTCTTGTTGCGGAGCACGGGCTCTAGGCACTCAGACTTCAGTAGCTGTGGCTCCCAGGCTCTAGAGCGCAGGCTAAGTAGTTGTGGCACATGGGCTTAGTTGCTCTGCGGCATGTAGGATCTTCCCAGATCAGGGATAGAACCCGTGTCCCCTGCATTGGCAGGTGGATTCTTAACCACTGTGCCACCAGGGAAGTCCAGTAATTTTTTAAACGCTTTTTTAAAATGAGTAATCCTATGGCTTCCAGTGGAGTGAAAAGATAAGACACAGCTTCCAGAGGAAAATAACTTAACGAGAACCCCGTCTGAAATGTCAAATGGACTGGAATAGATGAATACGTATTCTCAAGGTGAATGGTAACAGGTAGATGTTGGGACAATACAGAAAACTGAAGTGGAAGATAATAAAAGCAATAATTTGTCTTAATATAACCACCGTTTATTGAGCTTTGTTATGCACTAGCATGGGGCTAAGGGCTTATTAACATGTTATCTCTAATAAGGAAACAGATGTTTGGAGATTTCAAGTAACTCACCCAAGTCACACCAAAACCCATGTGATAGTAGGTAAATGATCTCAGTAACATTCAATGTGGGGAGGGCAATCATAGAGATGTGCATGGAAAGCTAAGGGGGAGCAGGAAGAGCCAACTTGAGGCTATAGGAGGGTTTCCTGGAAGAGGGGACATCTTTGTGGTCTTGAAGGTTGAGTAGGACCTACATAGGTGAAGTAGGAGCAAAGGCACAGAAGTCAGGAACAATGGGGAGCGTGCCAGAGAGCTCCTTATAATGTTAGAGGACAAAGTGTGAAGGATGGAATAGCAGTCGGGGTGGAAAGACTTGCAGGAGCTGCACCATGAAGGGAATTTCGTGCCATGTTGAAGAATTTGGCTTTTATTCTAGAAATAATGGGGAGCCATTAAAAGGATTTGAATCTAGAACTGTCGTGATTAGATTTGCACTGGGGGTAGGTCACTCTGATGGCAGTCTGGAGGGTGGATTTAAGGAGAGGAAACCAAGAGGCAGGGAGACAGCTCGGCAACTGCGCTAGTCCAGGCAAAGGAAAGCAGGGGTGGCACTCGTGGAAATAAAGAAACGGTTCCAAGTCTCGTTTAGAAGGCAAAATGGATAGATGTTGATGATGGATTGGAGGTGGGAGCCAGGGCAATTGAATGCTGATGGTGCCATTTAGTCATATGAGGAGCAACAAGGGAAAAGTCGGGATGAGGGGAGGAGAGAATAAGGAGGCCAGTTTGGGGACGTGGAGTTGGAGATTTCTGGGACACGTCCTAGCAAAGAGGTCCAACTCTTTAGGCACAAACCCAGAGAGCCAACTTCCTTCTGGACAGCTCCATGGGAAGACTCCTCAACAGTTCTTGTTCAGTGTGTCCTTAGTATGTCACCACTACTGCCACCATCCCCACCACAATCCCCCACAGTTTCTCCTCCTATTTGGTCTATTTTGGAAGGCAGCACCACTGTTCATCCAGGCTTCCCAGCCAGAAACCTGGGAGTTCTCTTCTAGCCTCTCACATTTAATAAATCGCCAAGTTCTGTTGAATCCACATTTAAACAGCTTTTCCTAAATCTGTCCTCTCCTCTCCATTCCCTCTGCCACTGCTTAAATAGACTCTCTTTTTCTCTCAGCTGACCTTGCAATAGCCTTCTAAAACTGTTCCCTGCACAGATCTTACCCTTGCTCGTCTGTCTTCAGAACTGTCCTTAAAGTGACATTTCTAGAATGTAAGCCTGATGGCATTTATCTACCCTACTCGACAACATTTACAGGTTTCCCATCATTAAGTGGCAAAGGACAAGCTCCCTAGGATAACACATAAGGCCTCTCCTGCCTGGCCCCTGCTTTCCTCTCCCGCCGTTCTCCATCACTCTCCTGTCCCACCAGCCCCTCGTATTTTATGTCCTAACAATACCAAACTGTTTATGGTGTGCTCTTGCTCACAAAGCCTCCTCAGGCCTCCATGCCTTCGTACCTACAGTGCGTTCTACCTGGAATATCGCTGTCTCAGGTAGAGTTCCCTGGGAAAGAGATTCTTACACACTGAGGTGTATGCAGGAGGATGCTTTCAGGAGAGAATATCTGTGAGGTGTGAGAGAGGCTGTATTAAGCAGAGAGCTAAACTGAAATGCAATGGGATTGCAGGAGAGGCCTCTGGCAATCCCATGGGGGATCTCAAGCTGGGACAGACCTTCATGGCTGTCCCTGGAATGGGGCTGTGTAACCCCACGCACCAAGCAGCCCTTGCATGTACACTGCCTAGGGAGGGAGTGCAGCCTTAAGCAAGGCAGCTTTCCTCCTCCAAAGGCAATTCTTGGAGACAGACTCCCCGGCTGTGAGTCAACACTCCTGCATGTGGGAAGGTGAATGCCCTGTCCAGTGAAGGAGGAAATTTGCAAAGGGGGTTCCTGACAGCACACGGCAGAATTTTCTGCAAGCACCTTCACAGACCTGGCAAATCCCTTTCAGTCTTTGCAGCCCAGCTCAGGTTTTACCTGCTCCCTCCTTCACCAGCACTCCCTCTGAGTTCATACTGACTTCTGATCCTTGCATATGCTTTTCATCCTCAGGAAACTGATGTGTTTCTATGTCTGTCTCCCCAGTAGATACTGAGGGGAGCCTGGGCCTGTATTTCAGAACCTAGAACAGTGTCAGGTACACATTGGCTAGTTAATAAATGCATGGTGCACTGAATAAAATGGGATTGACTGGTGAAGGAGACAGCTACAAGGTTATAAAAGGAGAAGGCTGGAGTTTAAATGCCAGTAAGGACAGCAGAGAGGTGGATGGCAAAGAGGTGGTGATCTCAGGGCTCTCCCTCTCCTCTCACTTCACTCGGGAACCAGGTTAAACCCAAGAGTCTCAGGTGAAAGCAGAACAAGGCTCTGCTCTTGGAATGATCAAAGCAGGGCAGAAGCCAGCAAAAGTCTGTCACTTGTAAATAACCATGTGGCTGATGGAGCTGGAAGGCAGAGGTAAAACCTAGAGGGAAGGATGTAATGGTCTATATGGGAAGAGAATCTTAAGAAAGAGTAGATATATGTATACGTATAACTGATTCACTTTGCTGTATACCTGAAACTAACACAACATTGTAAAAATCAACTATACTCCAATAAAAAGTAAAAAACAAAACAAAACAAAACAAAACAAAAAATCTAGAGGGAAGGAGAGGAAGTTAAACAGCTTCAGGTCTCTGTGCCATACCTGACAGTTGTCACTCAGATTCCAACATGAAAAAGGGCAAAAAAACAAGCACACCGATGTACGCGCATACAGCAACCACAGAAGCAGGCAAGCACCCTCAGAGTAGAAAACACACACACACACACACACACACACACACACACACCCTGAATGAAATGGACACAGGAAAAAATCAATCCAAAAATTATAAACCATTAATATATGTAAATGAAACACCATTTATCCCTAGACAGCAATCAACCCTCATCCACCTTCCAGAAACCTCTGACAAGAAGAGAACTTTGGATTGCAAGTCCCACCACATCTCCTCCACCCTTTGTCCCCAGTCTAGCACCATCTTCTGATTTCCCATTTCTTAGCAGCTCCCAGCCAGAGAGGGGGAAGAGTGAGAACATCTCTAATCACAGACAGCAGGGGGCAGTGCTCCATAAGCAATAATCAGACCTGGCTTAGAGAAACTTGCTTAAGGGAGGGAACAGGGGAAAAGGAGGAGCAAGAGGTCCACCCAGCACAGCGTTCTGACCACATTACCCCACCCAGGTCTCCCTCCTTTTCTGTTTCTTCAGCACCCACCCCCCTTTTCCTCAGCTGCTATGTCTCCATCCTCAGTTTAGCAGATTTCAGAGTTTGGCTCTACCCAACTCTCCAGAGAAGCCTGAGCTAAGGGATCCACAGCCTCTTGTCCCCTCCCACTCTATCTTGGTTTCCAAGGTGGTCAGGACTCCTGAGTTTTTGGTTGGACTCCTGACTGATGCTCAGGAACCCACATGAGGGGCTTGATTCTAAGGCCACCTCTTGAAGGATGCATGCATCCTCACTGGCACCAGTGGCACAACTGGTGTGGTGGAACAAGGGCTGGATATCAGGCCCCTTCACTGCCATGGCCTGGCACATTGTACAGTGCACAGACTGTGCAACAGTACAGGTTGGTCCTTTTACTTGCTGCCCCTGAGGTACCCTAAGTGAGAACTTATCATGCTAAGCACTGCCACAATGATCTCGTTTAATCTTCATAACACCTCTTTAAGGCAGGTCTTATTATCTTCCCCTTTTTGCAGATGAGGAAGTTGAGGCCCAGGGAAGCATGTGCTTTGCTCATTATGACACAAAGCGTAAAAGGTAAGTATGGAGCTGGGACACGCATCCTCCAGCTGCCAGGTATGAGCTTTCTCTCTCCTCTAGCACAATGCTGCTGCTTCTGCTGCGGCCACCACACTGCCTCCCTTCTCCCCAACTCCCTCTCTGCTCTCTTCCTTCTTCTCTCTGGCGAATTAGCATTTGAGGACTAACCTTCCTGTTAGCTTCTTTCTTCTGTCCCCAATCCTTACCCAGTTGGATTTCAAGAGCTTAGGAAACGACAGAAGAAAGCAAGAAAGACTCAGAAAGATGAAGGAAGGGGGTGGCCTAAGGGGCCTTCCAGAAAGAGGAAGAAGAGAAGGCAAAGAAGTCAGGCACTGCATTGGGAAGGAAGGAAGGTGGGTGAAATGAGGGAGAGGAGCCCTGTGCCCAGACTGGAAAGGGGCACAGGCAGGGCCTCCATTGTGTGGGCACAAAGGGGCCATATGCCTGGCAGCCTACACAGTGTGTGTGTGTGTGTGTGTGTGTGTGTGTGTGTGTGTGTGTGTGTGTGTAAGGGGAGGAGTGGGAGGAGTGGCTAAGAAGTCCCCCCCATTCTCTCAAACCCCTGGGGCCCTGCTGTCTGCTCTGTCACTGGGGGTGGGGTTTTCTGAGAAAAAGGGCAGAGGGGAGCAATTATGACAGACAGCATGGGAGGGTCAAGGCCAGCGGTAACTGGGGATGGAAGAGGGCATGGAAAGCTCGAAGGGGCATGATGGGGAGGGGCTAGAGGAGGGAGGGGTGAGGTGCCAGAGCCTCACTCGCCAGGTGCCCCCAAACCGCCCCTCCCCCACCCCACTGGCCCACTTGCTGGGGTTTGGAGGTTGTGAAACGAGGGCCCCCAGATGCATCCTCTTCTAACCTTCCGTTCCTCCCTCCTCCCTGAGTGCTAGCCCCGGAGCGCTCTCTTTTCCCCTCATCCAGGGACTTCCATCTCCCTGACAGTCTCCTCTCCCAGGACCTGGTCCCTTTCTCCCTTCCTCCTCCCACTCCCCACCTCCTTCTTTTCCCATCCTGTGGAGCAGAGCGGCAGCCGAGGCCAATTGATTATCTGAAGAAATTCGGAGCTAGCAGTAGAGCAGCTGCAGCTGCCCCCTCTCACCACCCCCAGGCCCTAAGGGATCCCTGAGGGGAGGGGCCCAGTAACCCCTTCTGCTTTCCAGCGGGGCAAAGTGATGAGAGGGAGGCAGGGCGCTCAGTGGACTGAGGCCTCTGTGCAGTGGAAGGCGCAAAGCACTCGGGGCCAGGTAACCCCAGTCCACCATCAAGGGTGAGTCCCATCATTTCACCTGCCTTTCAAACAAGTGTTGGATTCAGCAATTTCTGTGCTCCCTTCCCACCCTGGCCCCTTGTAGTCCTCAGATCCTCCGTGGTCTCTGTTCAGCCCTCCCTCTTGCCAGGTTCTGGGCGGAGTACATTTCATCTAAATCAGATGGGGAAGGGAAGATGTCAACCTCTTCCTGTATGGAAGTTCTTCCCTAAGTCTAACTCAAACCCCTCTTGCTGCTGATGTCATTCTTTGCCCATCAGAGATGAAAACAGCACCCTTCAGAGACTGAAGGACATCTCAGCATCTTCCTCCCAGTGTTGGCCTTCAGCCGTCTCAGATGACCTGAAGTTTGGAAAGGATCTTCAAGTTCACCTAGCCAGGATTTCATCTGGCAGGAATGGCTCCCTGGCAACTCTGCCTACAGTGTTTTCTTCAGCCTGTCGATTTGGGCTCCTCCTCCCTGAGGCAGGCGCTTCCGCTGCTGGACAGCTCCAGATGTTGCAACGCTCTTTGGAGTTAAAAATCTGTTTCCGGGCTTCCCTGGTGGCGCAGTGGTTGAGAATCTGCCTGCCAATGCAGGGGACACGGGTTCGAGCCCTGGTCTGGGAAGATCCCACATGCCGCGGAGCAACTGGGCCCGTGAGCCACAACTACTGAGCCTGCGCGTCTGGAGCCTGTGCTCCGCAACAAGAGAGGCTGCGATAGTGAGAGGCCCGCGCACCGCGATGAAGAGTGGCCCCCGCTTGCCGCAACTGGAGAAAGCCCTAGCACAGAAACGAAGACCCAACATAGTAATCAATCAATCAATCGATCAATAAATCTTTAAAAAAAAAAAAAATCTGTTTCCTATCACTTCCACCTACTGGTCTTTGTTCTGCCTCCTGGGACCACATAGAATGTCTGTTTTTGTTTTTTCTTTCAATATTTGAAGATGGGTATCATCTTGTCCCTAAATCTATTCTTGTAAAGACACATATCCTCAGTGTTTCAACTATTCCTTCTGTGAAGCTGTTTCCAGACCTTTTGCCTTCTTGGCCACACAACTCTGAATACTCTCTAGTTTATCAAAGTTCCTGTTAAAATAGGGAGTCCATAGAGTGTCACCTGTCAGGCTGGCTCATTTCAGAGAAGCAGAGGGGCATTGGCAGCATAGGACAAAAAGAACCTGGGTTTGAACCTTCTCTCTGCCCTTAACTAGCTGTGTGACCTTGGGCAAGGTCCTTCTCCTCTCTGGGCTCTAGTTGCCTCATCTATAAATTGATTTTAGAGTCCCTTCCAGGATTCCTTTGATATTCCTTCAGCACTACTTTTTATCCCTTTCCCTATTCTTCTCTTAGTACCAGGTCCTCCACTGTGTTCTCTCCAGTATCTGAAAGTTGGGGAACACAAAATGGGCCAAGAACTGTGATTGCAAGGAATTTTGATCCAGCTCAGAGACAGTAATGGGGAAGGCCATGTTTCATAGCCATGGCATGAAATGTTTCATAACCCAGCAACATGGACCCACAGACACATGTTTAACTTGGGTTCCACTGGGACACTCAGCTCCTTCTCTGATCCATAGAGGGCAGGAGCAGAAGCACATCAGAGGGGTCAGAAAGTTTCACTCAGTGGGTGCCAAGGCGGAAGTACATGGCACTTTAGGTGGAGAGGCCTGGGACCTGTTACACCCTCCCCTGCACCTCTTTACTCTGTGACCCCTTCTTCTCTCTTTTTTCATTTGCTCACCATAGTGAGCTCTCATGATCCCATCAGGAGAGCCTTCAAAGCTTAGGACCCTCAATGCCCACTCTATCATAACCTGCAGTCCAGCTTCCCAACCCAATTGAATGATCCACAGCTGTACCTGGTGCTAGAACGAGGTCACTTTAATTTTTCTTTTTGTATGAAATCAGAACTGCAACAGGAGGAAATCACACACAGGACACAGGACACAGACCTTTAGGGCCCACTGTTGGGGGTCTTAGGATGAAGTGAGCGTCATGGGAGAGGGCTAGAGAGAGAAAAGGAGCAGGCAGGACTGGGGTGGGATTGTCTGGGGATGGAGGGAGCTGAAGAAGGATCCAGGAGCCCTGGAAGTGGGGGAGGGGCGCCATCCCAGAGGACTAGGGTGTCAGGACAGATGGATCCCAGGAAGGGATACGGGTGTGGTGAGCAAAAGGGATCCCCACACACACCTGGAGTTACAGAAGGAGCAAGAAAGGGAAGGGAATAACTAGGGAGGAAGCAAGAGAGACCTGGCTAGGACGGCCAGGAGCTCCCTCACTCGACCCCAAAGTGCACGACTCGGCAATAAATAGTAGTATTTATAAATAAATAAGTAAATAAATAGATGAATAAATAAATAAATACGTAAATAAATAATATCCTTGTAGAGCTAGGAGTTTGGTGCGAGGGAGGTGGGAGCATGGGAAGTGCGGTGAGCTCATCTCTTCTACACAGGTCCTCAGGCCCTTCATTCTGCCACGGACCCTGGGCTAGTGAGCAGGGGGTGCTCAGCAACATGGGGGTAGGGCAGAGAGCCTCGAGGTGGGATGGGCTAGGGGGGTATCTTCCCTTGCTAAAGGCAGCTTAAGGAAGCAGAAAAAATATAATAAAGAGGTCCTAGGGCCGGGAGAGCTGAGCTTTCCCAGAGGGCAACAATAGGGCATCCCCCCTGCATCCGAGGGAGAAATCAGTGTGGGTTTTGCACATCTTTGTGGTGGACTGGGATGGAGGAAGCAGACATGAGATCTGGCCCACTCACTGCCTGGGCCTTTTGCAGATACTCTGGGCTGATTTGGGGGACATCACCCCCTACCCCAAGATCTAGGTTCCCTTTCTCTAGCTGCACACAAAGAAGAAGAAAATTGAGATGGTTGGGGTAGGAGGAGATAGGGAGGGGGGCCAAATAGCTCAGAGAGGGCAAGGCACTCACTACCAAGTAAGATCCGAGGTCTGTATATGCTAAGCCTCAGGAACAAGATAGAAAACAGGAAGAGTTTTTCCATAATCCCCAGCTACTGAGATTCCCCTCACAGGAGTTACCTCACCATGCCCCTGTCTCCCAAGGGCTAGACTGAGATGTCTAGGAAAAAGCCCACCCCCTCTAACCCCAGCCTTCCCCTTTCCTGTTCCCATGCCCCCTCTCTACCACGGGTAGGAGAAGCTGCAACAGGGTGCAGACAGGATGGGAGACAAGAGTCGGGGTCTGGGGAAGGGGGGTGTGTCTCTGAAAATTTGGATATAGGATTAGAAGAGGCAGCAGCGCATGAGCGAACCAGGGGGCGGACTCCAAGACTGTATACCCACCACCCAAGCAAAAACATTTCTAACCGGCTGGGTCCCAACCACAGACTGTAGAAGGTACCCACGAGAAGAGCCCTCCGGGTGCCTGGGCGAGTAAAAGGAAGTCGCCTTCGACCAATCGACCAACTGGTGGGCACTCTGCCTCGGCCCGGGGCCAGTGGGTACATGCTATGCCAGGGTACAGGGGCTCAGGGAGGAGAGGTCGTTCCAAGCAGTGAGCGGTGAGGAGGGACCCCAGCGAAGCCCCGGGGAGAGGAGTGAATCCAGGGCGGGAGGCAGGCAGTGTTCAGACGTCCAGCACGTGGTTCAGGTAGGAGATGTAGCAGATGGCCAGGCGCAGGATCTCAATCTTGGAAAGCTTCTTGTCGGGGGGCAGCGTGGGCAGCAGCTTGCGCAGCTCGGCGAAGGCCAGGTTGAAGGCTTCCACGCGAATTCGCTCCCGCGTGGCGTGGGCCGTGCGGTACTTGGCTGTGGCGCGCCGCCGGCGCCGCCGCTCCTCACGGCTCAGGTGCTGCAGGTCTTTCCGGCCCGGCTCTCCCGGCTCCAGGCCGCGAGCCTGACCCCCTCCCGGCCCCCCCGGCCCCGCCCCGTCAGGGCCCGCCCCGCCCCCACAGTCGCTGAAGCCGGACTCGGTCTCAGAGTGGGTGGGAGGCAGGTCCAGCTCCATGGTGTCTGAGTTGAGCATCATGATGGATGCCCCTCGCCCTGTGAGATCAGGATCCCCTCCCCACCCCTCCCTCTGGGAGCCTGAAAGCTGGTTGCGGGAGGGGCAGGAAGGGCCTGGGGTCGTGGGGTCTGCCACTGAGCTCAAGGAAGTGAGAGCCACTTCAGGGTTCCATGGTCAGCGTTCTGGTCGGGAGCCTGGAAGAGAGAAGGGGAAATCGGTAAGGGCAGAGGGAGGAAGGAGGGGACAGCTCAGAGATGGGGAGGGGTGAGGAAGGTTTAAGATGGGCTGGGAGAGGGGGAGGTACTGTAAGCTTGGGGAAAGAACAGCAGAAACATGGGGAGGGGTGGAGGCAGTGAGGCAGGAGAGACAGGCAGGAGGCCATGGTGTCAAGGAGTAAGAGGAAAGATGGAGAGAAGGGAAGAGATACAGAAAGTCGGCAACTGGAAAGGAGGAGCAATGAGAAGGACAGGGTCAGGATACAACTGAGCAAGAGGATTAAAGACCTAAATGTAAGAACGAAAACTGCAGCTCCTAAAGAAAACACAGGGGGAAAACTTCATGACATTGGACTTGGCAATGATTTCTTAGATGTGACAACAGAAGCACAGGCAACAAAAGCAAAAATAGACAAATGGGACTACATCAAACCTACAAACTTTTGTGCGTCAAAGGACACAATTAACAGAGTGAAAAGGCAATGGGAGAAATTATTTGCAATTCATATAGATGATAAGGGGTTAATATCCAGGCTATAATATTATAAAGGACTCCCACAGCTCAACGACAAAAAATTAAATAACTTGATTTAAAAAATGGACAAAGAGCTTGAAGACATTTCTCCAAAGATGATATATAAATGACCAGCAAACATATGAAAAGATGCTCAACATCACTAACCATCAGAGAAATGCAAATCGAAATCACAATGAGATATGTATGACCTCATACCCATTAGGATGGTTACTATCAAAAAAACAAAACAAAACAAAACAAAACCCCAGAAAATAACAGGTGTTGGCAAGGGTGGAGAGAAATTGGAACCCTTTGCCCTGTTGGTGAGATTGTAAAATGGTGTAACTGCTATGGGAACAGTATGCAGGTTCCTTTAAAAATTAAAAATAGAATTACCATATGATCTAGCAATCCCACTTCTGTGTTTATGTCTAAGGAAATTGAAATTAGGATCTTGAAGATATATCTGCACCCCCATGTTCATTGCTGCATTATTCACAATAGCCAAGATATGGAAACAACCCAAATGTCCGTCAATAGATACACAGATAAAGAAAATGTGGCATATACATACAATGGAATATTATTCAGCCTTAAAAAGGAAGAAAATCCTGTCACAATTCTACAACATGGATGAACCTTGAGGACATTATGCTAAGTGAAATAAGCCAGTCACAAAAACACAAATTTTGTATGATTCCACTTATATGATATATCTAAGTATTCATCTTCATAGAAGCAGTATGTAGAATGGTGCTTACCAGAGGCTGAGGGGAGAGTGGGGACGGGGAGGTGTTGCTCAAAGGGTATAGAGTTTCAGATTTACAGGATGAAAAAGTTCTGGAGCTCTGTTTCACAACAATGTGAATATAATTAACACTACTGAACTGTACACTTAAAATAGTAAATTTTATGTTATATGTTTTTATCACAATAAATTTTTTTTAATAATTAAAAAGGGGGGGGGGTGGAAACTGAGCGAGACTGGAGCCACAGCTCCAAGAGAGATTGGCTGTGGCTCTAAACCTTTCCCAGTTGTGAGGGGAGCATTGCAAGCCTTGGCCCTGCCATCCCTTCCCTCCCAGGGCCTGTCTCCACCCTGGCTGCTTCTGTATGTGTGTGTGGAGAGGAGGGGATGATAAACACGCAGATTGCCCTTTGTAGAGTGGACTGGGGCATATGGAGCTCGGCACAGCTGCCCAGTTCAGTCCCTCCCAGCCCCCAAACCCCACAACAGGACCCTTGCAGACACCAGATCCTACCACCCCGACCACTAGAATCAGGGGGAGGTATCTGATATACAGATATCTCCCCTGTATCTCCACAATCCCCCTGCTCAGGACAGTCCCTTCCTCCAGCTCTGTCCTCAACACCCTCAACCCTTGCCATTCCCTGGCCCTTTCGGCAACTCTGCAAGGAAGATTGGGGAAAGGGAACATAATCAGCTTTCCACTCCACATCCTCCCCCAGCCCAAGGCCAGTTCAGATGTGGCCGGCAGAGAAGGATAGGGGTAGCTTTTGGAGGCCACCATTTGGGGCTTGGCGAAGCTTGCTTGTCCCTGGGACCAGAGGAAATCAGGGAGAGGCAGCAGGAACATGGTCTGGGGAAAGGCTGGGGAAAGGGCTTTGCTGTGGGGGAATGTCAAGTGGGAACAGTGGGCCACTCACTGTGAGCTCGGCTGGACTTAAGTGGCAGAAACAGAAGCACAGAGGCTCCTTCGCAATCACCATATCCCCTTCCTCACCAGTCCGGGTTCTCCTGCCTGATGGACACCTTCACAGGGGTCAGGACTCCCCAGCCTTGCCCCGCCCCACCATGCAGAAAACAGGCTCAAATGAGTAGTCCACTAACAGTAAGCTCTGAGGTTGGGGGTGTGAGATCATCAACATCTGACAGCATGTACACACACAGCCATAACACAAAACAGAAGGGGGTGAGTGCTGAAATTTAGAACACACCGCATATTCCAGGGTCCAAAGGAACACGAGGAGATGGATGGCAATAGCGTGGGAGGCCCCGAAGTCAGCACCTCCCAGTATGTGTTTAGTGCACCAACTCCCCACCCCCATGATCCAGGAGTTCAGCTATGGGGTTCTCGGCACATCTATCACAGCCCGATTCTCCCTCTGCCTGGGCCCCATGTTCCTTCATCCCTGGTCACTTGGCCCTCCTTTCCCCCCTTCTGCTCCCAATCTGACCCCAGTCCCACTTCCACCTGGACCCACTGTCTTCCCCAGCTCCAGTCCTGGCAGCAGCTTCTATTCACCCATCAAGTCAGTCCTCACCCCAAAATCCACTTCTGGTTTCAAAGTTGCAGGCTCCGAGGATCAGAATTCCAAGCATCCAGGATAGGACTTCCTGCCCCACTTCTGCCATCCCCAACCCGACTGAGAACAGATAGGCACAAAGAGTCAAAGGGGAGAAGTGGGGAAGAGGGAGGTGCAGGGACAGAGAGAGACACAGCGTGAGAGAAAACTAGAGGGAGGCTCTGGGAGGGGACTTGAGCCAGAGAGTGGGAGGGACACGCCCACCCCTCCCCAGCCTTTGGTTCCCCCTTTACCTAGGAGGAGCCTGTGAGGGGATCCAAGCTGGCAGGACAGGGGGGCAGCGTTGACAGCCCCAGTCTCCTCTGGCTGCTCAGAGCTCATCCGTCTGCAAAGTTATTGACCAGCTTTCTAGACCTCTCCGGGGCAGCGTGGCGTGGCTGTACAGGCTCCAGGGCATAGGAGAGGGGTACACATGTTGGGGATATAGGACCCAGGTGGAGGGGGTGAGCTTGGCCAGGTACTGGGGCCACCCGCACTCACACGCACACACACACCACACGCTCACAGACACATACACACCTGAGCTGGCCCAGCCCTATGTATATATATGGAGATACACACACACACCCCCAGCTCTCCATTGGCTGGCCCAGCCCCCCCCCCCTTATCAATATTAAACAGTAAGGCCAGGCAGCCATTGGCAGAGGGATCTGGGAACCCCCCTGGGAGCTGGGGGTGGGGCTGGCCCTGGGGGGGGCGGGGAGTGGGGGAGCAGGGACATCTGTTCTCCATGCATATTTCATAAGCAAGAAATGGAGAGCTGGGGAAGGGGTGGGGCTGGGGCGAGAGCCAGGGCAGGATCACAGATGAAACCCCTCAGTCTCCCACACCAGAGGTGGCAGGGACAGAGGCCCCCAGCAAGCCAGGTTTAAGTGCCATGGTCCCATTCTGAGTCCCAGCTGGGCTTTGACAGCCCCTTCCCACATCTCCTTTTCCCTGGGAAAAAGGCTCTCCAAGGTACTAACAGGGAAATCAAGAAAAGGGCAAGTGGACAGCACGAAAACGCAGAAGAGGTCCCTAGAGTCCTTGCCCTCACCAAGCTCTCATTCTTCGTAAAGCTGGTTCCCACCAGCCCCTTTGCCAGGCTGCCTGTGACTACCGTTCAGGCCCCTGCCCTTGTCACCCTGGGACTCAATCACCCCACACCCTCTTATCCCAGCCTCCAGCCTCCCACCTACCCCATCACCAGGGGAGGAGTGGGGTCAGATTCCTGACACAGATCCTACAAGGAGTTTTTCTAGGCTGGCTGGCCCAACCTGACCCACTGGGAATTGGGGGCTCTCAGGAGGAAAGAGGTAAAGGCTAAAAGGAGCAGGGTACAGGAGCACCGGGAGAGGAGGAACCAGGGTTGGAAGGACACTGGGGGAGGAGGGCAGGGCACCCAGGCAGGCTTCAAGCATGCTGGGACATCAAATGAGCAATAAGAAAACTAGCTACAAAATCATATGCAAATGGGCATTGATTAAGTTCACATCAATAGCTCAGCTGCCTCCAGCCTGTGTGTGCATGTGCGTGCGTGTCTGAGTGTGTGTGTGTGTGTGTGTGTGTGTGTGTGTGTGTGATACAGGGTGGCAGGAGCAGGGAGCAAGGGAAGCACAGAGGCAGTGGGCTACATTTCCGTATCTGAAGTTCTCTTCCCCACTCAGCTGTTGAATGTCTTCATTGAACCTCTGTGAATATCCAGAATGAACCATGGCTGGGAGGACTCCAGAGACGGCTACAGTGCTACAGTGAAGAAAGCTTTGTCGGCTGTGTGACCTTGGATGAGTAACTCAACCTCTTGAGCCTCAACCTTCCTTTTCTGTAAAATGGGATTAGATATAGCTGCCGCTTAGGTTGCCATGGAGATTAAGTGAGATAATGCATGTAATGTGTCTGGACCTTAGTGGGAGCACAGTCCACATGCAGGCTTTTGGAAGCATTTGCCATTTCCCTGTTGCTGATCAACCTTTTCTGGGCTTTCTCCAGGGTAAGGCATTCCCTAAGGGGAGTCCTGTAATTCTTCCCCAAGCTCCCCCACCCCCAGGTCTGGGAGGTGCCAACTCCCACCTGGGCAGGCCCAGACAGGTGCCCAGGCGCCAGCAGATTGGCTGAGCTGGAGGGGAAAGGAGGCTTGAGGAGGGGGGCTGGGGGGCAGGGGATCAGGTGGCATCTCAGTTCTTGCATCATCATTGCCATGGTGCTGATTAAAAACCAATCTCTACCTAATGAGCCCCCAGCAACAACAATCCTACCTCCCCCACCCTCTTGCCCTCCACCCCATCCAAGAAAATTGGGAGACAGAGAGGGCCATGGAGGAGAGGAGAGATACGGAACAAATGGGAGGTGGAGAAGAAGCAGAGGAAATGAAGGGGGAGACGTGGGGAGATGTCGAGACACACACAGAGAGAAACAAGATGAGAAAACAGAGTCATGAGGTTACAGACATGGGGAAGATGTAGAGAAATGGGAAGACTCATTACGGGGAGATGGAGACGTAGGGGAGACAGAGAGATAGAAGAGAGAAGATGGGAGCAGAATTGCCACGTTGCCAAGGCTTTGTGGAAGATTCGGGGATGCAAGATACAGGGGGATAGAGACATGGGGAGAGACATGAAAAGAGGAGATGGTTAGGGAGACACAGACCTGGGTGAATTATGGACGTGGAGAAAACATGGATATTCAGGGATGGATAGGTATTGATACTGGGAGAGGGTCCTGAGGGAGGCCTCAAGACAGGGCGGAGATATACAGACATGGGGGAAGCAGAGTGCGGACTGTTGTGAGGAAACAAAAAAATACTGGAGACAGGGAGACAAGGAGGGGAGACACGACAAACAGCTAGAGAGATGAGGGACTGTTACTGAAATGGGGAGGCCTGGTTCCCCAAGGGTGAGACATTGAGAAAAACAGAAGCAGAACCTGGAGAGACCGTAGAAGCAGAAGGGAACCATGGTGGGGTGGAGATGGGAGAGAGAAACCAAATCCTTGTTCCCGGCCTCCCTGCTTTTAGGCAGTTCGGCTCAGATACTTCAACCCTGCAACCTCCATCCTTGAAGCACCCAGCCCAGGCTGTGCCCAGTGCAAGCTGAGGGTTGATGGTACATGGGGGTGGGAGAGTGCTCTGGGACCACCTCTGTCTGCCTCCTCTGCATCTGTCATTCCAGGGTCCTGGACTCTGGGGGCCCCCAGACCCAGTGTTCACTCAGGGATTCAGTTTATGCACCTAGGGGGTGTACCTAAAAAGGACATAGCGTGTGATAAAGAGGAGGAGCTAAAAGCATGGAGTGGTGGGAAGAACTACTAATTCTACTGAACTTGGGGCCAGTAGACCTGGGTCCGAGTCCTGGTGACCTTGGACACATCATTAACCTTTTTCTTTTGGCTGCGCAGCTTGTAGGATCTTAGTTCCCCAACCAGGGATCAAACCCAGGCCCTTGGCAGCGAAAGCATGGAGTCCCAACCACTGGACCACCAGGGAATTCCCTGGACACATCATTAACCTTGACTGAACCTATTTTGTCATCTGTGAAATGGGAAAAAAATTGCCTTCCTCGTAGGGCTTTTGTCCCACCGTGCGTGGGAAAGTGCTAGGTACCCCAAACCCTTACATTTGTGCAGTGATTCAAAGGTGGCAAGAAATCGTCTGTGTGTGTATATGAGGCACGATGATCGAGGGAGGCTGGGGAGAGCTCTGAGGTCAACTCAGGTTGCCGGCAGCTCCAGGCCCCGCGGGGGGAGGAGAACCCTGGGAGTTGTGTTGGGGTCTTTGCTGTAAGCAGGGCAGGAGGATGGGGAGGGGGTGGGAGGATGAGTGTGGCTCTGTGGTTTATTGTTATTTTGCATTTGATAGGTGTTCAATTTTTCAGATTGTTACTCCCCATCTTTTTTCATCGCCACACTGCCTGCCTGTGAGGTAGATGGTGGGGGAGGGAGGTTGGGATGTAGGGAAGACATGGGGGCAGGGGGCCTGGTCCTTGAGGGTGGGGGCAGGGCCTGGAGGAGCTGGGAAGCCGTGGGTTTGGCAGGAGAGGGGGTGACATATGTGGGGAGCCCTGGGGACCCAACCAGGCAAGCGGCTGGCAGAGAGAGCAGACGGCATTAACCCTCACTGTGCCACACTGCGCGACCCGTCCGGGGAGTGGCCCGGGGCGGGGGTGTTATCATGTGTGTTCTGGGTCACAGGAGCTCCTGGGCAGGATCTGTTATATTCCTGGGAAGCGGTGGCTCGTCTTGGATCTTCTTCCGTCTTTGAAGTTCCCTCCTCGTCTGCTTCCACGTGTTCTCCCTCAGTCTGTCTTTCCCTGTCTCCACCTCTCTGTGCCTCTAGGTGACAGCGGGTCTCCACAATCTGTCCCCCTCTCTGCCTCCAGCCCGGCTGGAAGCCCCTTTTCAGCGCCAGGCCCTGAGCCCTCTCTCACCCCTGGCCCCCTAGGCCTTGTCGCCTTTTGTCTCCTAAGGCAGCCTCTCCTTTCTTCTCTCCTCTCTGCTCACCTCTCCCCAGCTCCAAGCCCATCCCAATCTCATTAGGCCTCCTCCGACCACTGCCCCCCCCACCTCTCCTCCTCCCTCCCCCATCCATCTGTCTTCCCCGAAGCCCTCCTCTTTGTGTCCACCCATCTGTCACCACCAGCTCTGGGCCCACTCCCCCCCCCACCCGCCTGGCCTCTCTCCCCTCAGGCTCAGCTCCCTCAGAGCACTCCCAGCCCCCTGCCCTCCTTCAGCCCATCAAGGATTGCCTACTTCCGCTTGCCCTTCACTCCTTTATTCTTGTTCCAGATACCCTCTTTCATCTCTGTTGTTCCTTTTTCCCCTCCAGTTTCTCTAACTCCTCCTCAGTTGATGGGGAGAGAGACAGGGGACTCTAGGGTCCTGGCCCCCAGCCCCTGAGCAGCCAGCCAGCCAGATCCAGAGGCTGGTAATATTTATTCACAGTTGCATCATCTCCTCAAGCCTCCTGAGATGCCCCCTCCGCTCCTGCCCCATGTTCTTCCTGGTTGGGAACAGGGGCTCCAGCTGCCCTTCTCAACAACAGGAGTGTGCCAAGCCCTCTACCTTCTGAGTGTGGGACTCAGAAAGGAATCAAAATCTGACCTGAGCCCACATGGACCCTGACCTTCCAAGGCTCTCTGCTTCCCAAACTCCCACCAACTCAACAACTCCCACCAAGCTTTTTTTGAGGATGGGATGCTGAGTTTCAGGATGGCTTTTCTACCACATTATGCCACTACCTGCAAAGTCTACTGTCCTTGGGTTAGAGGGCAATCAGTGCCCCCCAGGCCTCCCTCTCCAGTGGGAGAACTTTCTAACTACCTTCAAAAGCTCACAAATTGGCCAACCCTTCAAGCCATCCCCCGCCCTGAGGGGTTTAAGATGAAAGGGAGAAGGGAAGAGAGGCTGACTGTCAGAGCAGGGCGGAGCCTCAGACAGCAGGCCTCGGTCTGACTCCACTTTGTGCAAATGAGAACACTGGGGCCCACAGAGGGGAGCGCCCTTTCCAAAGTCACACAGAGCATTGGAGGCACTCCAGAAAATCTGGTCCTGACTCTTCCCACAACAACATGAAGCTCTTCCTTACCGGCCCCACCCAAAGCAAACCCTCCATCCTCTGAACTCGGGTAGAACCTTTTTATAGCACTGATTTTGCATGGAACATATGCTGCCTGGCCTGGTTATTTATCTTGTGTCATGTCCCATCCTGCCATCTAGACTCTGGATCCTAAGTCTCTAAGGGAAGGTGCCATATCTCATACCCTTTTACGATGCTGGGACAGAGTGCCTTGCCTGTAGTCAGGCTCAATAAATGTTTATTACCACTGTAGCTGCCAGTGCAGATATAAGAAATGTTCCAGTCTCTGCTCTAATATGCTGTGTAACCTTGAGCAAGCCACGCCACTCCTCTGGGCTACTGTTTCCCCCATCTATCGAATGAGTTAGACCATACACACAATTTCTCAGGGCTTATCATATGGTCCCTGGAAGAAACAAAGTCCTCTTGAAAAAGGTGGGATCTTGGTACAGAACACCAGACTCTGGGTGAAAATATCTCCTCCCAGGATGTGCCTCTGAGATGTGGGAGACAGAAAAGAGTGAACCCTTTACTCAGAGAAGCTGGGAAAGAGAAACCAGCTAATAGGAAAGCCTTTGGTGCTAGTCTCGAGGGACCAGGTGTCACAAGAGGTAGAGACACAACAGACTGGGTCCTAGAGCAGGGTGGTCTGTTATTCAACAGTCCACGTGGGTAGGGTGGAAGAGAAGGTGCCGTGAGAACTAGCAGTGGGTAGGAGTAGGGAGGGAGGGAAGCCCTGTGGGCAAGGGAGGAGCTGGAAAATGACAAATTTCAGAAGGCGGCACAGAGGTCAGCAGGGCCTGGAGCAAGCAGGAAGAGGGAGGCTAACGAGTTAAGTCTGTGGCCCTAAGATGCTGCTAGCCAATCGCATGCGGTCTCCAGGACACAGGAGGTGGCTGGGGAGGAGTTAGGCTGTGGTCTCAGAAAGAGGGCCCCAGTGGGTCATCTGGGGGTCTATTGCCCCTTCCATGGAGACTGGTCTCCTCAGGAGACATGTTTTGTTTTTTTTGTTTTTGTTTTTGTTTTTGTTTTATATTTTTTTATATATATATTTTTATTTTTTTTTAAGGAGACATGTTTTCTGGTTTTGCAATTTCTTTTGGGGCAGGGGGAGGGTGAGGTAGGGATAGCATGGAAGGCGGAAGACAAGCTGGTGCTGAAGAGTCCTCCCTGGGCAGAGGAGACCGGAGGACAGAAAACCCTACATCCTGTACCCTTCTCTTGCCCACCCCATCTACTGATTCTGCCTAACCCTCCGCTTCCCTGTTCAGCCCTCTCACTGGTTCTCAGCCACTTCCCCACTTCCAGAAGCTGCCAGCAGGATGAGGGAGCTTAGCGCTCTGTCCACTGGGAGACCTGCTGGCCGAGGGAGGCATGGAGTGGGCCCAGGCGATGGTGGCAGCTGTGCTCAACTCCCGCCAGCACAGTGCACAGCTTCTCCAGCTCAAACTGGGAGGGGTGTGGTGGAGGGGAAGCAGCGGGGTATATTTCCACATCCCAGAACCCCAAACATGCCCCTGAGGGAACTTGGAGAGAAACCTCGAGAAAAATCACCTCCTCTCAGCAGGATTTGAAAAAGGTAAATAGTCCAATCAATCAGGAAACTAAGAGGAGTGCTTGGGACTCTGAAAATGGCCAGTTTTTTTCCATCTCTGCTGTCTTCAGGCACATTGGAGACAGGCCCTTGGCCAGCAGCAAGGGGAGAAGGCTGGCTTCAGGCGCAACTCCTACCAGTTCGCGTCCCCCCTCAGCTGACTCAGCCCCTGCCCATCATCTAGCAGTTCTGCTATCCTCCAGAATTCTGCCTCTGTGAAGACCCAGGGAATTAGAGTATCTCCAAAGAGCAGAGATTCTCTTTCTAGAAGGGTCCAAAACTACTCTTGTTTTGGTCTACAAAATGCCCACTGACAGCACAAACCGCTTAGCATGCCACCCAAGGGCCTTTGTGACCCGGCCCCAGCCTGCCTGCGGATCCTTACGGCTCGGGAACACTGAACAACCTACCATTCTCAAGCGTAAGCCGTGCCTTTTCTTGGCTCTGTGCTTCCATACCTGGTGAGCTCTAAATCGCCACCCAAGTGCCTCCTCCTCTCTGCAGCCTTTCCAAATGCCACCCCCACTACCCTGAACCCCTCCACGTGCTACCAGAGCACTCTGGAGAGGCTGCGATGTCTCCATTTACTACACCTAGTTGTGAGTGTATGTTTCTCCCTTTACCCCAAATGTGAGCTACTCAAGGGTCAAGGCTGCTGTATCCCCTTCATCTCTGGACCCCAGCCCAGGCCTCAGATAAGGAAAGAAATGTCTGTCGAATACAAAGTGGGAAGAAACCGTGCTAACGTCGCTCTTACAAGAGGGAAACCAGGATTTCAGGGCTCCATAAGGAACCCTTCTGCCAGAACTTCCACCGTTTTTGACAGAGCCTTACTACTCGGGCTCTCTGGGGACTCAGAAGAGAGCATGTGAGGTTACGGTTCCAGGACTCCAATCTGGGATCACTGAACAAGGGGGCTCAGGAAGAAGAACAGGTAATGGTACAGGACATGTGGGAGAGTCTGTTTTAATGAGACTCGTTATTTATATATTTATAAACATGTACACATACACACACAAAAGGAAAAAAGAAAACAAAAATAGATATTACAGCTTAATAAAAATTACAACTGAGCACTGTGGGCTGGAGGTGGGATACCCACCCAGCAGCACACCCACCCTGATGTGCCATCTAAGGGCCTTGAGACAGGACAGCAGGAGGGAGACAGGAGGCTCAGCCCACAGATGGCTCCTGTCCTCCTCAGGGCTTCCTTGCAGTTTGTTCCTGGCATTCACCCCTTCATGTCCTTCCTGGTCAGGAAGGGGGCGAGGGGCGGGGAGCAGAGGGAGGTATAAGGTGGGACGGAAAGAGAAGAGGGATCCTGAAGAAGGGAAAGTTAGGGTAGGTAGCTAGGAGTCGAAACAGGAGCAAGAAGCTTCTATCTGTCATCCCAGGATTTGGCAGGGGTGAGGAAGAAGACACGGGGAAGGGGAGATGGGAAGGGGAAGATGTGGGCGGCAGGTAACTCGTTTATCTCTCACTGTCTCTTTTGGGCAGTTCCACTTTATGTTAATGTCAGTCCGAGCCAGGCCCAGAGAGGTTCCAGTGACAAACTAGTGGTTTATGTCCCAGTGGGACAGATGATCTAGGAAGTGAACTGCAGAGCTGGCAGGAAAAGCTGGGGTCCTCTTCAGTAAGACACAGATCCTGGTTCCCGGGGAGCAATGAAAAGGACATCGGCTTTGGCATTGATGCAGTAGGTGACGACAAGAGAGAAGACGAGGACGCCGAAGCCCACCATCAGGGTGATAAACTGCAGGAGGGGATGGGCAGGGAAGGAGAAAGGTGCTCTCAGAACTCAGTGCAGTTGTGGATAACTGCTTGGGGCTGGGAGCCAGGGCACTGGAATTCCAGAGCTGGCTCCAAGCACCAAGTACTGAGCAATCATAGGCAACGTCTCCCCAGTCTGGGGACTTAGTCTCCCCATTTGAAAAGAGAAGTACCTCTGTCCTTGCTTCTGTCTTTTTTCCTTAGATTTTAAGCATCCAGAAGGTAGGGCCCATAACTTTGATTCTCTTGTGGCCAATTATGTGACTGACTCGCTTGTGACAGGTGCTCAATAAGTTATTAGACTGACTCGTCCTAGCGATGGCTGGTGGACATACCGGATGGGAGTGGAGCTGCGGAAGGGCTACATGGGGTCCACAGGGGAAGGCTTATCTCTTTGGGTCTCCATGGGAACATATGTCCAGAATGAACACATATGCAAACTATCAGTGAAGACAAGCTTCCTAATGGCGCATGCTGGCTGACCAGGGACAGATTTGCAGCAGGTTTTTGTGGCAAATCTGGGGCAAATGGGAGATGGAAGGGGTAAGAGACAAGAGGCAATAGGAAGAGGTCAAATAGACCTCTGCCACCTCCCCCACGCCCCACCCTCCCCAACCCGTGTCTCACCTCCAGCTCTTTGCTGGCTATCAGAAATATCCGGGCGCGGATGTCTTTCCAGCGGCTCTCAGTCCATGTAGAGTATTCAGTAGAGCCCCACTGCTTCAATTCGAAGGCAGGGGACAAGGCCCTGGCGAGTCGTGCCGTGGAACGCACACACCGGGGAAGCCGGTCTGTCTCATTGGAATTCAAAGGGCCCTGAACCCAAGTGTACTCGTACAGCTGCACAGAAGACAGGCCACAGCAAACGGGCTGACAGGATCCTCTCTCTCTCACTCCCTTACCCTCTAGATGGTCCGTTTTTACCCAGGCTACTGCCTCTTCGATACTCAAGTTCAAAGGGCTGCATCCCTCTACCTCTCCATCCCAATCTCTTGGGTCCAATTGGGCCTAGGAGATCCACCAACTTTCCCAAGGGAAGGGGACCCTTGGGGCGCCTCCAATGTCCACTACCACTCACATCCTTGTTTTCAGTGGGGACTTTACTCGGATCCTGGCACTGCTCTCGGGTAAGGTCGATCACCTTGCCAGTCAAATTTGCCAAGGCATACTGTACAACGTAAGTGGTGTTGGTGGGGCTGGAGACGGCGATGTAATGCTGAAGAGGCCCGTCACCTGACCGGAGACCACAAGGGAAGGGAGGATTTGATGGGTGGAAGGTGGGGTGCAGATGGGCAGGGATAGGAAGAGCCCAGGGATAGGCAGGAGCCAGAGAAGAGAAAGTTAAGACAAAAGGATCCAACAAATATCAGGAGGAAGAAAGGAAAACAGGGGGGAAAGAAAATAGGAAAAAGGAGAAAGGAAAGATTAAATCAAAATGATGACTTTTTCTCTATCCCTTCCCTTCGTTAAGGGTCCCATCGCACACCAGGTGCTTACCCAAGTAGGACCTTAGGTCCGGCCTGAGGATAGACTGGAACCACGAGTTGTTGGCTCTAACCAGGAACCCATAGAGCAGGCGGGTAACCTAGGATCGGGACAGGGAGAAGAGAGACCCCTGTGACTTGGAGCCCAAGGAAAGAATTTTTAGTGGAGACCCAGTCATGGGGTAGGAACCAGACTGGCCAGACACTGGGGCTGGGGAGACGGTGGCTGGCCACAGGATGCAGACGAGGCTCCCCCGAGAGCTCCCTGGGGCATCAGTGATCCTCACCTGCACATCCAGGGCCGCTGAATGCCAAGGTTTGGGAAACTAGGCAAGGGACCAGGATAGAGGATGGGGTAGCCTGCTGTGTAAACAGAGACAGAAGGGAGCCAGGGCCCACTTGCTCTTACCGTCTGGGGATCGGCCTGAATGGTGTCGCTGAAGTTGGTTCCTCCTGCGAGCTGGTACAGTGCACGTCCCAGCACCGTGGCCACACCTGCCAGAGCCTGTAGTAGGTGAGGAGGGGTCTGAATGGCCCAGCTTCTCTGACCTCCAACACTAACATGCTAGCCGTCTGCACTGTGTTCCCCATGCTCCCACCCAGCCCGGGTGGGTGCTACCTTGGCAGCGTCTGTCACAAAGTTCAGGTCCTCTTCAGGGCTCTGCCCTTCAGGGTAGGTCACATTAATGTTCTCAGCAGTGTCGTAAATGCTCTGGTAATAGCTGCCAGGAAAGCCAGCATGAGCCTTGGCTGCACTCAGCCAGGGCCCTGCCCTTTCCTCCCTCAACTGTCCCTTCTGCAGGAACTTGGGATCTCATTTTTCCTCATACAGGGAGGAGGGAAGAGAGAAAATCAGGATTCCATATTGAAGAAGGTGTAGAGAATGGCGAAGTAGGAGTGAGCGTGGGAGTGCTTAAATACAAAGACTCGTCTGACCGACAAGATAGAAAAGGTAAATAAGATCGCAATGCAGGAACTGTTCCTTCCTGGGAGATCTTTAAACGTTAAGAGACACTTCCGTGTCATTTGGGTCGGAGATACAGGAGGGTGGCTAAGATGACTCTCAGAGAACCCTGCCATACGTTATCAGAGCAATCATATGATTGTTTCAATGTACATTCATATTGAAGGTGGCTGGGAGTAGATGGGGATGAGCAGGTCTGTCCACAAATATGTAACACTACACTGGGTCAAACCACCCTGATGCTCCTTGGGAAGCCCCAAGGAGACAGATCTTAGAAGAGCAGCTACGAGGAGAGCGCTCCCAGCCTCTAGCATCACTGAATGCCTGCCCCCCACAGAACCAAGTCAGCCTCATGGCCAAGTCCAACATATGTTCAAATGATGAATCACCCCTCACCACAAAGTGATACAGAAGACAGGTTTGGAGAAGAGAGCTGACCCTATGTATCAGAACCGTCACCGCCCTAGATAAATGAGAAGGTGCTACTGGGTGGGGGCTGGAGAACCAGAGCTTATGCATTTTGACTCAGAAACTCACTTGGCCTGTTTTGAGAAGGGAAGGGAGGCTGGGGGCTTAGCAATCCAGCCTGAATCAAGTCCCCTGTTACCCTAGGCCTCAAGTTAGGGGCAGTTTAGGGGTGCTTAGGACCAGGAGAGAGGTGACTACCAGGGCCTCACCCCTTTATTGCTGGAGCCCCCTCCGCTGTAGGGACATTTTTACACCCACACTGAACCACGTGCGCTTACCACATGGCAAGAACATGTCACATTTCACAGAGTATGAGCACTGTCTGTGGCACCCTTGGGTGGGTCATAGAGAGCAGGGACAGCTCTCTGTGCTCCAGCCAAAGAACCCCGAACATCATTCCGCCGCACGTTTGAGATGATGCCCTCTGCTGGCAGCCCTGGGGAACTCAGGCCCCTGGAGAGCTTTGGAGAGGTGGAACCACAAATGAGGAGGATTGTGCTAGGAAAGGGCTCAGGGTGAGGACTGTTTTCTAAGATGAAATGTCAAGTCAAACGAGGGGACCAGGTTAGATGTGAAAAAGACACTGAGCAAAGAACACAGATTGACCTGAGATTTTGGTGAGGGTCGTGTGGGGACAGGGGCGAGCAGTGATCTCTCTTGACACAGAGACATTTCTCTCTATGGACCTCTGGCTGCAGAATAGATTCTCTTCGGGAACAAAGAGGATGCAGGCTAGGTGACTCTTACTGGTTATGGAAGACAGCAGAGTGGTCAGCAAGAACAACGCCAGAGATGTTTCGAGCTCGAAGAAATCGCTGCAGAGAAGATGGTGGGAGAGGCTGGGACCGACTCAGCCTCCTGAGGACTACAGTAGGGACGCCAGCACCGCTCTTCTCCAGGGTGGTCAGGAGCTCCTCCACCTGGGGGATGAGGGGCATTAGCTGATGGGACGCACTGGGGAGAGGAAGCAGGAAGAGGTCTCTCTTAGACCTAAAACACTCTCTACTTCAAGTCCCCAACCTGTTGAGCAGCCCTAAATTCTCCTAGATCTAAATCCTTCAAGCCTTTTGGGATCAAGGCTCTCTGAATTTTCCTGCAGCTCCCACCATCCTGTTTAAGTTACAGCACAGAGAAGTAAGAGGCCTGTGGGTTCTTTTTTTTCATATTTACAGGTAAACCCCACTGTCCTCAGGACACTGTCTTATCCTCAGCCGATGTTTTACTTATTATTTGCTGTGTAGAACTGGAGGAGCAAAAAATAATACAAAACAATGCTGAATGCCACACCAGTAGTCCGCTCTGTAAGGGCTGTAAGAAGCCAGAGCAGGGATGACACTGAAGCTGGCATGGCAGGAAGAGGACCTCAGGGAAAAAACAGACCTATTTTGAGGGAGGGAGGGTCTTGAACAAGGAGTGAGGAAAGTGGAAGACAGTTTGGGTAGGGAGTCTTACACAGCCAGGATGAGGAAGGGCAGCCAGGACAGCTGGGCCCCTGGGGCAGCAGGAGAGAAAGGAGCCACTCACACCCTGTCCTTAATGGGCAGTGATAGTTCGCTAGGCACCGAATGATCAGAGAACCATCCATCCCAGGGAACCAGTGACAGGAGCTGAACTCGTGGTTTTTCCCAGGGAGCTGTAATAGCTGCGGTGTTCACCCTTTGGCCAACACCCAACCTAAGGACCTGTTTCACAGGCCCTGGAGGCTGGTGCGGATAGGGCCAGGGCGAGAGGGTGCCCATATTCTGAGCTGTTGAAACACAAAGTGAGGGGAAGAGATGCTCAGATTACCTGGTTCTGTACAGTTTCATTTTTCTGAGACATGGGGTCTGTGTGCATCCAAAGCTCTAGTGAATTTCTTAAGGCCACCTGAGGGGAAGATGAAGAAGCAACATTTATAATTAGTCTCCCATTCTGGCCCATATCGGGGAGAAAAGAGTGGGATCAGAAGTCAAGGGAAGAGGTGGTGGCAGCTGCAGTGGGGACAAGAGAACAGCAGAGGTGAAGCTTTAGGAGGTAAGAAGGAAGGGGTGGAGGATACATGCTGCACACCTGTCCCAGCTCCACGAATGAGTCAATGTTCTCTAACTGCACAGGAAACTTGCCGTTCTCCATATCGTAGACCATTCTTGAGCTGCCAATGTAGTCAAAAGTTTCCTGAGGGATGGAGATGGGTGGGAAAGGGAACAGAGATTCCAAAGTGTTAGGGCAGCCTCAGTGCCTTGGGGCCAGATCATCAAAGCTGTAGGTACAAATGTTACTGTCTGTGTCATCTCAACTGCTGGCCAGCTTAGTCACGTGACTCTGCCCTCCTCCCTACCCCAGCTCCCAGCTGTGGCTATGCCTCACATGTATGTGTCACAGGACTTCTGGAGCCCAGACGTGGGGAGAGCAGCCTAAGTGGAGGCCCAAGGCGAACATCAGCTGTTAAGTGTCTGCTTTTTGCTTCTCCCCCACCTCCGCCGAATGAGCCACGGCTGCTGTTCCTTTACCCTAGGGCCAGGCTGTGGTGGCAGTGGGGAGAGGCAGGAGCCTCAGGGCTCCTGGGTGGAGGTGGCAGGGAAAGGGTCCAGAGAATGTAAAAGAATGTCTCAAATAGACAGTACCCGTGGGGGAGTGAGGGAGTTGGCAGTATACCAATTCCAGGTCAGGGTGCAAAGGCTTCCTACAGTGGGGGAATCTGAAAGGGAGACACACATAGACACATCCAGAAGCTCTCTGCTGAATAACAATTAAGTCAAGTGCTGAGATCTTCCCCAAACAACAGCCACTCCCATCTTTACCACCCACTCCTTCCCGGCCATCCCACCGCAGCCAAAGAGCCCTCACCCCTTGGAAGAAGACAAACATGACATTGCGGGGCAGGGTGGTCACATCGGGTGCCTTCTGCAGAGCTTCAGCTGCAGCCAGCTGAGTGACGAAGGAGGCAACGGCACTTTCAGCCCCTGGGGCCACATTCCAGAAAAAGGAACGACTGTCCAGCTGGGCACGGCAGACAAGGCAGGGGAGGTACACTTTGAAAATGGAAATTCGGGGCAGGCCCCAGTCCCCCTCTCCTGTTCTGGCCAAGAAAATATTCATGTCCTGCGGCGATGGCTAGAACCCCAGAGTCCCACAGCCCAGATCCCTCTCCGTCTGAGGCTCTCCACTGTAGCGACTCAGACACCTGATATGCCCAAAACAGCCCTGCCTGCCCTTTCTGTGCCAGCCCTGCCCGCCCTGATGAGGGGCCAACACTCACCCGGGTGGCAGCCACCACAACCTTGTCATCGGGCTCCAACGTCTCAGAGGTATTTACAGGCTTTAGCATGCTCCATACGTTGTAGTCGGACAGGGGGTCACAGACGATTTCTGAGCAGGACACAGACAGTGAGAGATCAACAGGTAAGGGAGGAGGTATCTACAGAAAAGGCCCGGAAGACCTCTCTGTAAGTCACTTTCTGTCCCGACTCTTCCACGTCGGTTTCTCTGCCACCGTCCACTTCGGGCACAAGCTGCCTCGATTGTGTAGAGCTGTTTCCACTTCTCCCACCCAGTGCTCCCTACCTGTGCCCACTCTGTCCCGACAGTGGTCTCGCCCACATTCCCTGGCCTGACCCCTCCTCCCCACCCCCGGGCACCCAGCTCGCCTCGGATCTGTCCTACCTGGGTTGATGCTGAAGGAGCTCTGGATGAAGCTGCGTCGCATGCAGGTGACGGTGCTGATGACGGCGTGCATGTGTGAAAAGAGCTGCATGGCGCACAGTGGGAAGGCCGGCGCTGAGCCGTTCTGACTCAGGTTGTGATCGCGGTAGCACTACAAGGGGAGACGAACCCCGATGAGGCAGCTAGCTGTGGAGTCCACCCCATACTTCCCAGAAGGAGGAGGGCCCAGCACCATCCTTAGGCCATTCCCACATCTGTCCCTGAGCTACAGTTGTCCTGGTACAACCACAGGAGCTATAAGGTCAAAGAGAAAAACTCACCAAGAGGTGCCAAGGGGCACAGAGTCAATGACTTAGTTGGGGCAGATGAAATTACCCTATACCAAATGGCCTGCCCCAATGTGGAGCTTCAGTCACCGTTCCTAATGTGATTTGCTGTAAAAGGGCACCGAACTGGGAGATGAAAAATGAAATTCAAGACAGCTTGCACATCAACTCACCATGTAACTGTGGACAAACCTCTTAACTGCTCTATGTATCAAAATTAGAGAACATTAGATTAGAATTAGAGAACATTTGAGCTAAAAAGAATTTCAGAAATTACTGAATTCAATCTCTCAATTTCTAGTCCAATGCTCTTTCTTACCACACTAAGGGTTCTTATAATCAGGGTTCTATACCTTATCTCATATTAAATATTCTTTATGTTTTCTTCCAGTCTAAAAGCCTTTAATGCTATAATTTCAGGCAGGAGAGAAACAGGACAGGGGAATGTGAGAAAAATAAACCTCTTGGCTCTTCCTGGAGCAACTGTCTTTCAGAGGGTGTACTAGTAGAATGAGACTCCCTCTAAACAGGAGAAGAGCCTAAAAAATAATTCTCTTTCTAAGTGGAATTGCTAGGAGCTGGCAGAGTCATTACCTGCTTAATGACATTGGTTTCATTTTCATCTTCAAGAAGGAAGATGGGGAAACTGAAGTCCTCATAAGCCAAGCCATCGCCCAGGGAGTTCCATGCTATCTCTCTGCAGTGAGCAAACTCTGGCCCATAGGAGTTGGAGTAAACACCTGAAAGGGAGGACAGGGGATGGGATGTTGGGACACCAAGCACTCAGGGACCAGGTAAGGAAGGAGGGCTAGGATATCATAGGATTGGGACTAAGAGTTCTGAAGGAGGGGGTGACTCAAAGAAGCAAGTATCAACCTATCACCACCTAAACTAAAACAGACACTGGTATCAGGGAGCCCTAAGCTGGGCAGTTAGGGATCTGAGCATGTGACAAAAAGGGAGGATGGAAGGTAAGCAGAAGAAAGGGGAGCAGGAGAGAGAAGGGATGAGTGGTAAAGACAAAGAAACGGATCTTTTGTTTGGGAGTCAGTTGCTCACACTATACACAGACAGACGCACACCTCTTCCCAAGCCCTCCAAGATGTGAGAATGAAGCAACAATGAGGTTTGGGTGACAGCAGGCTCCCCTGATCCCTTGGGGCTCTTACCAAACCCATCATTGGGACACTGCACACTAGGAGAGAAGCCTGAGGCAGGACTGGGCTTGGCTAAAGACACTGCAAGACCAGCAATTCGGCTGGTTCTCCCCTTCATCTTCTCCATCAGATTCCTGGAATAGGGTGACAATGCCATGAACGAAGGCAGGGAGGTTATCAGGCAGCCCGACATCCTGCCCCCTAGGATGGAAACAAATGGGGAGTTAGGGGAATCAACACTGTCGACTCATTTCTTGTCTTTTCGGTCTCTTAGCTTCTGAGTGAGAACCATGACCTGATCTGAACTCAGGGCTTAATCTCATCTACCCTGTCTGTGCACCCCTTCTTCCTCCCTGGGGTCCTTATTCAACTAGAGCTCTACTTACAAGGTCACCGAGATGATTCCTTTTAATGGTCCAAGTTTTCTTCGGACGATCACTCCACCCCCTGCCCTGATCGGACCAGGGCAGCCAAGGGAAGTTTTCACTCACAAGTGTGAGGACTGTTCACTGACTCTTCCCCTCTCTGGATGCATTTCCTCCGCAGGAACACAGAGTTCTTACCTGGTAAAGAGCGTGCCCTCCAGCAGAACCACATAAGGGGGGTTAGGGCCATCGGTCAACACCCACTGTAGGTCTTCTTCCTTCTGTACTACGTGGATAACCCCTGTGTCCCCACTAACGGAAGCTGCCAGAACAGAATAGGTCAAATTAAAGCACCCACAGCTGACCATTCTGACTTTGCTTCACTGACTCTGCAGATCATTTATCCCCCCCACAAAATGTCACAAGACATTGCGTTAATGCAGCCAACTCTGGACTGGAACTGAAAGGCTGAATTGCCCTGGCTCCATTTGAAGGCTACTAGGAGGGAATGGGGGACAAAGGAGGCCCGAAGTCTGCTCATTAGAGGCCTTGTTTGTTCAATGTCAGAAAGGCTCTACGATCTTCATTTTCTTGCCCTCTTCCCTCAACCTCATTTAGCCATATATACAAGATTCTGTAACAGCAGACACCAAAGTCTTTACACATGCATTTTCTCCATGAAACGGCAGGCTCTAGATCTCAAGCTTAGAGTTCTAGCGCTGAATCTTCCTTTGTGAAAACATATGTGTAGATTTCCTTGGCCTCATAGCCTCCTTGGATCTCCATTCCTTTGCCCTATTTGGAAATGACTTCACTTGCTTTTGGCCAGTTTTGGGAAAGGTTCATCAAGAAGTTCAAGGAGTTCTGTAGAACAGTTTCCCAAATGATGGGCCTTGAATAGATTAGGTGTGCTGATATCGAGTCCTCTCATTTCTGGGGACTGAGGGTTTCCAAAAACCCTACACTGGTCACCCCAGGCCAGGAGCAGACTCATCCATTACCCTAGGATGCTCTACAAATAACATTTTCTTTTATTTTAAATATTTGTTTATTTATTTGGTTGCACCTTGTCTCAGTTGTGGCAGTCAGGCTCGTTAGTTGCGGCATGCACGTGGGATCTAGTTCCCTGACCAGGAATCGAACCTGGGCCCCCTGCCCTGGGAGCTCAGTGTCTTAACCACTGCACCACCAGGGAAGTCCCAAATAACATTTTCTCTATGTTTCATGACAAAGACTGGAAGGCACTGCTCTACAGGATGGACGATCCAGTCCAGAATGCCTTGAGGTCTATGTAGCAATACCCCTCAAGTCCCTAGTGATCCATGTAGAGACATCCTAGGGTCTCCCCACAAGTTTTCTCCCCACTCAAAACTGGATGTGTTATTCATAAATTGTTTTAGAGCAGTATTTCTCAACCCTGGTTACGTATCAGAATCACTTTGGAGTTTTAAAAAATAGAGATGCTTGTGCTTTACCTCAGATCTACTCAATTTAAATCTCTAAAGGTGAGACCCAAGCATGTGTATTTTCAAAACACGTCACATGGTCCTTTATTAGGCATAAGAATTATGTCTCTAAACCAAGACACTGGAATACTTGTAACTTGCAAGAGACAAAAACCACAGGTACTTTTCAGACTGCCAGCCATGTAGAATTTTTCTCCCATGGGATCTGGTAAAATCTAGATAGAGAAGCAGTTTCCCAACTAAGTCATATATAGCAAATACTTCATAAGTTCATGTTGATAGTGATAAGAGTAAAACATAGAGGAAAATCAGAATCTGGAATAACTTTGGTAAAGATTTGGCTACCAAATGGCAGTTCTAAGTAAAACAATAGACAACAGTGCGTGCCACAGCATTTAAAACACAAGAAAAGGAAAAGCTCATCTGGCAGATAAAAAATATATAACTTCAGCTCCAAGGAGGACAGGAAGAAGACAAGCTATAACACAGGCCTGAAAAAACCTGGATTGGACACTGGGTTCCCATTGGTGACTGTGTAGTCTTAAATAACTTGCTTACTTTCTCTGGTCCTTCAATGAGGAGGAGGTTTTCCACCCCTATTCATCTCATACTGTAGGAAAAGACTAAAAAAGGAAAGAAAGGAAGGAAAGTAAAGAAAGCTACAGATAGCCCCTTCTGAGCACTTTTAAAAGGGTCCAATAGGGCTTCCCTGGTGGCGCAGTGGTTGAGAATCTGCCTGCCAATGCAGGGGACAAGGGTTCGAGCCCTGGTCTGGGAAGATCCCACATGCCGCGGAGTGACTGGGCCTGTGAGCCACGACTACTGAGCCTGCGCATTTGGAGCCTGTGCTCCGCAACAAGAGAGGCCGCAACAGTGAGAGGCCCGCGCACCGCGATGAAGAGTGGCCCCTGCTATCTGCAACTAGAGAAAGCCCTCGCACAGAAACGAAGACCCAACACACCCAAAAATAAATAAATAAATTTATTTAAAAAAAAAAAAAGGGTCCAATAGAAACAGAGCATCAGAAGCAGAAAATCAAATATAGGTCTTTCTCTCCAAATTTAAGCAGGTGTAGCTTGCTCAGGATGGACAGATATGAAGTAAGACTTAGAAATAAGTAGGTTGAAAAGGAAACAAGATCTTAACGAGGAAGTGGCCAGAGTCCAGCCCCACCCCTTTCGTCTCTCTGTACTGGCACCAGGCTTTATCTCTAGAGGCTACTGCTTTGCTTCCCACAGGGCTGCTCTAAGAACATGCAGCAGACTCATTCCCAAAAGGGATATCTTAGAGCTCAGCTTCAGGAGGATGGGGGCCTAGCCTTTTGCACTAGAGTGGGGTTCCAGCAAGACCAGCAGTCTGATCTCAGCCCACACTGGACCTGGCTCCCTTCTACTCCCAAATCTAGTTTAAGAACAAAGTCCAGGGACTTCCCTGGTGGTCCAGTGGTGAAGAATCTGCCTTCCAATGCAGGGGACGCGGGGTCGATCCCTGGTCAGGGAACTAAGATCCCACATGCCGCGGGGCAACTAAGCCCGTGCGCCACGACTACTGAGCTCACACACCTCAACAAGAGAGCCCGCATGCCTCAAACTACCGAGCCCACGTGCTCTGGAGCCTGCGCGCCACAACTACAGAGCCCACGTGCCTTGGAGGCTGCACGACACAACTAGAGAAGAGAAAACCCGCAGGCCACAACTAGAGAGAAGCCTGTGCGCCACAACAAAGACCTGACGTGGCCCCCAAAATAAATAAAATACATAAATAAAATACATAAATATTAAAAAACAAAACAAGGTCCAACAAAAATAATTTGGGACTGTTTGGAACCAGTTAACCTACTCCCAGTATTTCCTGTAGTAAGGATATGGACAATTAATGTAGAGTATAGCTAGGGGAAGGATGGCTAGAAAACTAGTCATTGCCACCTTGAGCAAGTCCTTCACTTCCCACTGTCTAGTTTTCTCCAACCAAACTGGAAGGTTTCAGACAATCACACTGTCCTGTTGAGACCGCACTCAGCATCATCAATAAACACCTATTAAAGGCAGTCTGACTTTCAGCTTTGTGCACTTATATTCTAACCATTTTTATAGGAGTAAATAAATTCAGAGGTAACCAATTTGATGATGAAGAAGTCAAGATCTGACTCTAAGTTTCCTGCCTCCCTGCAAAACTGCATTCTGACAAAGCTACTATCCACAGAACAAAATCTGAAGATAACAGGTTAAGCAGCAAAGGAACTAGGGATTCAGCCTTCAGATTACAACTTTTTTCCCTCTCATAGTTTTATAACCATACCACATTGATAGGGTAGCCTGTTTTGGAACACATTTACAAAACATAAAAACAAATCTAAATCCTTTACTATTTCCTTTTGTAACTATTTGGCTTTCTCGATGACTTCTTCTTCAAAGAGTTCACTGCCTTAAGGAAGCCCATTTCGGTTCCAAAAAGAGCATTCAGAGTGCAGGTGATGAGTGGACTTCATAGAATAAGAGGCTTTTACTCCTTAGAAAAGACTATAACTTTCTACCTAACCAACTGGTTAAGAGTCCTGGTTTAGAACTTAGACCACTGGGGCTCAAAGCCAAGCTTCATCACTTAATAGCAGAATGATCTTAGAAAAGTTACTCAACTTCACTAAGTCTCAGTTTCATCATTTGTAAAATGGGAGTAATAACAGGACCTACTTATGGGGTTGCTGTGATGGTTAAATGAGATGTACATGTAAGAACCCTGTATGTAGCATTTCCTAAATGTTTGCTCTTATTAATTATCTCACCTGGTTTGACAAATGGTTCTCTATCACCTACTACCCACACCGCCTAATTTGTGTGCTAAGACTCCCAAGCAGGACTTGGATTATTATACCTAGGGTACAGACTGAAATATCAATGGCCACGAACACAAATCCCAACCTCAACTCACACTGGCAGCCAATCTGATGAGTAGCATTGAGCAGACGGACACAGGGAGCTGTTTTATTTAAGGGGATGTAGATCTTCTTCTCCACTGAGTTTCCTTTGCACAAACCTGATCAGAAGATAAAAAGTGTAAGAAGAAATTGAGAGACATTGGTACTAGCCTCTATCATGTCACAAATTTGTTGTATGGCTTGAGTATATCATACTTTCTAAAATGGGACTAATGTCTATTCTTCTCACCTCTTGGGCACATTATTGGAACAAATAAATGCACCCAGCTATGTACCACAGAGGGTTACTACAAATCATAAAGCAACTGACATTGAAGCTAAAAGACAAAAAACTTGATTTGTCAAAGGAGGTATTTAACCTCAGGTGTACCTGCTTCTGGTTGCATGGACAACCACACTTCTGCTTTTCTTTTCTGTATGTACATGACTAATTAGTTAATAAATGGGTGCCAGTCTAAGAATATAGAGCACAACAGCAACAAAATCTTCTTGTGACATTTTTCCAGGGGTCTGAACAGAACTGGGAGAAAACTTATGCCAAACACACTGTCAGTTAATCTAACATCAGTAAGTCACTTGTGTGTGCCCACAGTGTGAGGCAGCTAGTTTCTCCTTTGGGGATTTTTAAAACAAACAATCTCAATTTGGGGGAAGGTATCGTCGTGATTATAAACAGGCATGTTTGTATTTTAGGGCTTGACCAACTAGAAAGCCATATACCAGAAAATAAATGGGTGTAAGCAAACACCTGTGCACATTATAAATGGCTAAAGTTTCTTGAATCATTATTTCACGGCATAGACAGTTAAGAGAACTAATATCTTACCTTAGTTTCACTTTATTGATGGGACAAACTGAGGTGAAGGACAGGGACGCGGGTTTACGGTGGAGTAAGAGAAAGAAATAAGGCATTTACCTTCCTAAGCGCCGCAATGAACCCACAGAACCAAGCGCTTTGATCTTAAAAGTCTAAACGCACTGGGAAGAAAGCTGAAAGCTAACTAACACCTGTCCTTTCTGATTGTGCGTGGGGTGGCTGGGGCCGTGGGGGAAACGAGATACCCGGGCAAAGTAGGAGAAAGTGGGGCTGGAAGTCCAGGAAGAGGCCTGGAGGAGGAAATGGGGCTACACGACGTGCCGCGGGGGAGAAGGGACCTTCAGGTCCAGGCAAAGGGGGAACTTCTGTCGTGGGAACGAAAGAGAAAGAGGATTTACAGGGTGGGGGGACGGAGGGGCTGCGGGGACCAGAAGGGAGACGGCAGCACTCGGGCCGGCCAGATCCGGAGGATTCTTCTTACAAACTGGAGCTCACGGGCGGGGTAGGTCTCACCTGCCAGTAGGACGCAGAAAGACACAAGGCGAAGGAGACTCCGATTTCCCAGGTCGGCCACACAGCCACCCCCATCCGTGGCCATCTTGCGTCTCGGTTGAGCGGAAGCCTTGGTTCCCTCCTTGTCCGGCAGTGGCCTCTCTAGGCCAACAATGGAGCCGTCTCTGTGGCCCGGAGCTCCTGGGGCCGGAAGTTCGTGTCTGGGGAACTTCCGGGAGTCGCGGCTGAGGGACGCTGACGTGGAGGCAACCAAAGGACGGCAGGGAGTGTCAGGGGCTCGGATTAACAGGTCGAAGCCGGAGATCTGAAGGATGCTAACCAAATTCGAGACCAAGAGTGCGCGGGTCAAAGGTAATGGAGATTAAAAGGGGGAGAACGGAGGCTGGATGACAGGGGCGGCGCTGTCACCGGGGAAGAGAGAGAAGGTAGACTTAACGGGCTGAATTGGGCCCACCGTGCGAACCAGAGGAAGATGGGACCGAGGGAGGTTAGGCCTGGCGGGCGGTTCACCTGCAGTCCTGTCTCCTTTGGCGTGCCCTCGGGATTTGATTTTCCTATAGTGGTTAACGAACCGCAGGAGGTTCCTTAGCTTCGTTCCTCCTCCCCTCCTCTCCTGGGGCCTGTGCTGCGACTTTTATTCTGCTCCCAAGGCCCTGTGACCTGTTGGTTTTTTTGATGACTGTGTTGTAGAGAGTGGCCCTGGGGATCGAGTCTCGACCTCTGCTATTCGTGTCCAACTCTAGGTTTTTCGGAGACGAGCACTGGCTACCTCTCTTAAGGAGGCCTTGGGCTGCACCATATCAACATCCAGTGCCTCCATTGGACTCTATTGCCTACCTGGAAACAGGACATTGTTAAGTCTTAGTTTGCACAGGCTGCCGGATAAAATAGAGGATGCCTAACTGGATTTGAATTTCAGGTAAAAAGCGAATAACTTTTTAGTATTGTTCACTTTTTATCTGAAATTCAAATTTAACTGGGCATCTTTATTTTTATTTCCTGAATATGACAACTCTAAAACTTGTGCATCAGTGGATGGAGGTGGAGGACAAACAACTGAAATTGCAATAGTAGTCTCTTAGAATGTTAGAATGAGAAAGGCAGAGACTTGGGGAAAAGATTTGTATCTTGAATATTTAGTAATATAAAATAAAAAAAAAATTTAAATGTAGCATAGCAAGTGGTTAGAAATTTGCTGTTTGGAGTCAGGTGGCCTTGCTTTGGAATCCTGAAACATTCGGTAACGAACTGCATGACCTTGGGCAACTTAACATTTCTAAATCTATTTCCTCATCTGTAATATGTGAATAATTAACATTCTTTTATAGATAGAATTAAAATGAGAAACTATATGAAAGGTGACTGGCGTAGACTCGATAGCTCAGAAACTGGATGCCATTATTAATGTAAGAATAGATTCTGAGCAAATTCTAAGTCTCTTGGGAATCTTGGTTATGAAGAAGAGTACCATTAAGAATTCCTGGATGTCTGAAATGGGTCTTTATAATCCTGGAGTTTTCTCTTCTGCTCCTGATTTCTTATTGGGCAGTAGGGAAGGAAAGTGTTGGGGGGGAAGGATATCAAAATATTTGAGAGTAAATATCCATTAATGAGTGTTCTTGTATATAACGGGGGGGG
Source organism: Balaenoptera ricei (assembly GCF_028023285.1). Classification (NCBI taxonomy): domain Eukaryota; kingdom Metazoa; phylum Chordata; class Mammalia; order Artiodactyla; family Balaenopteridae; genus Balaenoptera; species Balaenoptera ricei. Next base: position 117,244,633 of record NC_082639.1, on the reverse strand, counting down.
GGGGCGGGGGGGGGGAAATGAACAACCTAATGGAAAGTTTAGAAGAAGAAATAAAAGTGTTCAATAAATAAATGAAAATACTCTTTATCTCACTAATAATGGAAAAAGTGGTCTTAGATTAGTAAAGCAAGCAAAACAACAAATAGCTGATAACATCCCATGTTGACCAATGTGTGCAAAATGGGTACCTTCAGAAATTTGGTAAGATTGTATGTTGATACAGTCTTTTTGCAATCAGTATCTACCAAAATGTTAAATGCACATACCTTATTCCTGAACAATCTCATTTCCAGTCTTTAGCCTAAATCAGTAATAATGCAAATAGGCTAGATTATGTGTGGAAGCATCTTCATTAGGTCCTATTTTCTGGTAGATAAAAGTTAGGAGAAAAAACTTAAATGCCCATGAGTAGAATAATTTTAAAATGTGGTGCATTTATACCTTGCAGTTGTTAAAAAGAATGAGTCTACATTTATATGTACTTAAATGTAATGAGATCCATTATATATAGTTAAGTGAGGAAGAAGTTTGCAGAACATTATAATGTTATCTCCATTTTCATAAAATGATATGGATTGCATTAAAAACCTGAAAGACTACAGTCCAAACTGTTAGCAGTTGTTACTTCTGTGGACTTCCATTTCCAGTCATGATGGAATAAGAGAGACCAGGTTTATCTTCCCACCTTAAATACCTGCGTAACTGAACAAAACGTGTGAAACAAAGGTTTTCGGACATTGGACAACAGGCAGTGCGAGAGTGATTCTTGAGAGAAGGGAAATAAACAAGATGAGTCCTATGATTGTTTTAGCTTACTACCTGGAGAGAGTTTCCAGGCTGCAGTACAGGGAGGGGGGAAGAGCCCCGTGGTCTCACTGAGGAGACAGTTTAGAGTTCAGGGAAGTCAAGACAGCTAGAAGTTGCTGGGCAAAATACCAGAGAAGAGGGAGCTGCACAGAGAACCCTAGAGTTCTGCAGGGGATCCTGTCAGGCCTTTGAGTACTAATCTGCACATGCATGTGAGGAAATGACCCAAAGCCTGGGAAAGAACCACTAGAGAGGAGAAGGCAGAACAATCCCATATTGAGCTCACATACTGGCCAATATAGACCTCCTGATACTATAGGGCATGATATAGAGATTTCAAATGGGTATTGCTTTAATAGTGGTGCCAAATTAGACCTAAGCTAAAGGCTGCTATGGACCCATCCTAACAAAACTTAAAGAGCAAGCCTCAAAAGGATCAACTAATTCCAAGTAACTGCATCCTAAACTAAAGCCCAACAGTATCTAAAGAAATACAACAGTAAGCTGTGACAAAGTGAGGGAGTGGCATGGACTTATATACACTACCAAACGTAAAATAGATAGCTAGTGGGAAGCAACTGCATAGCACAGGGAGATCAGCTCTGTGCTTTGTGACCACCTAGAGGGGTGGGATAGGGAGGGTGGGGAGGGAAGGAGATGCAAGAGGGAAGAGATATGGGAACATATGTATATGTATAACTGATTCACTTTGTTATAAAGCAGAAACTAACACACCATTGTAAAGCAATTATACTCCAATAAAGATGTTAAAAAAAAAAAGAAATATAACAAAAAATCCAGCACGTAATACCATAAAATTCACAATGTGTGGCATCCAATCAATGAATGTATGAACCTAGGATCAACCTAGCTGTCCTGTTTTCTTATCAGAGTTGGCAGGAGGTGACATCGTGGGGCTTATTTAGCTCATTGGATCATTGTCTGATTTTTTTTCCTCAGGACTCAGTTTTCACCCCAAAAGACCCTGGATCCTGACCAGTTTACACAATGGGGTCATTCAGTTATGGGACTATCGGATGTGTACCCTCATTGACAAGTTTGATGAACATGATGGTAAGATAACAGTTTCTAGGAGGAAGCTAAAAGAGATATAAATATTTATTGTCTTCTGGAGTAGTTTCAACTTTCTTTAGGATTATAGAGCATGGGAGGGATAGAACTGGAAAATTCTGAATAAGAATCACCTTAGAGACTAGGAAGCATAACTCTCTTTAATGTGTATTGCCTGCCTTCTTCCCCAGGTCCAGTGCGAGGCATTGACTTCCATAAGCAGCAGCCACTGTTTGTCTCTGGAGGAGATGACTATAAGATTAAGGTATAGAGGGTCTGTCATGACTGGGAGTAAAAGACAGGCAATGTGAAGTTTGGGAATTACGGAAGGGACTGAAAACCCAGACATCTCATGCATACAGAGCTCAGGCTTTTGACATTATCCAGAGCACTTATCCAGCAGACACTTATTGAATGCTTACTGTGTAGCAGGCACTGTTTTATATTTTTGGAATTCAAAAATAAATAAGAAATGGTTTCTGCTCTCAAGGAGCTTTTATTCTAATGGAGGAGTTAAATATATACCCAAATAATAGCATGTACAGTTTAGTAAGTAATACAATAGAGAGATAACCAAAGTGAAATAGGGAAGGACAATCTAGGTACAAAGACAAAAAAGTATGACATAGCTGGATACATTTGAGAAACTATAATTAGTTTTGTGTGGATAAAATCTGGACAAAAGGTGAGAGAAGGAGCAGAAGATGAGAAGGGCCAGATTATGGAGTACCTCCTTGTAGTGCTCAGAAGTTTGGATGTTATCATACAAATAACAATGAGTCATTAAAGGCGTTTAAGTAGAGGAGTGACATCAGATTCCCATTTTTTTGAAAAGGTTACTTGAGTGGCAGTATAGAGAAAAGATTGGATGAATTGGGCAAGACTGGAGGCAGATACTAGTTAGGAGACTTTTATAAAAGTCCATGTGGGAAATGAACAGAGCATGAGCTTAGGCAGTAACATTAAAGATGGGGAGGAGATGGGGGACTTCCCTGGTGGCACAGTGGTTAAAACTCCGCGTTCCCAATGCAGGGGGCCTGGGTTCCATCTCTGGTCAGGGAAGTAGATCGCACATGCATGCCACAACTAAGGAGCCCGTGTGCTACAACTAAGGAGCTGGTTAGCCGCAACTAGGGAGCCTGTGAGCTGCACCTAAGGAGCCCATGAGCTGCAACTATAAGGAGCCTGCTGGTCGCAACTAAGGAGCCCACGTCCTGCAACTAAGACATGGCACAACCAAATAAATAAATAAATAAATAAATAAATAAATAAATAGGACTTCCCTGGTGGTGCAATGGTTAAGAATCCTCCTGCCAATGCAGGGGACACGGGTTCTATCCCTGGTCTGGGAAGATCCCACATGCTGCGGAGCAGCTAAGCCCGTGTGCCACAACTACTGAGCCTGCGCTCTAGAGCCCACGAGCCACAACTACTAAGCCCACGCGCATAGAGCCTGTGCTCCACAACAAGAGAAGCCACTGCAATGAGAAGCCCACGCACCGCAACAAAGAGTAGCCCCCACTCACCGCAACTAGAGAAAGCCCGCGCGCAGCAACGAAGACCCAACGCAGCCATAAATAAATAAATGAATAAACAAACAGATAAATGGGAGAGGAGATGGATGTATCTAAGTAAACCAGAAAAATTTACTTCATGAAAAGAAATAGTCTTCAGAAGCTACCTCAGGAAGTTATAAATTATACAGTAGAACTTAGGTAACAGGTGTGAAAAGTGACAGCTGCCTGTAGGGAAAAGAGGCATTAGAATTATAGGAAGGACAGTTCTTTCTGGTTTCTAGGTTTTAGGCACTGATCCTGGGGGCAGTTAGTGGAAGCTCAAATCACCTGATAGGCCTCAAAAGCTCCTAAGGATATCACTTCCTTGTAATATTTCTAGTAAAGTGATGACCATTAAGTATTAAGAATGGTTAACTTGGGTTCCTTATGATCTGTTTTAAGAAAAAGACTGAGTGACCTTGAAGAAAAAAATTTTTTTCCCCAAATCATTAAATTTTTGAAAAGGAGTTATCTTTCATTTGTACGAAATATCCAGATCAGTAGAGCAAATCAGTAGAGACAGAAAGTTGATTAATGGTTGTCTGGAGTTTGGTGGGGGGTTGGGAGAAAATGAGGAGTACTAATGGGTATAGTCTTCTTTTGGGGGTGATGAAATGTTCTAAAATTGATTGTGCTGATGGTTGAACAACTATGAATGTATTAAAAAAATACTGAATTCTATACTTTAAATGGGTGAATTAGATGGGATTTGAATTATATCTTAAAGCTGTTATTAAATAAAGGAATTAGCTAGCTGTTGGGTGTGTACTGCTATTATGCTGTGGTTTAAATTTATATTTCTCTAATGAAAGTGGGATTATCTCGAAAAGTTATGTTTATGGACCATCATATTGTTTGCTATACCCAGATAAATGTAGTATTAGTATAATCCTGACTTACAAAGAGTAAGACAGGAATCACAGATGGCCATGGTCTAAAAACCCTATAGGTCTTTCAGAATTCACAGTGCTGGAATTTGATAGAGGACTATAAAGGAGTCAAGACAATTTGAAGCTAGAAATGTGAAAGTTTAAAATGCTGACCTCTATAAGAGGAAAAAAAGCTAGTTACAGAATAGTATTTATGGTATGATCTAATTTTTGTGTGAAACTCAAACTCCACTGTGTACATGTATATTTATTTATAGATGACTCAACAGATGAAGGTGAAGGTATTGGAATATTTTCACTTTTCGTGTTATTTACCTTTTCTCATTTCTGCTGCACATACCTTTTGAGCATGTACTAAGTGTTAGCTGCTATGTTAGGTGCTAGGGGTATAGTGTTGAGCATGATGGACAAGGATCCCACCTTTAGGGAGCTTACATTCTTTTTTGGACAATCAGACTTAAGGATTATTCAAATTTGTTACAGGAAATGGGATTACCTTTTGTGATTTATGAAAGAAAATTTAACAGTTTTTAAGTAAAAATAGGAAAGAATAGTAACAACCTGGCCTAGATAGATTATAAACAAGCGTTAAATGTTATAGCAGAAAAAAAAAGGCATCTGACCTCTTATTTTTACATTTTTGGGAGTTTTTCTGGATGGGAAGTGTGAGCTGTCATACACTTATGGTCCTGGTTTCAGCATCTTCCTCAGTTGTGTCCATTGATGCCTGATACTTTGGTAGTTGGCTTAACTTCTTATCTGAATATGATGTTTTTCTGCTTAGCTCAGCCTAACTGAGCAATGCAGTATTTTCCATAGTGATGAGCTAAAATATGTTTGCATGATAGATGAGTACAGCCCATGAATGTATGGGCATCATTTGCCATCAAATTAGGAGTCTAACAAAAGATGATGCTATATATCATACCATTCTTTCCTTTGCAGTCATATCCATCCTACTTTTTTTTATCATGAGCTAAGGTGATAGGTAAGCACTAAATAAGGGATCTGTATTCAAGCTAAGAACACAATAATGCAGTAGAAAGAAGAATTTCAAGTTGAGTCTTAGATAAGCATTTTGTCTTATGTTATCAAATACAGATGGTTTCTTCCCAGAAAAAAAGGAAAACATTTCCATAATTTTATCTTTAGGTTTCCCTAGCCTTGCCCTTTTTCCCTCCCTACACTTTGTTTAGCTGACTTATATTTTCATTCATGGTCTTTTCTCCTCCAACCTTAAACAAGATTCCCTATCAAGACTCTTACCTATTTAAAAATGCCAAAATATAAATCCAAACTTGTTTATTGAGAAACCTGGGGCTTATAGAGGTGCAAGACCTTACGTCCTATTCCTTAGTTGAATTTTTCTCTTTGCAGGTTTGGAATTACAAGCTTCGGCGCTGTCTCTTCACATTGCTTGGGCACTTAGACTACATCCGCACTACGTTTTTTCATCATGTAAGTAGCCATTGTGGCTCTTGTTTTAGAGCATTCTTCAGTTTCCCTGTAGGAATCTTCTACTTGCTCCTCAAGAATCCGTGCTTTGATAACAGAATTATGTTATTGGTTCTTCTAGGATCTGTGAGGTGTTGACCTTTCTGCTTTGTTTCCTTCTGCAAGAGGAAGCACTCAGAGTTATATTTGAATTTAATTTAATTGGATTCAGTGGGCTTTATGAGGAAGGCATTGATTCTCTGTAGGGAAAAGCAGAGATTTGATTTTAGGTTTGCTGAGCTACCACACAAAAGTTTGCAGGCTAATCACATGTAGAGTATTATTAAATAGTGTGTCTAGAAGAAGGTCAAGGTAAGATGCCATTTTGATGAGCTAACAAATGTTTTGAAACATTAACAATCATGTGCTTTTATCCTAGGATTTTAGGGTCTGGTAGAGGCTATTCCTTTAGCCAAGCTTACTACCTTTCTCGATTTGTTAGGTATCACAGTAGACAGATACTGAGTTACAGATTAGAGACGCCCAACCTCTTAATCTAGTCCCAACCTGACTGGATTTCTCTGTAATTATATGCTATTAGAATTAACTTCTACTATTCCTTGACTCTGAGTAAACTAAGTCTCTTCAATTAAGTAAGAAAGAATATAATGAAATAAACAATAAATTCCTGGCTAATAATACTTTATCCTTTTTTAAAATTAAAAAAATTTTAGGATAGAATAGGAGACGATGAATGCTAAAATTATAGCTGAAACATTTGAAAATGAGGGCCATTCAATAAGATAATTTACTCAGAAGGAACTAAGTGTCATTGCCATTCAGGACTTGCTGAAGGCTCTTGCCTAGAACAAGTTGCCGTTCAGCTGGAAAGTTATGAAAAGCTTATTTCCTTTTATTTTTTCAGTTTAATAAGTATATGTGTACCTTGTGCTTATTAAATTCATTGCTAAACACTGGAGATACAACTGTGACTAACAAATACTTCCTTTTCTTAAAAAGCTTGAAGACTCTAAAAGGGCTGAATTGTTTTTACACGTCACTTTCTGCTTTGTTTACTGAGACTTGGGAATTTTTTGAGACTGGATGGTCTGACAGGGAAAAGTCAGACTTTAAAACAATATTCCAGGGGCTTCCCTGGTGGTGCAGTGGTTAAGAATCTGCCTGCCAGTGCAGGGGATGCGGGTTTGAGCCGTGGTCCGGTAAGATCCCACATGCCGTGGAGCAACTAAGCCCGTGTGCCACAACTACTGAGCCTGTGCTCTAGAGCCCGAGAGCCACAACTACTGAAGCCTGCGTGCCTGTAGTCCATGCTCCGCAACAAGAGAAGCCACCACAATGAGAAGCCCGCGCACCACAAGGAAGACCCAACACAGCCAAAAAAAAATTTTTTTTTAAATTTATATTTTATTTATTTATTTTTGGCTGCGTTGGATCTTCGTTGCTGCACACAGTCTTTCTCTAGTTGCGGTGAGTGGGGGCTACTCTTCCTTGTGGTGCACATGCTTCTCATTGCAGTGGCTTCGCAGCATGTGGGATCTTCCCGGACCAGGGTTCGAACCCATGTCCCCTGCATTGGCAGGCGGATTCTTAACCACTGCGCCACCAGGGAAGTCCCAGCCAAAAATTTTTAAAAATAATAATAAATAAATAAATTTATAAAAAAACAAACAATATTCCAATCTTAGGGTTAAAGAGAAGAGATCCTTTCACAAGATCTTAATTTACAAGATTATTTATAAATATAAATCATATATACATATGCACATATGTAAAAGTAAACGTAAATATGTGTTACACTCTTTGCCTCTGAGAATCTACTATGTCTGGCTTCTACTCTTAAACCTTATAGCTGAAAGTGCCAAAGTTGGGAAAAGTTGGTAGAATGGTAAGGAGGAATAGATAACTAGCCTGATAAATCAAAATCGTTTAGAAACTAGCTGAGACATTAGGCAACAGAATATTTCCTCCAAAGAGAGAAATGGGTTACAGGAGCCTGGAAGAACACATTTGTTTCATGTTCAAACCCTTTGTCTGGAATATTTTTCAGGAATATCCTTGGATTCTGAGTGCTTCAGATGATCAGACCATCCGAGTGTGGAACTGGCAGTCTAGGACCTGTGTCTGGTAAAGCAGGAGACAGAGAGCTGAAAAAACTTTCATTTCCTAGTATTTTCATAATCAGCTTCTCTTCAGAATAATCATCTCCCTTCACTAATGGGCTATGTCCGCTGATTAATTACTGATTATATTTGTAAGACACTCTTGTGTATAAAATGATAAATACAGAAGCAATCTCATTAGTAATATATGAACCTGGATTTACTGGTCATTTCTTACCAGGCAAAGGAGGTCATATAGCTAGGCTTCTAGAACAAAATTTTTGGCTGGTTTTCAGTTCTGTTCCCGTGAAACCTGAGTCAAGATCTAGACTTCTGTCCTGCTTTGTATTTGGCTGTAGAGCTTTCCATAAGTATGTAAGGACTATTTAAAGTGATGGCCTTTAAGAGGGATACCCCACTAAAATCTAACATAGCTTCCAGTATGAGTTACTAAGATTTCATTTATTTTGGTATTTTACTGCATCTTTAATCTGAGAGGAAAGCTGTACAGTCTCAGTTCTCCTGAAATTAGTAATATGTAAATACTAAAACATTACAGGCAAGAAGAGAGCCACTCTTGAAACAGCTGACCTTGCATATTATTATTAGTTCAGAATTGTTAGGATGACTTGCCTTTGCCTCCAAAAAAGTATAATTGGACCTGCATCTGCTCAATATGGAACATGGTATTTAGCATGTAGGAATCTGTTGATTCCTGCCTCTAATTTGGTATTGTCTTTCTTTTTTCCTCTTGCAGTGTGTTAACGGGGCACAATCATTATGTGATGTGTGCTCAGTTCCACCCCTCAGAAGACCTGGTTGTATCAGCCAGCCTGGACCAGACTGTGCGCGTTTGGGATATTTCTGGTGAGCTGCCCAAGTTCAGGGGACAACCTAGTGGTGTCTGGCGCAAAACTGCAATTGCTTAAAATAGTGAGGGTAGTTGGCTTAGAACAGGAAAACTGAGAATATTCTGTTCTCATATAATAGTGTCTTTGATTTTGAGGGTATTAAATCTGCTTTGATGGTTCTTCATGTTAGAGGTATTCTAAGAAAAGTGGCTGCTCTAGAAAATTTATTTTAATTTGAAGAAAATTTCACCTTTTAGTTAGTTCAGTTTTAGGGAGTATTTGATTAAGAATCAAGCTTTCCACTAAAATAAAAAAAAAAATCTTTGACAAAAATGAATTTTGGGAGTAGATTAGTGCAGGGAATCAGGGCTCTTGGATCCTGTGGCTTCATTCAGAAACAGGAAAATCCTGCTATTATATATCTTCTAGTGTAAGGAGCATGAGGGTTGGAGGAGGGATTTTCACGTCCAGAAAGCCTTTTAACTGACAGACTTCTAGGATGAAAAATAACTTGTAGATTTTGGATAGTTGTGATAATCCCTCCTTTCACAGTTTGTATACAGTGTCTTGATTTTGGGATAAGGATTTAAATTTTTAGTGCTTTATAGAGGAGAACTGAGAATTTAAATGCAGAGGAAGGACTGTACCTATGAGATTGACATGCTGGAAAAATGGAAGTGCTTTGTTGAGAAATGGAATAGGGAAATGAAATTCTAAATGCTGTGGTTCTCTGCCCAGTTAAATTTACTTGTCACTTCCTGAATTGTTTCTAGTTGTTTGTTGCCTTAGAAATTCTTAGAGATTGGATTCTCTGAAATGTCTGTGACTAGACCACAGCACACTGTTTTCATTCTGTAAAAGGAAGGACTCCTCATAGGTCCTTGCCTAGTTCTTTGTGGTAGTAAAGAAAGCTGATAACTTTTCCCAACTCCCTTGTGGCATGGTGGGCTGGGGCAGTATGATACTTGCTGTTTTAAAAAGCAAGTTAGTCAATTTGGATTCCTGGGTGCAGCATTTGAAATGTTATAATAGCTGGTGCTTAAGATTCATGTAGTATAGAGACAAGCCAAGGGGAAGATGAGGACAGTTGGAAGTAGAACCTCTGCTGTGTTCTACATTCTACAGTAGAATCATGCTGTGTCTGCAGTTTCAAAGGTTCAGAATTAGAAGGGAGTGGTATAAACAAGATAACAAGATTGTCTTGGAGATAGGGCAATTGTCCTCTCTTCTGCTAGGGCTTTTGCCATTGCAGTTTTTCGTCAGACTGGCTAGGCTTTTTGAAGTACACCCAGATGTGACCAGCCATGCCAGCAGAAGGTGTTAGGCACAGGCACTGTGAGCCTGTGTCCTCTCCTCACTGCTAGTACCAGGGAGCTTACTCTTCACTCCCGCAGTAACCTAGCTGTGGCTTTCCATGGTTTTTCACATGCACGCATTGAAAGCACCCTCTCTGTCTCAGGATATGGGAGCCTGATGGGGTTCGATCCCAGGTCATGCTGTTCCAGCTAATCAGGGGCAATTACTTAGAATAGCCTTTCCCAACTGGGGATCTGTGAGAGAATTATGTGCTACTCAAATACTTTGAGTGACTGTTTTCTCAGTTCTTCTAAGAATGGTATACAAGTAATGCCATTCTAGATCATAGAGAAGTTAATTTGTTACATGCATAAACTGGTGCTTTGGCCACTGGGGCTTAATTCTTTCGTAGTGCATCGGGTTGGAGGGGGCTTATACTGCTCCACTCTTAAGAGTACTGTTTATGCCACCTGATTCTGGCAGAGCAGGTTCCCTGTGGCCTAGCTAAAGCAATTTGGGGCACTTAGGTGAATGGATTCTCTTTGGTCATCATGAAATGCCCAAGGCAAGAAATCCTTTTCTTCACTTTTGTAGGAAAACATATTTGCATCAGAATCAAAGGCCCTAAATCAGAGAAGAGAGGGAGAGGGTCTGACGCCATTTTGGTTTATGCTTGCTCTTGAATGTGTAAAGTGCATGAATTACTATATAATAACATTACAATTGCTATACTTAGTATATGTGATACTGAAATTTTGTACTAATGTTACTAATGTTAATTCTCTCTTTACCGTTTCTAAGTGTTTTTCTGTACTCACAATTCTCTTGATTTCCAGTAACCCCTTAACCAGAGTGGAAGGAGAGATGCTTTGGTATTTAACCAAGTGGAAGGAGCTTTTGGGTTAGACTTACGCATTCTTTCCTTTTCTGGAAGTCAGCATACTCTTTTTAGCAGAGTTATTTTGCCTGGGTTCAAATAAATCTGAACACAGGAAGAGAAATTAGCAGTCAGCTCTGTTAGGAACCAGAGTTAATATTTCCAGTGTTTCCAGGAGGGAAAAAGTTAGTTCTGAGTCAGAGAACAAAACCCCTCAAATTTAGAGGACTGGTGAAAATTCTAATCTTTCTGAGTGTCTCTCTTTGAAGGGGGACACTCTCTGAACTAAGTAAATGATAAGGAAACAGAGGTCTTTAAGGAAAACCTGTCTTCTTGATACCCCTTCTATTAGGATTAACCCACAGGGCTTAGCTTAACTTGATCTTTTTGTATTAGCCTGGCAAAAAATATTTGTTTAAAAGGGAATATATTTACCACCTAGATTTAAAAGATAGGTTACTTTTTTAGCTTGATCTTCCAAGTAAACTGACAGTGAAATTATTTTAATGTGCTTATACTTTTGCATGTCAAGCCCATGTAATTCAGTCTTAATCTTTGAAATGACTACTAAAAAAGTATTAATTTGCTGCCAAATCCTGTCCTCATCCCTCTCTTTTTACTACTTCCCCTGGTTCCCACTGGGAAGTGTGCGTCAAACTGGTCCATTCTGAGAGTGTCCTCCCCTCCCTCTGGATCTGAGTAGCTGCTGTAGAAATTTTCCATCTGTCGTTCAGTCCTAGTGAGTAGCTTGTCGAAGGCTCAAATATTTCTTCTCTAAGTATCTTTTCACTGCCTGTCACTATTCATCTGTCTGTTTTTGCTCTTCCCCTTTTCCTGGATCATTACAAGCAAGTGCAACAAAGGCTTCCATTCTGTCATACAGCTTTCCTTTTAATGTGTTTGTTGAAGCTTATTGGAGGTGAAGTTCCTCACAGCTGTCTGTCTTTGTATCTTCCTTTGAATCTGTTTCCTACGCCAGACTCATTAGAAAAAGTTGACAGATCCCATTAAAGGGATAAATGAAATAAGTGAAAGGAGGCATCCCTGTGATGATGTATTTATGAAGCCTTAGGAAAATGAATTTTTTTTAAAGCATTGGTTTTATTTCTTTCTACCTGTTGGCTAAATGCTTATCATGGACAGGGTACAAGATAATTAAAACTGTCATGTCCTTTTAGGCACTTGCTTCTCTGATGCTGATGTTTAGGTGCCATTGTACTAGAAGAGATACATTGTAATTTTAAAACAGTGAAGATAAATACAATCATTGAACTTAATATTTTGTATTTTCTTACAGGTGCCAAAATTTAGGCTTAAAACTACGTAGGTTTTATTTTAAGTGATAGCTTTTATTTCCCCCCTATTACAGATATTTGGTTTTTTTACTTTATAAGTGCCAGGTAGTTTCATCTTCCTCTCCCCCCAGCCCCCAAATACTCCAAAAGATAGGATTTTAGTCCAAATTCTATTTTCTCATCTGTAAGCTGGTATAATTATCCCTGCTTGCCCACCTCACAGCATCATTACCTAGATCAGCTTTGAAAACCACAAAGTGCTTTTCCACCTGTAAGGTAGTAGTGTTACTGTAATTTTGGTTCTGACTATAGCACAAAATATCAAATTTTAAAGACAGGTTGTGGTTGAGCCATAAGTGTGGGCCCTATACAAATAAGACTCTCCTTATCATGGTGTCTTTTTTGTTTTGTTTCGTTTTGTTTCTTCCTATCTATCTATCTATCTATTTATTTTTGGCTGCATTGGGTCTTTGTTGCTGCACGCGGGCTTTCTCTAGTTGCGGCGAGTGGGGGCTACTCTTTGTTGCGGTGCGTGGGTTTCTCATTGCAGTGGCTTCTCTTGTTGCAGGGCACGGGCTCTAGGCGCGCAGGCTTCAGTAGTTGTGGCACATGGGCTTAGTTTCTCTACAGCATGTGGGATCCTCCTGGACCAGGGGTCAAACCTGTGTCCCCTGCATTGGCAGGCGGATTCTTTTTTTTATTTTTAATTTTCTTTTAACATCTTTATTGGAGTATAATTACTTTACAATGTTGTGTCAGTTTCTACTATATAACAAAGTGAATCTGTTATATGTATACATATAGGCAGGTGGATTCTTAACCACTGCGCCACCAGGGAAGTCCTTTTCTGTTGTTTTTGAATTATGGGCTGATTTCTCCCTATAGTCTCCAAAAGTTTTAATGGCAAGATACATATATTCAGATCTATAACCAGTCTTTTGAGCAAGTGTTTAAAGGGATATGACAGTTTTAATCATTTTTGTCCCCTGTCCAAGAGTCAAGAAGAAGATATGAGTACACTTTTTGCACAATTTGTAGTTTTACAATATCATCCACCAAATAAGCTGTTTTATATTTGATAGTTTTAGTTTCCTTAACTCCTTTGGAACTTCCCCATGAGTTGCCTAGAAGCTTCTAGTTTGAGAAACACTGAGCTGTGGCCTCCCCAAATGAGTTTTCTTTAAAAATTTTTTGAGATGATAGAAGAAAAGTTGCTATAGATTTCATAAAGTTGAAAGTAGAAATTGAATGTTTACCATTTGAGGCCACATTTCAAAAATATTGAAGAATGGAAATGGGTGTTATCTCAAGTAGACAGCTCTTGAGATGAGGTTTGTTGAAGAAATTAGCTATGTCAGAAGTTTGGATTGTCCTCCTCTGGGAAGAAGTCCCAGTAATGGGTCTGTTAAGGGAGCAGAAGAGAAGATAGTGAATGTACTTCACTATTTTGAACTTTTTTGTTTGTTTGTTTGTTTTGGCTGCACCGCACGGCATGTGGGGGATCTTAGTTCCCCAATCAGGGATTGAACCCACACCCCCTGCAGTGGGAGCGTGGAGTCTTAACCACTGGACCGCCAGGGAAGTCCCTCGAACAGTTTTAGAAAGAGATAGATAGGAGCTCTTGCATCTTTCTTTAGTCTCTCTAAATTTCTTTTTCCCTTCTTTTTCCTTAATGTTAGTCTATCACTGTACCTTTCTGCATTTCTGTCACTGTGCTCTTTTTGGTAACATTATGTTTACATTTTTCATCCCACTCCTTACCCCTTCAAAGGTCTAAGGAAAAAAAACTTGTCCCCTGGTGCAGTGGAGTCGGATGTGAGAGGAATAACTGGGGTTGATCTGTTTGGAACTACGGATGCAGTGGTGAAGCATGTACTGGAGGTACTTATCACTATAGCTAGTGGCTAGATGTGGGCTCTTCTCCAGGGAAACAGTGACAATATGCCGTTCATTTATTCATTCCTTCAACAAAGACTTATGCAGGGTTTACTGAGTGCCAGGCACTGTTTGAGGCACTGAAAATAGAATAGTGGGTGAACCAACAGAGAAATGAAGCTTATGTGCTACCTGAGGGAGAGTCATGTTACCTTATAAACATGAAAGCTGGCACAGGTTCCATCACCGTCCCAAAGCAGAGCCCATTGTCAAGCCTCTTGAAGGGGAAGGGGAGGATGATAAATCAAAGTTACTGAGAACCAACCATGTGTAAATAACTTGCATGCATGGTGGGAAAATAGAAAAGCATAAGGGAAACAAACTAGATGTTTTAAAAATATCTAATCCTTACCGCTATCTACTGGTAGAGATATTATTAACCTCATTTTGCAGATGAAAAAATTGAGATTTACAGAAATTAAGTGGTTTACCAAAGTCTACACATGTCTAGTAAATTGAAGAACTAGGCTTTGAACTTGGATCTATCTGACTCCAAACCGAGGTGCTTTTCACCGCAGAATGGTACCTCTCAAAAATACTGCTAATTTGAAACTACCTTATCTGTGATTCTGTTATGATACAGAGTGTAAACTTATAAATAGGGTAAAAGATATCTTAAAATCAGCAGTTCTTAAACTTTTTGGTCTGAGGACCTTTTTATACTCTTAAAACTTATTTAGGACCCCGGAGAGTTTTTGTTTATGTGCATTATATCTGTCAATTTTTATCGTATTTGAAATTAAAACCAAGAACTCTTAAAACATGGACTATATAAGGATAAAGTCTATTAGCCATCAAAGCAGTGACGTCATCACATGTCATGTAACCTCTGGAAAACTCTACAGTCATGAGAGAATAAGAGTAAAAGGGGCAAATAACATTTTAGTAGTATTATGAAGATCGTTTTTGACCCTGCAGATTTCCTGAAAGGTTCTTGGAGCTCATCTAAGAGTTTCTTGAGCACACTTTGAGAATTTCTTCATTAAGTTATAAAATTGGTCTTTATTCTTGAAATGCTAATAACTAGTTGGAGAAATAAAATATAAGTAGACAAGTAACAAAACAAGGTAGTATATCCCAAATGCAAATGAAACTGAATTTGGGAGTAGAAGAATTTGGGAATTCCCATGAGAATTGGGAATAATATTAGATAGATTGATGTAGTAATTCTCATGGTCAAATCTTAGAGCAGCAGTCCCTTGAGTCTTTTCACATGAAGAGTAAAAATCAGAGACATCGTTTATAACCACTAGCATGGTCCATTGGTTTGGTTTGAGTAACAGATATAAAGAACGACTTTTTTAGTTTAGAAGAACCACCTTTTTTTGTACAGGGTCATGATCGTGGAGTTAACTGGGCTGCCTTCCACCCCACTATGCCCCTCATTGTATCTGGGGCAGATGACCGTCAAGTGAAGATCTGGCGCATGAACGGTGAGTGAACCAGTGACAGTATCACCATACCTAAAATATTGGCTGATGGCCAACAAGGTGAAGTAGCCAGGTTTTCCAGACTTAGTGACCCATTTTCCTACCTTAGGTTGTTAGGCTAATAATCCTGGGAGCATGACAATTGCCTTATTCCCTTTTTTTCCTTTGATGGCATCCTGATTTTGAGGAGTATGAACATAATTAAAAATAAGAATTCATTTATTCAACAAATACTTATTGAGTACCTACTTTGTACTAACCATTGTTCAGGGTTCTGAAGATAACAGTGGTGACTGAACCAGATTACATTCCTGCCTTATGAAGATTCCATTTACTCTATAGTGGCAGCTAGTGACAGAGCAGGGTAAGGAGATAAAGAATGACAGAGAAGAGGTGTTATAATTGATAGGGGGGTGAGAATGAAATAACAAATACGTAAAGATTCAGAGTCTTGGGCTTCCCTGGTGGCGCAGTGGTTGAGAATCTGCCTGCCAATGCAGGGGACACGGGTTCGAGCCCTGGTCTGGGAAGATCCCACATGCCGCGGAGCGGCTGGGCCCGTGAGCCACAATTACTGAGCCTGCGCGTCTGGAGCCTGTGCTCCGCAACGAGAGGCCGCGATAGTGAGAGGCCCGTGCACCGCGATGAAGAGTGGCCCCCGCTTGCCACAACTAGAGAAAGCCCTCGCACAGAAACGAAGACCCAACACAGCCATAAATAAATGAATGAATGAATGAATGAATGAATGAATAAATAAATAATAAAAATTAAAAAAAAAAAGATTCAGAGTCTTAAATGAAGAAAATTGCCCTATTAGAAAGGAGTTGGTAACTTTACATTTTGTAGTAGTACCTAGCATTTGGTTAGTGGATGTCATAATTTGAAATCCCAAACTTAAAGTAGTAGGGAGTTGTGGTGACCTAATTCTTTTTTGTTCTTCAGAATCAAAGGCATGGGAAGTTGATACCTGCCGGGGCCATTACAACAATGTATCTTGTGCTGTCTTCCACCCTCGCCAAGAGTTGATCCTCAGCAATTCTGAAGACAAGAGTATCCGAGTCTGGGACATGTCTAAGCGGTAAGGGGGTTACAATGGTGTGTGACCAAACCCAGGGGAAAGCCCCTTTCTCTCTCTTACTCTCTCTCTTTTTAAAAATTAGATTAGAACACTTTTTGTTTCTCATCATCCTCAGCATGTAGAAAATCAAATTATATATTATGAAAATGTGAAGGGACCTAGTGTTAGCCAACATTTACAAATCTTCCATGAAATAGAAATTTCTGTGTATGTTCTTTTTCTCCTCTAAATTTAAGCAGGTTCTTCTGTAGCTATAGAAATAAGAAATATTAAATGAAAACAGTACAGTAGAAAATTATGATGAGTGGGGGAAGTTGTAATATCAAAATAGTAGAGTCAGTTTGAAGTCCTCTTTTTTTTTTTTTTGGTCATGCTGCACGTGGCATGTGGGATCTTAATTCCCAGACCAGGAATCGAACCCAAATCCCCTGCACTGGAAGTTTGGAATCTTAACCACTGGACCACCAGGGAAGTCCCTGAAGTCCTCTCTCTGTTTCTTGGTAGAATTTATCATGACTGTCTTTATTTAGAATATGCAGTTCACTGTCCTTGATTTAGCTTTTTAATCAGTGTGCTGGCCTACCACTTAATGCTCTTGTATGTGATAGGCTGAAGTTTCCTTGGAAATTAATATTTTTCTTTGTGTACCTTTTACTTTCCTAGGACTGGGGTTCAGACCTTCCGCAGGGACCATGATCGTTTCTGGGTCCTAGCTGCCCACCCTAACCTTAACCTCTTTGCAGCAGGTAAAGGCCATTTCTTCTCTTTTTTCCTTTGGTTCAAAGTTTATAAGACTTGAGAGTGATTCTCCATTAGCTTTGTCTCCAGCAAGTATATAGTAGGATGACAAGGAAAAATAGAAGTCTGAGAGCCACCTAGTTGAAGCTTTTCTCCTTTTTAACTCCCTTACCTTCTTGGTATAGTGTTCTTTATCCACCAAAATTCATTTAATAATAAAGCCCAATCTCTCCCTTTTTTTTTTTTTTTCTTTTGTCCATGCCACACGGCTTGTGGGATCTTTGTTCCCTAACCAGGGATTGAACCTGGGCCCTTGTCGGTGAGAGAACTGAGTCCTAACCACTGGACCTCCAGGAAATTCCCCTAAAGCCCATTCTCTTTGATTAGTTCCTAGGAGACTTAGAGGCTAATGCTGGACACTTGAGGTTCCTAGACTGAGGAGCTAGAAGCTGAGTTTTATTCATTCATTTAGCAAATACATACTGAGTATCAACCCTAGTCTGGGTGCTGGTATTCTAGCAGTGCATAAAACAATGTCTCTTACTTTATAGAACTTTTTTTGAGTTATAATTAACTTAAAATATTTTATTAGTTTCACAACATAGTGATTTGATTTTTTTTTTTCTTTTATAAATTTATTTACTTATTTATATTTGGCTGCGTTGGGTCTTCACTGCTGCGTGCGGGTTTTCTCTAGTTGTGGCGAGCGGGGGCTACTCTTGGTTGTGGTGCGCGGGCTTCTCATTGCCGTGGCTTCCTTTGTTGTGGAGCACAGGCTCCAGGAGCGCAGGCTTCAGTAGTTGTGGCACACGGGCTCAGTAGTTGAGCTTGCAGGCTCTAGAGCGCAGGCTCAGTAGCTGTGGCACACGGGCTTAGTTGCTCCGCGGCATGTGGGATCTTCCCGGACCAGGGCTAAAACCTGTGTCCCCTGCATTGGCAGGCGGATTCTTAACCACTGTGCCACCAGGGAAGTGCCGATTTTTTTTTTTTTTAATTTTAATTTTATTTTTTTGTCTTTGGCTGTGTTGGGTCTTCGTTGCTGCACGCGGGCTTTCTCTAGTTGCTACAAGCGGGGCCTGGTCTTCATTGTGATGTGTGGGCTTCTCGTTGCAGTGGCTTCTCTTGTTGCGGAGCACGGGCTGTAGGTGCATGGGCTTCAGTAGTTGTGGCTCATGGACTCTAGAGCGCAGGCTCAGTAGTTGGGACGCACGGGCTTAGTTGCTCCACGGTATGTGGGATCTTCCCGGACCAGGGCTCGAACCAATGTGTCCCCTGCATTGGTAGGCAGATTCTTAGCCACTGCGCCACCAGGGAAGCCCGATTTGATATTTTTATACATAATGAAATGATCACTACAATAAGACCAGTTACTGTCTGTCACCATACAATGTTCTTACAATATTATTGACTATATTCCCTATGTGTACATTACATCTTCATGACTTATTTATTTTATACCTATTTTCTACCTGGAAGTTTGTACCTCTTAATCCCATTCACCTATTTCATCTGCCCCCCTACCTCTCCCTTCTGGCAACCACCGTTTGTTCTCTGTATCAAAAAGTCTGTTTCTATTTTGTTTTGTTTGTACATTTGTTTTTTAAATTCCACATGTAAGTGAAATCATACAGTATTTATTTTTCTCTGACTTATTTTGCTTAGCATAAATAATACCCTCCATGTCCATCCATGCTGTTGCAAATGCAAGATTTCATTCTTTCTTATGGCTGAGTAATATTTCATTGTATATGTATACAACATCTTCTCTATCCATTCATCTATTGATGGACACTTAGGTTACTTCCATATCTTGGCTGTTGTAAATAGTGCTTCAATGAACATTGGGGTACATATATCTTTTTGAATTAGTGTTTTTGTTTTCTTTTGATAAATACCCAGGAGTGGGATTGCTGGATCATATATGGTAGTTCTATTTTTAATTTTTTTGAAGAACCTCCATATTGTTTTCCATAGTGGCTGCAACAATTTAAATTCCCGCTAACGGTGCACAAGGGTTCCCTTTTCTCCAAAGCCATGTCAACACTTGTTTCTTGTCTTTTTGATAATAGCCATTCTGTTAGATGTGAGGTGGTATCTCATGGTTTTGATTTGCATTACTCTGATGATTAGTGACGAGAACCTTTTCATGTGCCTGTTGGCTATCTATATGTCTTCTTTGGAAAAATATCTTTTTGGGTATTCTGCTTATTTTTAAGTTGGCTTATTTGATTTTTGATATTGAGTTGTATGAGTTCTTTATGATTTTTTTTTTTTTGGCCACACCACATGGCATGCGGGATCTTAGTTCCCCGACCAGGGATCGAACCTGGGCCCCCTGCAGTGGAAGTGTGGTGTGTTAACCACTGGACCACCAGAGAAGTCCCAGTTGTATGAGTTCTTCAGATTTTGGATATCAACCCCTTATTGGATATATTGTTTGCAAATATGTTCTCTCATTCAGTAGGTTGCCTTTTTGTTTTGTTGGTGGTATCCTTTGCTGTACAAAAGCTTTTTAGTTTGATGTAGTCCCATGTGTTTATTGTTGTTTCCCTTGCCTGAGGAGACATACCCAAAAAAATATTGCTAAGACTGATGTCAAAGAGGTTACTGCCTACACTTTCTTCTAGGAGTTTTATGGTTTTAGGTCTTACATTTAAGTCTTTAATCCATTTTGCATTTATTTTTGTACATGGTTTAAGAAAGTGGTTCAGTTTGATTCTTTTATATGTAGCTATCCAGTTTTCCCAACACCATTTATTGAAGAGACTGCCTTTTCCCTATTGTATATTTTTGCCTCTTTTGTCATAGATTAATTGACCATGTGAGCATGAATTTATTTCTGGGCTCTCTATTCTGTTCCATTGATCTATGTGTCTGTTTTTGTGCAGTATCATACTGTTTTGATTACTAT
Organism: Balaenoptera ricei; assembly: GCF_028023285.1. NCBI lineage: Eukaryota > Metazoa > Chordata > Mammalia > Artiodactyla > Balaenopteridae > Balaenoptera > Balaenoptera ricei. Next base: position 117,224,344 of record NC_082639.1, on the reverse strand, counting down.
AGATTTCTAATATAGTTTCCAGTCTGGGAGCATGATACCTCCAGTTTTGTTCTTCTTTCTAAAGATTGCCATGGTGATATGGCAACTTTTGTGGTTCCATACAAATCTTAGGAGTATTTGTCTAGTTCTATGAAAAATACCATTGGTATTTTGATAGGGATTGCACCGAATCTGTAGGTTCCTTTGGGTAATATGGACATTTTAAAAATATTGATTCTTCCAGTCCATGAGCATGGTATATCTTTCCATTTATTTGTGTTGTCTTCAATTTCTTTCATCAATATCTTATAGTTTTCAGAATACAGGTCTTTTACCTCCTTGGTTAAATTTATTCCTAGGTTTTTTATTCTTTTTTGATGTAATTGTAAATGGGATTGTTTTCTTCATTTCTCTTTCTGATATTGCAACAGATTTCTGTATATTAATTTTGTTTCCTCCAATTTTACTGAATTAATTTATTAGTTCTAATAGTTTTTTTGTGGAATCTTTTGGGCTTTCTATATATAGTATCTTGTCATCTGTAAATAGTGACAGTTTTATTTCTTCTTTTGCAATTTAGATGCCTTTTCTTTTTCTTACCTAATTGCTGTGGCTAGGACTTCCAATACTATGTTGAATAGGAGTGACGAGAGTGGGTATCCTTTTCTTGTTCCTGATCCTAGTGGAAGAGCTTTCAGCTTTTCACCATTGAGTATGATGTTAGCTGTGTGTTTGTCATGTATGGCCTTTATTGTGTTGAGGTATTTTCCCTCCATACCCACTCTGCTGAGAGTTTTTATCATAAATGGATGTTAAATTTTGTCAAATGCTTTTTCTACATCTATCGATATGATCATATGATTTTTACCCTTCATTTTGTTAATGTGGTGTATCACATTGATTTATGGATGTTAAACCATCCTTGCATCCCTGGAATGAATTGTGCTTGATCATGGTGTATTATCCTTTTAGTGTATCATTGTATTTGGTTTGCTAGTATTTTGTTAAGGATTTTTGCATCTATGCTCATCAGGGATATTGGCCTATAATTTTTGGTTTCTTATGGTCTTTGCCTGGTTTTGGTATCAAGGTAGTGCTCTCCTCATTAAATGAGTTTGGAAGTGTTTTTTCCTCTTCAATTTTTGGAATAATTTGAAAAGGATAGATATTAACTCTTCTTTAAATGTTGGTAGAATTTACCTTTGAAGCCATCTGGACCTGGACTTTTGTTTTTTGGGAGTTTGTTGATTACTGATTCAATTTTGTTAGTAATTGATCTATTCAGGTTTTCTGTTTCTACATGACTCAGTCTTGGAAGATTGTATGTTTCTAGGAATTTATCCATTTAGGTTGTCTAATTTGTTGGCATATCATTGTTTGTAGTATTCTCTTATAATCAGTCCTTTGTATTTCTGTGCTGTCAGTTGTAATTTCTCCTCTTTCATTTCTGATTTTATTGGGGCTCTCTTTTTTTTTTTTTTTTTAAATTCCACACCTCTTTTTTTTTTTTTTAATTTATTAATTTATTTATTTATGGCTGTGTTGGGTCTTCGTTTCTGTGTGAGGGCTTTCTCTAGTTGTGGCAAGCGGGGGCCACTCTTCATCGCGGTGCGTGGGCCTCTCACTATCGCAGCCTCTCTTGTTGCGGAGCACAGGCTCCAGACGCGCAGGCTCAGTAATTGTGGCTCACGGGCCTAGTTGCTCCGCGGCATGTGGGATCTTCCCAGACCAGGGCTTGAACCCGTGTCCCCTGCATTGGCAGGCAGATTCTCAACCACTGCGCCACCAGGGAAGCCCTCTCTTTTATTTTTTAATGAGTCTGGCTAAAAGTTTGTAGATTTTATCTTTCAAAGAACCAATGCTTAGTTTCATTGTATTTTCTGTTGTTTTTTTAGTCTCTGTTTCATTTATTTCTGCTCTAATCTTTATCATTTCTTCCTTATACTCACTGAGCTTTGCTTGTTCTTCATTTTGTTTTTTTTAAATCTACTTTTAGATTGCTTGAGATTTTTCTTGTTTCTTGGGGTAGGCCTGTATCACTATGAACTTCCTCTTAGAACTGCTTTTTGCTGTGTCCCATAGATGTTGGACACTTGTGTTTCCATTTTCGTTTGTCTTCAGGTATTATTGATTTCCTCTTTGATTTCTTTGTTGACTCATTTGTTGTTTAGTAGCATGTTGTTTAGTCTCCACATGTTTGTGTTTTTTCTAGTTTTCTGCTTGTAGTTGATTTCTAGTTTCATATTTTTTGGTGAAAAAGGCACTTGAAATTATTTCAGTCTTAAATTTATCAAGCCTTGTTTTGTGGCCTAGCATGAGATCTGTCCTGGAGTATGTTCAATATGCACTTGAAAATAATGTATTTTGCCACTTTTGGATAGACTGTTCTCTATCTATTAATTCTATCTGGTCTAATGTGTCGTTTAAGGCCAGTGTTTCCTTGTTGATATGATCTGTCCATTGATGTAAGTAGAGTGTAATGTCCCCTAGTATTATTGTGTTATTGTCAGTTTCTCCCTTTATTTCTATTAATATTTGCTTTATATATTTAGGTACTCCTATGTTGGTTGTATAAATGTTTGCAAATGTTATATTCTCTTGTTGGATTGACCCCTTTATCATTATGTAATGCCCTTCTTTGCCTTTTGATATGATCTTTGTTTTAAAGTCTATTTTGTCTGATATGAGTAACGTCCTAGCTTTCTTTTCTTTTACATTTGCATGAAATATCTTTTTCCATCCCTTCACTTTCAGTCTATGTGTATCTTTAGATCTGACTTGAGTCTCTTGTAGGCAGCATATAGATAGGTCTCATTTTTTTAATCCATTCAGCCACTGTAAGTCTTTTGCTTGGTGCATTTATTCCATTTACCTTTAAAGTAATTATTGATAGGTATGTGCTTTTTGACATTTTGTTAATTTTTTTCTGGTTGTTTTTGTAGTTCTTCTCTGTTCCTGTCTTGTTCTCTTGGTTTCTTCCCTTGTGGTTTGATGGATTCCTTTAGTGTTACATTTGGATTTGTTTCTCTTTATTTGTTGTCTATCCATTGTAAGTTTTTGTTTGTGGTTACCATGAATTTCATAAATATTGAACTGTATATATATATTTGTCTATTTTAAGCTGATGGTCACTTAAGTTCAAAGGCATTCTAAAAGCACTACATTTTTACATGTACCCCATTCTTTGTTTTTTATTTCATATTTTATATCTCTTTATTTTGTGTATACCTTAACTATTTTTTGTAATTATAGTTGATTATACTGCACTTGACCCTTTAACAACATGGAAGTTAGGGACACTGACCCTCTGTGCAGTCTAAAATGTGCGTATAAGTTTACAGTTGACTCTCTGTACCTGTGGTTCCGTATCTGCAGATTCAACCAACAGTGGACTGTGTAGTATTATTGTACATATTTAGTGAAAGAGAACTGTGTGTAAGTGGACCAGTGCAGTTAAGATCCATGTTGTTTAAGGGTCAACTGTTCTCTGGTCTTTTAACTTTCATACTAGCTTTTTTTTTTAAAGAAATTCACATTCTTTTATTTATTTATTTATTTTATTTATGGTTGTGTTGGGTCTTCGTTTCTGTGCGAGGGCTTTCTCTAGTTGCGGCAAGCGGGGACCACTCTTCATTGCGGTGTGCAGGCCTCTCACCATCGCGGCCTCTCGTTGCGGAGCACGGGCTCCAGACGCTCAGGCTCAGTAATTGTGGCTCACGGGCCCAGTTGCTCCGTGGCATGTGGGATCCTCCCAGACCAGGGCTCGAACCCGTGTCCCCTGCATCGGCAGGCAGACTCCCAACCACTGCGCCACCAGGGAAGCCCCATACTAGCTTTTTAAGTGGCTGATCCACTGCCTTTACTATGTATTTGCTTTTATCAGTGAGATTTTTCCTTTGATGTATTTTCTTTTTTTTTTTTATCTTTTTAAATGTTTTTTAAATTTATTTTTGGCTGTGTTGGGTCTTCGTTGCTGCACATGGGCTTTCTCTAGTTGTGGTGAGTGGGGGCTACTCTTCATTGTGGTATGTGGGCTGCTCATTTCAGTGGCTTCTCTTGTTGTGGAGCATGGGCTCTAGGTGTGCAGGCTTCAGTAGTTGTGGCACATGGGCTCAGTGGTTGTGGCTCGCTGGCTCTAGAGCGTGGGCTCAGTAGTTGTGGCACACGAGCTTAGTTGCTCTGCAGCATGTGGGATCTTCCTGGACCAGGGCTCGAACCCGTGTCGCCTGCATTGGCAGGCGGATTCTTAACCACTGCACCACCAGGGAAGTCCCTCATATATGTTTTTATTTCTAGTTGGTGCCTTTTCTTTTCTGCTTGAAGGAGACCTTGACATTTCATGTAAGGCTGGTTTAGTAGTGAACTCTTTTAGTTTTTGCTTGTCTGAGAAACTCTTTCTCCTTCAGTTCTGAATGATAACCTTGCTGGATAGATGCTAAGTGGTTAAGTCTTTTCCGCTCAGCATTTTATATGTATCCTGCCATTCCTTTCTGGCCTATAAAGTTTCTGCTGAAAAATCAGCTGAGAGTCTTATGGGGTTTTCCTTGTATGTGATTAGTTGTTTTTCTCTTGCTGCCTTTAACACATTATTGACCAGAGATCTATTAATACATCTTTTGTTACCTGAATGTTATTGACTGGAGATGTATCAATACGTTTTTAGAGAGTGATACAATTAACATCACCATACAAAGTTGTTAGAGCTTAAAATTGATCAAGGGTTCATTATACAACTTATGAATGTCGTTATCATTTGCATTTTGCTCCATTAGGTTTTTGTTCCAACCTTGTGTATATTATAAACACAAGTTTGTTACCATAAAATTTTCAAAAATGATGCATCGCGAGATTTTGAGTGAAGAAGAATTTTTCGGTGAATTTTATGCAGATACTTTCTCTGATTGTCCAAGTGACATATATACTAGTGTCTCAGAAGATGATAGTTCTTCAGAATATAGTTCTGATTCAGACAATGTGAATGTTAGACCAACAAAAAGACAAAAAAACTTAGTGATTGATTCTGATATGGAAAGTGAAAATGAAACTCATGGTGCTGGAGAATGCTCCCTTGCTTCTGCAGAAGAGTGGATTGCAGACAACATTTCACAAAAATTAGAAGACTTTACAGGTGTGTCAGGTGTAACTATTGAATGTAATAACCTGCAAAGTGTTAGTGAAATAACAGAATTAATTTTTGGTAACGACTTTTTCGAGTTGGTTGCTTCTCAAACAAACTTGTATCACCAACAGAATGAAAAAGCATATAAAAAGTATGATAAGGCTTTAAAATGGACTGATGTAACCAATAGTGATATGAAGAAGTTTCTTAGATTAATATTTTTTTTTAAGAGGTATGAAGCTTCCTTTATTTTTTTTTGAATTTTATTTTATTTTATTTTTTTATACAGTAGGTTATTAGTTATCTATTTTATACATATTAGTGTATATATGTCAATCCCAATCTCCCAATTCATCCTACCACTGCCCCCCCGCCCACCACTTTCCCCCTCTTGGTGTCCATACGTTTGTTCTCTACATCTGTGTCTCTATTTCTGCCTTGCAAACTGGTTCATCTGTACCATTTTTCTAGATTCCACATATATGCGTTAATATATGATATTTGTTTTTCTCTTTCTGACTTACTTCACTCTGTATGACAGTCTCTAGGTCCATCCACATCTCTACAAATGACCCAATTTAGTTCCTTTTTATGGCTGAGTAATATTCCATTGTGTATATGTACCAGACATCCACTCGTCTGTCGATGGGTGTTTAGGTTGCTTCCATGGATTAAAAATTTTGATGGGACAAATAAGAAAGTCATACTGGAAAGAATATTGATCGACTGATTCCTTACTTGAAACACCTATCTTGCCAAAGATTATGACGAGAAGAAGGTTTGAAAAAATAATGACGTTTCTTCACTTCAACAATAACTCAGAAACTCTACTTACTGCAGACAGAGAGGTTCAAAAGTTAAACCTCTTTTGGATTATTTTCTACCAAAATTTCCATTGATCTATATACCCAAACAAGAGCTATCACTTGATGAGGCAATGATAAAGTGGAGAGGATGACTCAGATTCAAAACCTATAATCCCAGAAAACTTACAAAATAAGTTTGGTCAGGATGGTTAACGAAAGTGAAACTGGGTATATATGCAACCTTGAGATTTACATGGGTGAAGGATAGAAACTGCAAGAAACAATTTTATTGGTCCTACAACCTTATCTTGGTTCATGGCACTGTATTTACCAAGACAATTATTAAAACAGTGTGTCCACATCTGAAATATTGTTGAAAAATAAAACCAGAATTTGTGGGACTATAAGAGAGAATCATGGTCTACCAAACCAATCAAGAGAAATCTAAAAATCTACAGAGGGGAGAAATGACATTCTTATGGAAGGGAAAAGTGATTTTTCTTATATGGAAAGACAAAAGGCTAGTCTGCATGGTGACAACTATTCATTATGCCTCCATAGCATCTACAGGAAAAGAAGACAGGAGGACTGGCCATCAGATGACTAAGCCCACTTGTATATTAAAGTATAATAAATGTATGAAAGGAGTTGATTGATCCAGTCAATACCTGGCAAACTGCAATATCCTCTGGAAAACTCGAAAATGATATAAGAAAGTGGGTTTCTATTTGAGTAATTGCACTTTATTCAATGCGTTTAAAATTTATTGTAGCCTTAATGCACAGAATAAAATGACTTACAAGCAATTTTTGTTAGCAGTAGCTAGAGAATGGGTAATTGACCATTCTGGTGAGTATAGTGGTAGTCCCGCACCTGGTCCTTCTTGTGGTGTTTCTAAAAGAGCCCCCCACAAAGATCCACCTTGTCGACTATCAGGTAAAATAAAAGAACATGTTCTAGAGGAAATAATACCCACAGGACTAAAAAAAAATGCCACGGGGCTTCCCTGGTGGCACAGTGGTTAAGAATCTGCCTGCCAGTGCAGGGGACACGGGTTTGAGCCCTGGTCCGGGAAGATCCCACATGCAGAGCAACTAAGCCCGTGCGCCACAACTACTGAGCCTGCGCTCTAGAGCCCTCAAGCCACAACTACTGAGCCTGCGTGCCACAACTACTGAAGCCCAAGCACCTAGAGCCTGTGCTCTGCAATGAGAAGCCACCTCAATGAGAAGCCTGCGCACTGCAACAAAGAGTAGCCCCCACTTGCCGCAACTAGAGAAAGCCCGTGTGCAGCAACGAAGACCCAATGCAGCCAAAAATAAATAAAATTAAAAAAAAAAAAATGCTGCCAGAAAGTGTAGAGTCTGCTCTTCCAGGGGAAAGCACAGTGAAACACGATATATTTGTAATAGATGTTCTGTTCCCTTGCACAGAGGTGCCTGCTGTACTGCCTATCACACTCTAATGAAATATTAGAATGCTTTAGTTAGACATGTACAAAGTTTCAAAGAAATACATTAAGTGCAAAAACAGTTGTTAATAGTTATACTCAAACGCGGGTGTTTCAGTATTCACTTATATAACAAATCGCTGGCCACAGGCATCAGTTTCTGCAAAAATCCCCTGGCCAATAATGTGTTAAGATTCTCTCCTTATCTTTAACTCTTGCCATTTTAATTATAATATGTCATGGTGAGGATATCTTTGGGTTCATCTTATTTGGGAATCTCTGTGCTTCTTGGACCTGGATATCTACTTCCTTCCTGAGGTTAGGAAAGTTTTCAGCCATTATTTATTCAAATAAGGTTTCTGTCCCTTTCTCTCTTCTCCTTTGGGAATCCTATAATGTGAAAGTTAGTATGCTTGATGTCGTCCCAGAAGTCCCTTAACTCTCATTTAAAAAAAAATTCTTTCTTTTTGCTGTTACGATTGGGTGATTTCCACTATTCTGTCTTACAGATTGCTCATCTGTTCTTCCATATCATCTAATCTGCTGTTGATTCCCTCTAGCATATTTTTTCTGTTTTTGTATTCTTCACTTTTGATTAGTTCTTTCTTATATTTTCTAAGTCTTTGTTGAAGTTCTCACTGAATTCTTCCATTCTTCTCCCAAGTTTGGTGAGCATCCTTATGACTGTTTCTTTGAACTCTTTATCAGATAAATTACTTATCTCTGTTTCATTAGGGGTTTTTCCTGGGGGTTTATTTTGTTGTTTCTTTTGGAACATATTCCTCTGTCTCCCTTTTGTTTGACTTTTGGTTTTTGCTTCTATGAATTTAAGCAAAACAGCTACCTCTCCTCCTCTTTTCAAGGAGTGGCCTTGGGTGAAAGCTTTCCTGTGTAGATTGTTTGCACCTGGCAGCTTTGACAGGCTTGCTGGGGCTGGAGTGCATCTGGGCAGGCATAGTCCCTGGGGAGTGTGGTCTCTTGGTGGAGTGCCTGGGGCTGGAGTGGGCGTGGGGCAGTCCCTGGAAAGCGCTACACCTGAGGCCATGGAACTTTTATTTGTAGTGAAGGGAGGTAGACCCATAAAACAATAAATATATAAAACAATGTATGGTGAAAACTGCTTTAAAGGAAAGTTAAGCAAAAGTAAGTGGGTAGAGAGGGACGAATGTGGGGACTGCTGCTTTATACTGGGTGTTCAGGAAAGTGAAGGGGAATGATAAATACATTGACAGTGGGAACAGCAAATGCAAAGACTGTGATATGAGAAATGTTTAACATGTTTGAGGAGCATCAAAGTGGCCAGTTGGAGCACAGTAAGGGGCTAAATAATAGGAGGTAAGACCAAGCCAGATTGGGCATTGCCTTGTAGGCCATTAGAATTTAAGACTTTATTCTGAAAGAATGGAAAGCCATTGGAAGGTGTTGGGTGGGGAAGTGACATGATCTGATTTATGTGTGGAGTGTATACTAGGAGGACAAAGATTGAAGGTTTTTCTGAGTGATGGATAATGTTAGTAGGGAAAAGCAAAACATTTTTAAAAAACAGAACCAGAAAGGCTTTTTAAACTAGCATACATTTGTTCAGCACTTACTTTTTATGTTTGTTATTTGATAGTGACTGGGGAAGGATGGAAATTATTGTAATTTCTGTTTTCAGGGAGCTCAGTGTATACTGGGGATGATACACCTAAACAATTACAGTGCAGAATGGTACGTGCTGTGACGGAGGTTTGTACAAAACAGTTAGGAGAACACAGAGGAGGGTTTGTCTAATGTGGCAGTATGATAGAGTGAGTATTGGTAAAGGATTTACAGGTGTTTACTTGAATAAAGATTCCAAGAATTGTGAGAATTTAGGCAAATAAAGAATGCATTTAGGTGTCTTAACTTTGTTTTTAGCATTCATATACAGTCGTCATCTTTGTGTATCTCCTGTTTCCAGTTTTCTTTCTTGCCTACAGCTAATTCTTTCCTCCTTTTTTCCCTGTGGCCCAGGCCATGATGGTGGCATGATTGTATTTAAACTGGAACGGGAACGGCCAGCCTATGCTGTTCATGGCAATATGCTTCATTATGTCAAGGACCGATTCTTACGTCAGTTGGATTTCAACAGCTCCAAAGATGTAGCTGTGATGCAGTTGCGGAGGTAAATCAGACTTGTTTCTTCCTTCCAAACTGTCTCATCTGTTACCATGAAACAATACTCACAAACTGGAGTCTGTTCTGTTAACAACGTTTTGGATCTCATCTCCTGTCACAGGTAGAATTCCCAGGAGCATGGTGGTGGCCATGAGGCCAATGGGGACTTCCCTGTTGACAATGCTAGAGACGCTGTGGAAAGGAAGTTATACTGCCAAGTTTGCCAGGTGTCTTGAAAACCAGGGAAAGTTTCCTGGTTGAGAGTAGCCCAGCTTGGTGACAGGCCTCTTTGCCTTTATTTAGCATTTCTTTTCTATACCTCTCCCTTTGCTTTTCAGCAAAATGCATGCAGCTCTAAACCAGAATATATGTCTCTGGAAACTCTTAACTCGGAAGATATGATAATATCTAGGGTGCCTGGCAAAAGGAACTATCCTCTTGGAAAGCCAGATGTATCAGCATGCTGAAACATTCATGGTGGCAGGCTTTGGCATAAGGGTTTGATAACCACCCTCCAGCATTACCACAATAAAAAAATGGGTTTATGTTATCACTCCAAGGGACAGGAGAAACTAGCCAGAGACAAATCACATCATGTTACTCTGTGGTATCCACTGCAATTATGTGTAGGAATTTGTACCCAAGAAGAATCAATCCCACTCACTACAGTGAGTGCTAACTATACCTTCTGTTGAATAAGTAGACTTGTACTAGGTGTGCTTTTTTAAAACTCTGTGCTCAAAGCTGAAATAGGGGAGTCCCTAAGCCTTAAAGGAGGGAAGAAATAGATGCAACATTCATTTATTTTTATTCCAGAAAAATGATAAGTATATCTGTAAAGATGAGGTAAGTAGGAGGTGTAGTAGTAATTCCTTTTTTCCTATTGTCATTATGTCTTTTTACTAATTTCTCTGTTTTTTGTATATATATCTCTAGTGGTTCCAAGTTCCCAGTGTTCAACATGTCGTACAATCCAGCAGAAAATGCAGTCCTACTATGTACAGTAAGTAAACCTCCCAGGATCTCCTCATTTCCCATAGCTCTCTTTCTCATGCCCTTAGAGGATCTCTAATGGCTTCTTAGAAACTATTTAATGGTCATTTTGAGAGAGCTGAAACAGTAAACAGAGGCTCAAACCAGGCAGGCTTCAGCTGTCATAAACATGTTAAGGGTTTGTGTACTTACATCTTTCATAAGGCGAACAACTTCTAAACTTAATGGAGCATCGGGATGAATCACCCAAATCACTGAAAGTAATTTGAAAGAATGTTTGGGACTATATCCTATTCAAAGGAGATGCTTATCTTGATTCCCTCCATTTGGGTGAAAATAGTAGAGCTGATTTTGAGAGGAGTTCCTTTCAGTGGTGTTACCTTTGGGGTCATCAAGTAGCCCTCCTTATTTCTTGCCATACAATTAAAAAAAAAAAAAAAAAAAGAAAGAAATGACATTCTAATTTTAGTGCCTTCATTGCCAAGTCAGAAGAATGAAAACCTGTCTTTCCCGATATGACTTCTGGTGTCTGATCCCAGTTCTTCTTCAATATCTAACAGTCCCATATTTTCCTCCTGGCACTTTCCTTTAATGTTTTTTCTTTGATGTCTTTTTTTTACCTTCAAACAGACTTTTAAGTTGATGAATATACTCAGGTGGGGCACTGGAATATTGGGGTCTTAGTCTGTTAATTTGTGGAATAGAGAGCAGTCCTTGCTTTCATTCAAAAGATATCTACATCTTTGGAAGATAAAAGAAAAATAAGGTGACATGAATGCTGAATTCTTTGGCAATGAGCCCTATAATTTTTAGCTGTAGAAACGTTCAAATGCCTTCTGAGTGAAAGGTGTGAAAAGTATAGTTTCAGGTTGCTGTCTGTATAATGGTGCTGTTTTCTATGTCAGAGTAAACTGGTATCTTGGGTGCTCTTACTAACAATTCCTCCCTTTCCTCTACAGAGAGCCAGTAATTTAGAGAATAGTACCTATGACTTGTACACCATCCCCAAGGATGCCGACTCCCAGAATCCTGATGGTAGGCATTCGCTTTGTATACCCGACTCTGCTCCTAGCTCTCCTCACCCAAATCATCACTCCTCTTCAAGTTTTTCACGTTCCGTCCCCAGGCCATGGCTACATCACTCATGTCTGTTGGCAGGTGCTGCTGACAATTGCATCAGAGGCAACCGTGATGTGAAATATTCATGTTCCTCCTCCATTTTATTACTCCAGCTAGATATATATATTTTATAATTTGGTTATTAGAAACTCTCCATTTTCTCTTTCAGCACAGCATGTTATCCTAGTTTATTGTCAGCTGATGTGACTTTCACCCTGGTAGTTTCATTTATTTAAAAACGTGGCTCCAATCTTGCAGTGTCTCATCCTGGGACTAGGGATTTATGCTCTCCCATCCATATCCAGATCCGATTTGCTTCCTTTTGCATGTCAGAAAGACGAGGCTGTTAACAGCCCCTCACCCCACCAGGGATCCCGGATCCAGCTGAGACCCCTGCCTGCCTCTTCCATCACCAACATCCCTTTTTAGTCCTTTCTGCTAGAACTTGCTGACAAAACATTCTCAGAATAGATTTGAGTCTCACTTATGCTCCTTTTAGTGTACTTCCTCCAGTTGGTTTGTAGGTCAGAGGTTTGTTCCTCAGGTCCCCACTCTTAGTACCATACTTTCATGATATTTTAGACCGAATCAGCAGATTCTGAGAAATATTTTGCTAGCTCTGTCCTATTGTGGGTGCCACTGTGTCATTATTGCTGCTAATATCATCACTCTCCTATAAGTGTGGTCATGGTGAGAAGAGAGAAAACCTGTAGGTCTTTGATATCCATAAATCAAAGTCTCCCCTATAAATTAATCAGTCAAGCCATTTCTGACCAATTTTTTTTATTTGGTCCTGCTTACCCATCCCCTTGCTTCTTTTCCCCATCTGTTTACAATTAATAGAGTCTAAAATGTTTTGGTTTTGTCTTATAACCACTTTTATTTTACCGTCTCCATTTTTTGAGGGAGATAATAATTATTAAAGGAATAAAGGTACAACACAGAGGAAGAGAAAGAGCAAAGGCTTGAATAGTGTGGTTCTTCGGCCCCTGGAAAATGGGAGTGTTGGTTGTGATAATAATTAATTTTGTAAATTGCCTGACACCCCTGGTTGTCAGGGGGTGGCCTGGCAAGGCTGGCCAGCACGTATTGTCCAGTTTCCTGCTGATACTAATAGATAAAAAAATATTTCCGCGCATCCTTCTGTGTATCTCCTTTGAAGTTTCCCAGAGTGTGGAGTGCCCATTCGGAATTCTAATCAGCCAGTGAAGTGTTTGGGAACTGAGAAACACGTTGTAACTTTGTTGAGTGATTGATTGACATTTATGGAGCATCAGCTTGGTGCTAAATAGTGCCTAGCATAGAGCTGGGGGATTTAGTTAGGAGCGCTCTGCCCCACCCTGCTCTACTAGGAGGTCTGCATTTGCATGTTAAAAGCAGCAGAGCAGCTGCGTCCTGGAGAGGGGGCTCTGTCTCTACTCCAGCTTGTTGAGATAGGAGGTCCAAGACACTCACAGGCTGCTTGCTTTGTGCTGCAGCTTGGCCAGCGAGGCCCTCCCTGCTCGTTAGCTTGATGGAATGTGCTGTCTCCCAAGATGGGGGTGGTCCTTCTGCCAGTATATGGTGTTGGCTGAAATGCAGTCACTTGGCCTAGAGAAAAGAGGCTTGGCAGGGGTGGAGGTTGGAGTTTGGAGGGGACTGGTGGGGAAAAGTCACTGACAATAGCCTCAGGTCATGGCTGAATGAGTTAGGAAGCAGCTGAACTGGCAAAGCCAACATGGCAGCCAGCAAGACTGGCAGCTTCATGGCACCTGACTCTGTCACCTGCCAGTAGCTTACTACATGCTCCTGCCCTTTGGTTTTGTTCCTCTCAGCTCCTGAAGGGAAACGATCCTCAGGCCTGACAGCTGTTTGGGTTGCTCGCAATCGGTTTGCTGTCCTAGATCGGATGCATTCGGTGAGTTAAGACTAAAAAGGGAAATTAATTTGGACAGTGTGGTGGCAGTGGCCTGTGTATTGCAGAATAAAGAGCATTTTTTTTCCCCTTACTCTCCCCCGGGCAGCTGTGGTCCTCATGTATTGGCTGCTTTCTCCTTAGCTCTACCCCAAACCCCTTGGGAAAAAAAGGCCTTAAAATTGATTTGATTGGGTGGATGATCACTGTGGCTCTGGGCTTAAGAACCAAGCTAAAGTCACTCTTGATAACACAGGAGCCAAAAAACATCAAATTTGAAATAGGTGAGCTGGGAAGTCCCTGACGGTCCAGTGGTTAGGACTTGGCGCTTTCACTGCTGGGGCCCGGGTTCGATCCCTGGCCTGGGAACTAAGATCCTGCAAGCCACGTGGCAAGCCCCCACCCCGTCCCCCACCAAAAAAATGAAATAGGTGAGCTAGATAAGGAGTAGATCCTCTTCCTTATCCTACTACCTCTGATGGTACTTAAAAGGTAATGGGTCCTAAAAAAGTTAAGCAAAGCTCTCTCAAGAAAATATTTAACAAAAATTTAAGCCTCAGAAGTGCTGTATTCTCTCTCTGGTTGATTGAGGAATTCAGATTTTAGTTGGACTTCTCAGGATATTTCAATTGAAAAAAAAAAAAGCTATCAAGACGCTTGGAGAGGATCTTAGTTGGAGTGGTCTAGGTAGAGTGGTGATTGACCTGGACAGACAGAAAACAAAAATACTTTGTTTATTGAAGCTAAGGAATAATTGCTGAGGGACGTTGTCAGCTGACATCATCTTACATGTATTCCTCTTAACCCCACCTTTTATACTCATTTCAGCTTCTGATCAAGAATCTGAAGAATGAGATCACCAAAAAGGTACAGGTGCCCAACTGTGATGAGATTTTTTACGCTGGCACAGGCAACCTCCTGCTTCGAGATGCAGAATCCATCACGCTCTTTGACGTACAGCAGAAGCGGTAACATGTCAGATGCCCCTAAGCAGACAGGCATATAGTGGGGGAGAGTGGAAATCTTTAGTGGGAGCTTTTCTTCCCCCAAGTGAGTTTGACCTGTGGCTTAGCCACTTCTTGTGCTGTAACTCCAAGACTCTTTCTAACCACTTTTTTTCCTCTGTGATCACTCTCCATCCTGTACATACACACTAGCATTACAACAAGGGACTTATTTGTTTTCAGAGCATTTATCTGAACAAAGAATGCTCTTGGGACTTAGAATAATAGGGACACAGAAATGAATAACATAGTTCCTGTACTTAAAGGAGCTTATAGTCCATTGGTGAAAACAGACATACACAAGTCCCTAATAATACATGGGAATGAGGGGCAGGGAGTTGAGGAAGAGGGAAGTATACAATGTGAGCCAAATGTTTAAGTCACTGAACTGTAATACAGAAAATGTTTATTTGGTATTATTTTAAGAAATTTCGGTTTACATTAATTTGGAGATGAAAAGGAGGTAGGTCATAACCTGGAATAAGGGAATCAGGTCCACTCACATTTGCCCTTCTCTCTCTATCCCAGGACTCTGGCATCTGTGAAGATTTCCAAGGTGAAATATGTTATCTGGTCAGCAGACATGTCCCATGTAGCACTACTGGCCAAACATGGTAAGTCTTCATTATGTCCACCCTGATTTAGAGACCAGTCCCTCCCTCCCCATCCCTGCCAGTCTACTTCACTCACCCTGTCCAGCAGAGCACTCATGTCCTTTGCCTCTTACAGCCATTGTGATCTGTAACCGCAAACTGGAGGCTCTATGTAACATTCATGAGAACATTCGTGTCAAGAGTGGGGCCTGGGATGAGAGTGGGGTATTTATCTATACCACAAGCAACCACATCAAATATGCTGTCACCACCGGGTAAGTCGATTATCTGAGATACAGAATGGGAGAAAGTGGCTTCTTAAAATCACTGTCCTGTCTCAGGAGACATACTGAAGTCCTCCTTGAACTGTCTTCGTGGAAAAGCTTTGTCTGGCATATATGTGCTAGGAGCATCAAAACATTCTTCTTTCAACTCTTTTAAAATTGTGAAATATGACACAAATATAGAAAATTACATAGGTTATAAATATATGAAATAGCAAATAGGTACATAATGAACATCTGTGTAACTGCCACCCAAGTCAAGAAATAGAACATTTCTGACACCCCAGAAGCCCTTTGCCACGTGGTCCCTATTGATCACAACCCTCTCTCTTCCTCAAAGATAACATTATTCTGACTTTTATGATAATTTCTTTCTTGCTTTTCTTTGCAATTTTACCACCCAGTATGTGTCTTAAAATAATGATTTAATTTTGCCTGGTTTTGAACTTCATGTAAATTAAATCATGCTGAATATATTATTTCATATTTTGCTTATTTTGCTCAATATACTGTTTGTAAGATTCATCCATGTTGTAGCTCTAGATTATTTGTTTTTGTTGTTGTATAATATTCTATTATATAAATATGCCACAGTTTATCAGTTCTATTCTAGAGGGATAGTTGGGTGATTTCTAGGTTTTGTCTATTATAAATGATGTTCTTTTAAACATTCTTCCATGTATTCTGGTTCATATGCACATACATTTCTCTCTAGAGCAGAATTGCTAGGTCATAGAGTGTGCTTATCTTCACATTTGCTAGGTAATGTGAAAGAGTGGTTTTACCAATTTGCATGCCCACCAGCGTTGTATAAAAGTTTCTTTGCTTGTCACGCTGGCCAGCACTTGCCTTTGTCAGACTCATTTTTGTCCGGTAGATGTGCGATGTATCTTGTAATTTTACTTTGCTATTTCTCTGATTCCCCAGGAGAGTGGACAACTTTTTATTTAGCCATCCATCAGGATTTCCTCTTCTATGAATTCTGTTCAAGTCTTTTACCCTTTATTTAAATGAGTTGTCCTTATTCTTTTGTTATAGGAGTTCTTTATATATTTGAATATCAGTCCTTTGTCAGGGCTATGTGTTGCAAATATTATCTCCTCCCATTCTATAGTATGTCTTTTGATTCTCTTTTGATATCCATTAATGAACAGAAGTTCTTAGTTTAATGTAGTTGAATTTATGAATCTTATTCTTTATGGATATCAGGTTTTGTGTCCTATTTAAGAAATCTTTGTTGACGCCAAGATCATAAAGGCATTCTTTTATATTTTCTTATGAAAACTTTATAGTTTTGCCTTTTATATGTAGGTCTATAATCTACCTGAAGTTGATTTTTTTGTATGGTGTGAGGTGTCATGGGCTCAGCTTTACTTTTTCCATAAGGACACTCAGTTTTGTACCAGCATCATGTATTGAAAAAACCAGCCTTTCCCCATAGTTCTGCAGAGCCATCTTTGTGATATATGAATCACGTTTACAAAAATGCAAGGATCTGTTTTTTGTTTTTTGTGTTTGTTTTTTTATTTTTGGCTGCATTGGGTCTTTGTTGCTGCACATGGGCTTCCTCTAGTTGCAGTGAGCGGGGGCTACTCTTCGTTGCAGTGCGCGGGCTTCTCATTGTGGTGGCTTCTCTTGTTGCGGAGCACAGGCTCTAGGCACGCGGGCTTCAGTTGTTGTGGCACGCGGACTCTAGAGTGCAGGCTCAGTAGTTGTGGCACATGGGCTTAGTTGCTCCGCGGCATGTGGGATCTTCCCGGACCAGGGACTGAACCCGTGTCCCCTGCGTTGGCAGGCGGATTCTTAACTACTGCGCCACCAGTGAAGTTCCAAGGGTCTGTTTTTTGTGGTCTATCTCTAATCGAATTCTACACTGTCTTAAGTATTATAGTCTTGTAAGTCTTTACATCTGGTAAAGCAGTTCCACAAATCTTACCCACTTTGTTTTACTTTTTTTTAAGTTATTAGGCTATTTTCAAATTAGTTTTGCCTTGAAAAGGCATATTTTCAAGTAATTTTTTGTCTTGAAAAGGTATAAATTTTAGATTACCTTGTGAAATTCCATGCCAAAAAAAAAAAGACAAACGGGAGTTCCCGGGCCCTGGTCGGGGAACTAAGATCTTTTTTTTTTTTAGAAAGTTGATTTTTCTCTCTTTTTTTTTAAATTAATTAATTAATTTTTGTCTGTGTTGGGTCTTCATTGCTGCGTGTGGGCTTTCTCTAGTTGCAGTGAGGGGGGCACTACTCTTCGTTGCAGTGCACGGGCTTCTCATTGCAATGGCTTCTCTTGTTGCGGAGCACGGGCTCTAGGCGCCCGGACTTCACTAGTTGTGGCACATGGGCTCAGTAGTTGTGGCACACAGGCTTAGTTGCTCCATGGCATGTGGGATCTTCCCAGACCAGGGCTCAAACCCGTGTCCCCTTCATTGGCAGGGGGATTCTTAACCACTGCGCCACGAGAGAAGTCCCGGGAACTAAGATCTTGCAAGCCTCACGGCATGGCCAAAAAAACCCAAAAAAACAAAAGCAAAAAACCCTATTGTGATTTCAGTTGGGATTGTGAATCTGTATGTGATTTGGGGATTTTGGGTGTAATTATTATCTTTACAATATTAAGTTTCCTAATTTGTGAACATGATATAGTAGCTTTTCATTTATTTAGGGCTTCTGAAACATCTTTCAATAAAGGTTTATAATTTTATCCATAGAGAGTTTGCATTTTCTTTGGTTAGATTTATTCTTAGGCATTTGATAGTTTTTAATGCTATTTGTAAATGGATAGTATCCATTTAAGAATTCAATTTTCTAATTTTTCCTGATATTTAGAAATACAACTAAGTTTTAAATTAACTTTATTTCAGAGACCTTGCTAGACTCTTATTAATTCTATTAATTTATTTATATTTTCTTTTCAAATACTCATAGCATCTGTAGGTAATGACACTTTTGTTTCTTCTTTCCAGCACTTATTCCTTTATGTATTTTTCTTGTCTTACTGCACTGACCAAGATCTCCAGCACAGAGCTGAATAAACATGGTGATAGCAAACTTTCTTGTCTTATTCCCGATTTACAGGGTGACTTTTCAGTGTATTGGCATTATGTAAGCTTGCTGTAGATTTTTTATAAATATTTTTTATCTACTGAGGAATTTCTTTGCTATATCTCAAATGAATGTTGAATTTTTTTAGACCCCTTTTCTGCATATATTGAGGTAGTTATGCAGTTTTTCTCCTTTTGTTGATTAATGTAGTGAATTAAATTG
Organism: Balaenoptera ricei; assembly: GCF_028023285.1. Lineage (NCBI taxonomy): Eukaryota > Metazoa > Chordata > Mammalia > Artiodactyla > Balaenopteridae > Balaenoptera > Balaenoptera ricei. The sequence goes on along the minus strand of NC_082639.1, from coordinate 117,205,700 downwards.
ATTTTTTTTTTAAATGTTAGACCAACATTGTATTCCTGATACAAATCTAACTTGGTCATGATGTTTTACCCTCTTCAAATATTGCTAGTTTCAGTCTGCTAATATTTTGTTTAGGATTTTGCATCTTTGTATATATATGTGTGTGAGATTGCCCTGTGATTTCCATTTTCCTTTCTGTCCTTGTCAGGTTTTGGTATTGAGATAGTGCTAATTTCATAAAATAAGCAAAATAATATACTTTATTCATCTGTTCTCTCATTGAGTTTGTATAAGATTGGAATTAATTTTTCCTTGAATGGTAGGTAGAATTTGCCGGTGGAGTCATTCAGGCCTGGTACTTATAGGAGGATTTAAAAATATGATTCAGTTAATTTTATGTAATAATTACAGGACTATAGGGGTTTTCTATTTCTTTTTAGTCAATTTTGGTAAATTTTACTCTTCTGGGAATTTGATCATTTAAAAACATTTATGCGTATCCTCATTCTGCAAGATCTATAGTGTTATCCCTTTTTGCATCCCTATTATTGCCATTTCATCCTTTTTTTCTTTTTTTTTTAATAAACTTATTTATTTTGTTTATTTACTTTTGGCTGTGTTGGGTCTTCGTTGCTGCACGCGGGCTTTCTCTAGTTGCGGCGAGCGGGGCTGCGGCGAGCGGGGCTACTCTTGGTTGCGGTGCACAGGCTTCTCATTGCAGTGGCTTCTCTTGTTGCAGAACACGGGCTCTAGGCACACGGGCTTCAGTAGTTGCAGTGCGTGAGCTCAGTAGTTGTGGCTCGCGGGCTCTAGAGCACAGGCTCAGTAGTCGTGGTACCCGGGCTTAGTTGCTCTGCAGCGAGATCTTCCTGGACCAGGGCTCAAACCCGTGTCCCCTGCATTAGCAGGCAGATTCTTAACCACTGTGCCACCAGGGAAGTCCCCATCCTTTTTTTCTTAATTAGCTTCATGAGAGGTTTATCAGTTTTACCCAGCTTTTGCCTTTATTGAACTTCTCTATTGTACTTTTGTTTTCTATTTCTTAATTTCTACTATTGACTTTATTTTTTCCTTCTAAGTACACTCTTTGTTTTAACTTTAAAAAGAACCATAAAATTTTTGAGTTGGATGCTTACTAATTTTTAGTCTTTCTCCTAATATTAAGCATGTAGACCTCATTAATTTTCAGTCTTTCTTCTAATATAGCATATGCACTTAACACTATAAATTATCCATCAAGTATTGTGTTAGCTATAGCCACAAGTTTTAATCTGTAAACTTTTAATTTGTATTCAGTTTAAAATATTATGTGCTTTGCATCATTTCTTTGTACGTCAGAAGTCTTCACATCTACCTCTCTTCCACTTTCACTTATAGCTTATAAGGAAGGATTTAACTGTTCATAGTGGCCTGGTGATTATATATCAGAACTTAAGATTTAACTTTTAGGTCTGGTTCTGATAGCTGTGTCTGTTAGATCCTAGAGTACTAGCTTATAAAGAGAAATCATACCATCTGCCCCATCTTTTCCCACTTCATACAAGAGAATAAAATAAGTAAATTTGGCATTTAGTTCTGCTCTTTTTTGAATCACTTCCCATCTATACCATTGTTCAAATGGCACTTGACAAAAGGGTAATGAGAAGATAAAAGGCTGGGTCCTAGGCTTGTTTTATTTCTTTACAGACTGGATTTACTCCTACACTTGCTTAAAGTTGTGCTCTCTAACTCTTATTCTTAGGGACTATGGGATCATCCGAACTCTGGATTTACCTATCTATGTCACACGGGTGAAGGGCAACAATGTATATTGCCTAGATAGAGAGTGTCGTCCTCGGGTGCTCACCATTGATCCAACTGAGTTCAAGTTCAAGCTGGCCCTGATCAACAGAAAATATGATGAGGTATGAAATGAGGAAGCATATTAGGAGTATTGAGAAGGGCAGCACTCCTTTTTTCTTATAAGTGATCTCTATTTCCTGCCCTAACCCACCCCAAATGTCTAGGTATTACACATGGTAAGGAACGCCAAACTTGTAGGCCAGTCTATCATTGCGTATCTCCAGAAGAAGGGATATCCTGAAGTGGCACTGCATTTCGTCAAGGATGAGAAAACTCGCTTTAGTCTGGCACTGGAGTGTGGAAACATTGAGGTGAGGGAAGTATGGTTATAAGCCCCATATTGTTGTAGAGGAGGTGAGAGGGTTAGGGTGGCATTGGGAAGACATTATTCTGGGCTTGCTTCTTCAGCCAATATAATGGAATTTAGAATTTTTTTAGTTGTTAGATTGAGCCATCTTCCTGTTGCTGTTTGCCCATGCTTCTGCCCCAGCATTTCTATTGTTGTCGCTCTGAGTTAGTCTGAATTCAGTAACTTTTAGAACAGAACAAAGATAGCATAGAATTTGAAAAATTTCATTACTTCCTTGACATTTGACTTGCTAACTGGCAGCTTAGATGAAGGAATACTTATTAAATGTTGAGGCCTAGAGTCTATAGGCATTATTTTTAAATGGGGAGAAGCCTAAGGAAAATTGACTTTCCAGTTCTGAACTTCCTTCTTATTTCTTCTGAGGAGCCCCTGTGGATCTTCAAACCTGGCAAATGGGAAATATGATAGCCAAACAAGAATTGGCCTTATGGAATCAGCAACTGCTAGAAGATGATTTTGTTGTAAAAGTAAATTTCTGAGGAGGAAGATAATGTGTTGTGATTCTTCTATCCATGGATCCTAAGACATCTTATTTGTTGATTGAATTTTCAATAGTATTAGATTGAAAACAAAGCTAGGAGGATTGAAAGTGTAAAGAGTTCCTTGGGATGTTTACTTAGAGACAGACATTTTGACTGTAGTCCCTGGTTTTGAGTCACAATAACCTCCAACCTGTTAACTCTAATTCTGGGGATTCTTTAGATTGCTCTGGAAGCAGCCAAAGCACTGGATGACAAGAATTGCTGGGAAAAGCTGGGAGAAGTGGCCTTACTACAGGGGAACCACCAGATTGTGGAAATGTGTTATCAGCGCACCAAAAACTTTGACAAACTTTCCTTCTTGTACCTTATCACTGGCAATCTAGAGAAACTTCGCAAGATGATGAAAATTGGTGAGACCCCAGAAACTAAGGATGGGAAAAGGGGTCCTTGGGGGAAGGAAGAAGGCAAATAGAGGCAAGAGAGAACTTGAGAGAGAAGACCTAATTTGGTGTCTCTTATTGACTTGGTGCAGCTGAGATCCGAAAGGACATGAGTGGCCATTATCAGAATGCCCTCTACCTGGGAGACGTGTCAGAGCGGGTACGGATCCTGAAGAACTGTGGGCAAAGTAAGTATACAGGACTCACTTCCTTTGGGGCCTTAGGAACTATTTGCTCTTTATGGTGAGTTATTCATGTGTAGTAGTGAGGGGTTTCCCTTCATTGCACATTTTTTCAAAAGAGACTGCATGCTCCTACCGTGCTCAGAGACTTTCTTCAAAGCCAAATGGAGGGACAGCCAGAAAATATAGTTTGGCTAGGCACTCTTAGGAAAATAGTTAATATCTTGGGGGAAATGGGTTTTAAAAGGTCCTGGTGCAGATACCATAGTAAATGTGGTTGGTTGAATGCCATTAGAGTTTTATTCTTTTACTTCAAATCTGGAGGTTTCACCCATTTATTTATTCATTTTATATTTAAGGGATGTTTTTTGAGAACCCAGTATATACCAAGCATTATACTAGCACTTGAGATACCTTAGGGAATAAGAAAGGTGAAAGATGTGGTTTGGACCAAGGTGCTAGCTGTGAATGGGTGAGCAGTGGTCAGATTCGGCATATATTTTTAAGGTAGAACCAACATGATTTGTCGAAGGGGACTGGTTGGGGGGATGTGAGAGAGAGGAGACAGGGATGAGTCCAAGGTTCTTGTTAACACTGATGATAGATCTTAAGGATAAGCAACTGTTTTAGTTATTTATTGCTATATAACAAATTACCCAAAACTTAGTAGTTTAAAACAACAAATGTTGATTATCTCAGTTTGCAGCATGATTTACCTGGGTGCCTCTGGCTCAGTGTCTCTCATGAGGCTGCAGTCAAGGTGTTGGCCAAGGCTGCAGATATCTCAAGGCTCAAGTAGGAGAGGATCCACTCCCACATTCGCTCTGTGGCTGTGGACAGTCCTCAGGTCCTCACTGGCTATTGGCTGGGAGACCTCAGTTTTCTGCTCTGTAGTCTTTTCCGTAGGGCAGTTCACAGTATGGCAGTTGGTTTCCCTTAGAGCAAATGAGGGCACCCAAGATGGAAGCCATAGTCTTTGTATCCTAATCTCAGAAGTGACATCCCATCACTTCTCCCACATACTGTTCATTAGAAGCAAGTCAATAGATCCAGCCCACACTGAAGAGAAGGGGATTATGCAGGGACTTGACCAGGAGCAAGACATTAGGACACCAGTGTTCACTTGGAAATGTACCTATACCACAAAGTCTGTTTTCTTAACAGAGTCACTGGCCTATCTCACAGCTGCTACCCATGGTTTAGATGAAGAAGCTGAGAGCCTGAAGGAGACATTTGACCCAGAGAAGGAGGCAGTGAGTTTTTATTTACATAAGTATCTCTGATTACAGGATTAACTCTGAGATCTTGGGACTACTTAAACCTACAAATGTCACTCCCCACCTGGTTACCAGGAGAGGCAGAGAAACAAATGAGATCAAAGGAGGCTCCATAACCTTCCCTAGATGGTTCCTGAGAGCTGTTTGCTTTTAACCTTCTATCTTTCAGATCCCAGACATTGACCCTAATGCCAAGCTGCTTCAGCCACCTGCACCTATCATGCCATTGGATACCAATTGGCCCTTATTGACTGTGTCCAAAGGGTTCTTTGAAGGCTCCATTGCCAGCAAGGGTAAGTGCCCGCTTCTTCCATAGCATTTTTGTTGTGTGCTTGTTTTGTGAAAAGCTGTCCTAGAGAGTACCATTAACTATTCTGTCCTTTTCATCTGTCCTTTTTTCTGTGTGATGCTTCATGGCAACACTGAGATGCCAATTAGAGTTACGGTACAGTCTTTTAAAAACTAAATAAAAGCATTATGACGGGGCTTCCCTGGTGGCGCAGTGGTTAAGAATCCGCCTGCCAATGCAGGGCACACGGGTTCGAGCCCTGGTCCCGGAAGATCCCACATGCCGTGGAGCAGCTGAGCCCGTGAGCCACAATTACTGAGCCTGTGCGTCTGGAGCCTGTGCTCCGCAACAAGAGAGGCCGCGATAGTGAGAGGCCCGCGCACTGCGTTGAAGAGTGGCCCCCACTTGCCACAACTGGAGAAAGCCCTCGCACAGAAACGAAGACCCAACACAGCCATAAATAAATAAATAAATAAAATTTAAAAGAGATAAGCAAAACATTCTCTCTATAAATTTGATCTTTAAAAAAAAAAAAAAAGCATTATGACATCATTAAAATTTGGAAAATAGGAGGGAAAAAAGAGAGATGTTTCTTAGTCCATGGCTCTAACAACCACTGTTAACATTTTGATGTATTTTCTTAGGTTTTACCATAGATGTAGTCATACTCTCCATTCTGTGTTTTATCATTCATGACATACAATCTTAAGGTACAAACTCAGCTACCTCAATTCTATCATGTGGGTATACCCACTACCACTCCCACCCTTACACTCCTGTTTTCTCGGCTATGTCTACTAGTTTGTTTCTCCCAGCTGAGAGCCTAAATAGACCCTTGGGCATTTCGTGCCCGGTCCTGCTCTTTCTTCCATATCCTCTCATCCAGCCTTTGTCCTCATGCCCTGTACACACTGTAGTGGTGGTAACTTAGCAAAGATCTCAGCAAGAAATGCCAAGAGTTGGCACCAAAGGCTGGTTAGTAAGAAATTGTTTGAGGCAGCTTTTGGTAGCAGGAAGGCCAGTTGTTTTCATCTCTCTTCTATTCCCTCTCTCTGTGAAACCTGTGCTAACCAGGTTAGCATAATATAGATATCACAAAAATAAACAAAAACAGTAAGTGGACAGAACATTGGCACCTGCTTCTGTAAGGATGCAACAATTTGCCTGCAGAGGAGGCCGCATCTCAGACTTAGCTGGCTGTAACCAGCTCCTTTCTGTTCCTTCCCTCTGTAGGGAAGGGAGGAGCACTGGCTGCTGACATTGACATTGACACTGTTGGTACTGAGGGCTGGGGAGAGGATGCGGAGCTGCAGCTGGACGAAGGTATGAATGTTCTCCTAGGAGTGTTCTGGGCAGATGGGCTCCCTGGAGTGGGACTGGGTTGTGGGGCAGTTCTGCAGGGTGCTGGACCATAGGACCAACAAAGATCCCAGTGTCTTTCTTTCCTTTGGCTAAAATTGTGTCACTTTGAGAATCTCTGTTGAGCCTGGATTTTCCTTACAGATGGGTTTGTGGAGGCTACAGAAGGTTTGGGGGATGATGCTCTTGGCAAGGGACAGGAAGAAGGAGGTGGCTGGGATGTGGAAGAAGATCTGGAGCTCCCTCCTGAGCTGGTATGTGGGATTTTCACCCTCGTAAGGTTCTCTCCATTTCTCCCTGTGGAGGCCGGTGGCCTTATCACCCCCCCAACACCTGTCCTGAGGTCCCTGAACGGGAGGGGATCTGGATCCTCCTAGTCTGATGCTTATCTCCCATTTGAAAGAAAGAAGAATAAGATTAACTAGGGTTGTGCCAGTGTCATCTTATGAAAAGGCAGAAAGCTTTTTTGCCTGATTGGAGCTTTTGGTGTATCGTTTTGTTACTGGGGAAGCTTCTTCTATTTTGAGAGTCATCTTCCACAACAACCACCCCTCCTCCCCAACAGAGGCTGGGAATAAGGTAGAGTTGTGTTTAGATTTATCAGGGCAAATTGCTTGAATGGCTTAAAAAATGACTCACTCTTTGTTTTTCCCCTAGGATATACCCCCTGGTGTAGCTGGTGGGGCTGAGGATGGGTTCTTTGTGCCCCCCACTAAGGGAACCAGCCCAACTCAGGTAAGCAGGGAAACAGTCCTGTAGGGATAAGTGTTTCTGAGCTGGCTATACTTGATTAATGCGTAAAGAATATCAACACTCTTCTATTACAGATACAGGGTAGGATTGTTGGGAAGAGAAAGAGCAAAATTTCACTTGTCTTGGGTTTTCTGTTTCTTGTTAGATCTGGTGCAATAACTCTCAGCTTCCAGTTGATCACATCCTGGCAGGCTCTTTTGAAACAGCCATGCGGGTAAGTCTTAAAGCTACCTTGGCTTTTGTTGAATGTGCCTTGCCTAGGGTCCCAGGGGGATGATTGATTCATCTTAACCAAATGGAAATTATTATACCCACAAGGGCAGAGATGTATATTTAACATGGAAGTCTTTGGTCTTGCCTAAGGAAACTTGCCTCTTAAGGCCTTCCTCTTACGTGCTTTCAATCTGGCTTAGTAATCTCGTAAGGTGGATTCTTCCAGCCATCTTCCACCCATTTATAGCATGCTTTCTGGCTCACATCAATGAAGTCAGCACCCCTTAATGAACAGGTGTATTTTTTGAACACTAAGCCATGTGCTATAGTAGCAATAACAATAACAACCACAACTGCAACAGCCACTAACATTCAGTGTTGACTGTGTGCCAGGCACTATCATAAATGCTTTATGGGTATTATTAAATGAGGTAGATCCTATAATTAAATATAATTTACTGATAAGGAAACAAGTACAGAGAAGTTAAGTACCTTGCCCACTGTCAACTAGTTTTTAAGTAGCAGAGCCCAAATCTTATGTTTCTTTCCTCTTGTATTCCAGCTCCTTCATGACCAAGTAGGGGTAACCCAGTTTGGCCCCTACAAGCAACTGTTCCTGCAGACCTATGCCCGAGGCCGTACCACCTACCAGGCTCTGCCCTGCCTGCCCTCCATGTATGGCTACCCTAATCGCAATTGGTAAGGCCCCTTGCTCCTGGCTTCTCTCTGTTCCAAATTAGGGTAGATATTTCAGATGGTAACCTCAGAGACAGTCAGAATTGTCCCAGAGCTGAGGTTTCCTAGTAGGAAAAGATCTTTGGCTTGGCACTCTGTCAGGTTTGGTTTACACCTGCTGCATCCATTTCCCTAGCTTTTTTCACAGTAGGGTGTTGTGATCATGTTGCCAGAAGAAAAGGTTAAGTCCTAGTGGGCTCCTGATCATCCTGTCTTCTTTCTCTTTCAGGAAGGATGCAGGGCTGAAGAATGGTGTACCAGCTGTGGGCCTGAAGCTTAATGACCTCATCCAACGGTTGCAACTGTGCTACCAGCTCACCACAGTGGGCAAGTTTGAGGAGGCTGTGGAAAAATTCCGTTCCATTTTACTCAGTGTGCCACTTCTTGTTGTGGACAATAAACAGGAGACTGCAGAGGTAAGAGCAGTCACAGTGTCATAGTCATACTTGTCATAGTGCTGGGCACCCCCACCTTCTTGCTTCTCTACCATGACCTTCTTTTGCCCCCTCTCCAGGCTCAGCAGCTCATCACCATTTGCCGTGAGTACATTGTGGGTTTGTCCATGGAGATAGAAAGGAAGAAGCTGCCCAAAGAGTCTCTAGAACAGCAGAAGCGCATCTGTGAGGTAAGACCTCTGGGCCTCTAAGCAGTACAGAGGCGTCTTCCCTTTTACCCACTATTAGGTCTGAATTCTTTAGGTCTCAATATGGGGAGTAAGAGAAATTTGGGCCCATTTCTGTGAGGAAAGGATATATTTCTCCACCCGTCTTCCTCATCTCATCAGTCCTCCATAACTAGGAGGCAGAAAATTTCTCTGCTTTATAGCCAGTCCTGTTTTTATTTGGTTGTTTTGCTGTGTTTCTAATGCATATGTGACCCCTTATAAATGACCTATCCCAGCTTTAGCATCAGCATGGCATGTGTTCCTCCTTCTGTCCACCAGATGGCAGCCTATTTCACCCACTCAAACCTGCAGCCAGTGCACATGATCCTGGTGCTACGTACAGCCCTCAACCTCTTCTTCAAGCTCAAGAACTTTAAGACTGCTGCCACCTTTGCTCGGCGCCTGTTGGAACTCGGGCCCAAGCCGGAGGTGGCTCAACAGGTATATGGGAACTCCTTTAGTGAGCGTAGGGGAACTAGATCTGCTGTTACTTGGAGGGAGTCGAAGACCAAGGTCCTTGTCTCTGAAACAAGGTGCTGTATAACAGCATTCAACAAAAGGAGCCAACAAAATACCATCCTCTACTTACTGGCATGGGGACCTCCTTTTGTTCCCGGAAACTGAACTAATATCTTACTCAGACATGGCACCACTGTGAGAGTGTGACCTGCAATATGGAACAGGCCCTCTGTACCTGAAAATCAACCCAGTCCTGTCCTTAAGTTCTAGATTTCCCCTCACCACCACCACTAGCCTCCATATACATGTCCCATTACTTGTGTTTTCCAAAAGCTTTCTATTTATGCAGTGAAAGCCAGTTTTAACCCTTTAAGGGCTAACCCTGAGAATTCTCAGACTTAGTGGAGGAGTATGGGTCTAGATCCATGGAGCCACTTTGGGATAGAGAAGGAGAAAGCCTGATACAACAGGAATGGCAACTGTTACCCCTTCACATATGACCTATACAGAGGACGTATTCTGTATTCATTCAGTACAATTGCATCTACATCAAAGAAACTACTAATCCATGGTGATGAGATCATTTGAGTTGTGGTGTGCAGCTTTCAGTCCTCTTAAATAAAATATTCCTTCACTCTTTTAGACCCGCAAAATCCTGTCTGCCTGTGAGAAGAACCCCACAGATGCCTACCAGCTCAATTATGACATGCACAACCCTTTTGACATCTGTGCTGCATCTTATCGGCCCATCTACCGTGGAAAGCCAGTGGAGAAATGTCCACTCAGTGGGGCCTGCTATTCGCCTGAGTTCAAGGGTCAGATCTGCAGGGTCACTACAGTAAGTACTGTCCTTGAGAAATACATCTAGAATTCTGTCTTGAGGGAAGGACCAACTAGCATGTTGGTCCTTTTTGTCTCCTGTATTTCCCCCTCACACCTTGAGGCAGTGACCCTGGAGAAGGGTAGAACTTCCCACTGTTCCTTCCAGGCAGTAGCAATAACAAAGCACTCTACTGTGCTCATTGAGGTGTGGAGGGAGTAGGCTTTCTAGGCTTCTCACCCTCACATATCCCTAACTTTTTTCTATTTCTTCTTCCATAGGTGACAGAGATTGGCAAAGATGTGATTGGTTTAAGGATCAGCCCTCTGCAGTTTCGCTAAGGCCTGCTTCATGTGTGTAGGGTTAAGCACCATGTTTTCCCACAGACAGTTAGTCTTTATATCCTTCTAACTCCTTCTTCCTCAGCTACCCTTCATATTATTGATGTCTAGCTCTCTCTACCCTAAAACCTCATGTCCTTTTCTCTTCTTCTATGGCTAATCAAAATGTCTAAACCTGACATTTTTTTTTTTTTTTTTTTGCCTCTGAGGACCTCTCATCTCAAGGTAACTACAGTTGTCATGATTGGCCTTGCCTTCCCAGCTTAGATCTTTCAAAGAACATTTGTGAAATAAATTCCTTCCATATTTATTCCTTCCCTCCCCACCACCTTTGTGTACTTCTTGTTAGAAAGGAATGAGATGTAATAAATAAGATAGCATCTTTTACTCAGTCATAACAAGCTGTTAGCCATCCCCATTTTCCTTGGGCATTGAAACTCCTAGGCAGATATCCTCTGTGTGCCCAGAAACTTAAAGTCTGAGGAGAAACTATTTGATTTTCCAGAAATGCACATCACTTTTTGTTGACTTGTCCTTTACTAAGATTGTTCTTGTATTTTGTTTCTCACACTAAATAAAGTAAATTTCTACGAGAGTTTTGTGGCTTGCCATTTGTTTCCTGGACACTCTCATGTTCCTACTTACTCCATGTAGCTGCCCCATCAAAGCAGATACCTTTCCTTCAATAATTATTTTTAATTACAAAGGTAATAAATACCTATTTGTTTTTTAAAGTACATATTTTTCATAGGATATAGTGAAGTGCTGTGAGAATGGTAGAAAGCAAGTAGTTCCCCTATTCCATTATTGACTGCAACCTTCCATCTATTGCTAGTTATAGAGTGTATTCATTGAGCACCTGCCATGTACTTGGTACTGTTCTAGATGTTTTACGTGATATATATGTGGTTAATTAGTAATACATTGTATATAGTACAGCAATTACAATGGCAATACAGAATTTTGCTTGTCATGTACTAAGATTAATTCCATAGAGGGATGTACTGTGCCTTTGATTAAAATATATACTTTTTTTCATTTTAAATTCATGTTTTCAATAAACAATACATTCATATAGTTCAGAAATCAGTAAATGTAAAAAGCTGTTCTGTAACATCTTCCTCCCACCCTTTTCGTCAGCCACCCAGTTCCTGTCGCCTTCCCCAAAACAGGTAACTGCCGTTGTTAGCTTCCTTATATCTTGCCAGAGATTTTTTGATGTATAAACAAGCAGATATGAATATGTTCTTCCCTATCCCCATGTTATACCTAAATGGAAGCATACTAATGATTTTAAGTTGCCTTGTTATTCATGGATATGTGAGTTATTTCCAGTCTTTGGATATTATAAACAGTGCTGCAGTGAACAACTTGAACATACATTGGACAGGTGTGGAAAGTGAATCTGAGGATAAACTATAAGTGTAATTCCTGCTGTCAAAGAGGGCAGGGCTTTGTATCTTTTTAACTTTAAAAGATACTTTCTTAAACAGAATCCCCAAATGAAGCCTGCCCTCTCAAAAATTTGCACACTATTTTCATAACACTTTCTCAAGTTATAAACATTCTTTCTGTAACCATAGGCAAGTTGATGAAAAATTTTGGCAAAATGGCAAAAATTTTTTGTAAGTTTAAAATAAATTATAAAATTAATTTTGCATACCAACATAAACATTCTGAACTGAGGGATATGAAAAAAGTGGACAGTCCTCATGAAGCTTATGTAATTGGGGAAACAAAATGGATACATGTGGAATAATTAAATACCAGGCAAGAATTTGAAGTTGGTTAATAAACAGTAGAGAACCATTAAGTCCTTACTTGAGAGAGTGATATAAAGAAAATGCTGTAAAATACTGTTGTGCAACAGTGTTCACTATACATGAAAGGTGGGAGGTGAGTAAATACTGAGATGAGGTGTTAGGCTTATCAATAGTAAAGCAAGTTTAAGAAATAGTGCAAAGGAAGAATCATGCTTATTTTTGACTCCATCTTAATTCTCTTATTTACCACCTGATGTTTTCCTTATTAACATACTTACATTACCATATTAATGTAAAGCCAATATAAATACCTGTAACGTGTGCTTGATATAGTCAGAGATAACACATGTAAGCAGTTTGGAGTTGAATGAGAAAGTTAACCTGGAATAGATGTTACAGGTGTTTGGGAGAAAGAGATTAATCAGGGAAGGATTAGATTATAGAAGTTTAGAAGTGAAAATGACCTTAGAGTCCCAAATTTAATGTTACATATTTGTAATATGAGTCCTAGAGTGGTGAAGGGT